>NC_060889.1:6456054-6771054 GCF_014805685.1 Silurus meridionalis | reverse complement strand
ATGCTGTATACACTGACCTTTTCAAAAGGGCTATAGGATGTACAATTCTAATTATGTCTATTATCCTTATAGAGCAAATTCAGCTTTCCCCAGAAATACACTTCTGGCCACACCTGTACACTTATTCAATTATCAAATGAAACAAGGAGCGACACAAAGCGGATGCAAAAATCATGCAGATACAGGTCAAGATCTTTGGTTAATGTTCGCACCAAACATCAGGATGTGGGAAATAAAATCTCAGCAGTTTTGACATTTCCATGGTTGTTGGTGCTAGATGGGTGCCAGATGGGTACTAAATCATTGATGGTATTTTTTTTTAACAGAAATGGTTTGTTAATGAGAAAGATCTTAGGCTAATGGCCAGCCTGATAAATGATGAAAAGTACCACACCATATAAGAGCCTATGTATTAATGTACCACTTCCCAAACCTGATCCTGTAGTACTTCTGTGCTACTCATTATATTTAAAAAATAAACATGCATAAAAATAACACATGTAACACATCTAACATTTTTGAGTGTCACCATTAGTTTTTTTTATGTTTTAGATATTTTTGTTGTTTCAAAATGCTGCAAGATGAAAGCATACTTTGCAGACACAGTCAAAAACCAGAATATGAATAGGACGTTTATTAGTCTTGGGAAACAAACAGAAGCTAGGTAGCAGCATGTAAAGGAAAACGGGTATATTCCAAAACACAGGTAGTCCAGGGATGATCGCCAGAATAAACCGTAGATCGGACGGTGAGTGAGGTATTCCAGTCCACAAGGTATTCCAGGGTTTTACCCCCACGTTGTGAGTTTAGAACTTCCCGGACAGAGTACACCGATGACTGGTCCAGCATTTCCGGCAGTGGCGAATCTTCCGCGACTACAGGTTGCTCGGGGGTAGGGGGTGTAAAGGACTTTAGGAGAGACACATGGAAGGTTGGATGGATGCAGTACTGAGGAGGCAGGTCGAGCCGATAGGCCACGTTATTGATCTGCCTGATGATCCGGAACGGCTCGAAGAAATGGGGACTGAGATCCCCTGTTTGGTAAGGGGGCCTCTGACCTCAGAGGGGCCGCGAACCTCCGTGTGGTTCCGAGGGCACGTTGCTTTGCCGTTCTTGGAGCCAGTCCAGGAGGCAAATAAAATAAAACCAATAAATAACTTTCTAGTCTTAATTTAAGAAATAAATAATAAAAATATTTATCATTATTATAAGTATGAAAAAATAGCGACTAAACTAAATAAGTATCAAGACTGTTTTTTATAATACATTAAGTACCATTTATGGTTTTATAAACTGTTATTGTTTGCTGCAATTATTTGAGGCTGCAAGCAGGTTAGAAGAATAGAATAGCCTTTATTTCTTACATATACATTACAGCACAGTGAAATTCGTTCTTCGCATATCCCAGCTGGCTTAGAAGCTGAGGCTTTTGGAGCACAGAGGGTTGAGGGCCTTGCTCCATCCCCAACCGTCCGATCAGTAACCCAGTGCCTTCACCACTGAGCTACCACTCCATTGTAATAATTTTTTGCCTCCTATGAACCAGTTGGGGAACATTTTAACTTCCTGCTCTGTGGATTATATGATAGATATGGTAATATATTAATGTTATTCTAATCATAAGTATTTATACACCATTATTCGCTGTAACTCAGCTCTTTCTAGAAAAATTGTATTTAGTATATTTGTGGATGCAAATAGATTATTGACACTGGCAGACCTGCATCAAAAATAGTGTTTCTTCTTTATCAAATTGTTTTCATTGGCTGCAGGCTGCATTCTCAATACACTTTTGTGTTTGGCAACATTTACTGGAGTAGGGGTAATTCACCAGATTCATAGGTGGTGTTTGTTGGATAATGTTTTTGCTTAGCAACATGACTGTAGAATTGTTTGCACACATTAGATATCCTGTAAAAATTAAACAAAGAAATAACAGCAGTGTAAAACTCCCACCTAGTATATTGATCTCATCCAGGTCTGTTTCATTTCAGCTGCAGATGCAAATGTGCACAGAACATTAATTAAAGTACTAAGTTCATGTAAATATGTGTATTCATCAATATCTTTAATAAAGTTTATTAGATTAGATTAAACTTTTTCTCATTGCACAAGTTACGGTACAAGGCAATGAAATGCAGTTAGCATCTAACCAGGAGTGCATTGGTAGCAGTGTAAAATATTTACATATGTACAGGTTGGTAAAACTATGATATATGATGCATATCAATAATGACAGTTTCAATTCAATTTAATTCATTTTATTTGTATAGCACTTTTAACAATGAACATGGTCTCAAAGCAGCTTTACACAGATAATGTGATGATAAAAATGAATATGTTCTTTATAAGTGTAAGTTTGTCCCTGATGAGCGAGCCAGTGGCGACTGTGACAAGAAAAAAACTCCCCGAGATGGCATAAGGAAGAAACCTTGAAAGGAACCAGACTCAAGAGGGAACCCGTCCTCATCTGCGTTGCACCTAATTTCCATTCATTGCAGATATACGATGTTGCGGGGTACAGTGATGTGATCAGAAACTGTAGTCCTGAGTCAGTGTAGCAGACTGTTGACATTAACTACAGTCCAAATCCATCCTCAAAACTTTTGTTTTTACTCTGTAATTTCATGGATCCACCCAAGGCATTGAAGAGAAACCGTCCCCAGCTACACAAAGTGGCCTCCAAACGAAGAGGACACTATCCAGCGGGGAGGCCTGGACAAAGTGTGAAGATCCGCGGAGGAAAAAAGGGCAGGAACAGCGGTCACCTCAGGAGCATGTTTAACTCGACAGAGAGAAAGAGAGAGAGAGAGAGAGAGAGAGAGAGAGAGAGAGAGAGAGAGTGGGGTGACAGGAAGAGAAGGATATGGATTATTATGTGTCCTTATTGTTGTATAAAAGTTAAGGCCACTGTGCAGTTTGGACTCCGGCAAGACTCGCTATGGCAGCATAACTAAAAGGACCAGAAGGTAACACAGCCATGAGGAATCTCTGGGATAAGAAAAGACCCACCACACCACCGTCAACAAACCTTAGTGAACGTGTGAGAGTGAGGGGACGACAGCATACAAATATCCCATTTCACCAAGCACTCTATATCCATGATCCCTTTAGATCTGCTCCTTTATCTAGGACAAATCTACTGACAAAAGACTTTACTAAATAAATACATTTTCAGCCTTGACTTGAACACTGAGACTGTGTCTGAGTCCCAAACACTGATTGGAAGGCTGTTCCATAACTGTGGGGCTTTATAAGAGAATGATCTGCCCCCTGATGTAGTCTTCATTATTTGAGGTACCAACAAATAGCCTGCCCCTTTTGATCTAAGTAGGCGTGGAGGATCATATTGGTACAAAATTTCACTCAGATGCTGCGGTGCGAGACTGTTAAGTGCTTTATACGTCAGTAGTAGCATTTTATAATCAATGCGAGAATGAATTTTGAGCCAGTGTAGACTGATTAAAACAGGGGTGATGTGGTCATATTTTCTGGATCTAGTGGGGACTTTTGCTGCTGCATTCTGAACTAACTAAAGCTTATTTATTCACTTACTCATACAACCAGACAGTAAAGCATTACAGTAGTCTAATCTAGATGTAACAAAAGCATGAACTAGTTTTTCTGCATTCTGTAGCAACATATTTCAAATTTTAGCGATATTTTTAAGGTAAAAGAAGGTGATCCTGGTAATATTATTCACGTGAGCCACAAAGGAAAGACTAGGGTCCACACCATGTTTTTTGACCCCTGTACACACTGAGACAGAAACACCATCCAGAGATGCTACTTAATCGGAAAGTTTGCTTCTAGCTGCATAGGTCCTAGTAAAAGTACTTCCGTCTTATCTGAGTTATGCAGAAGGAAGTTATAAAGCATCCACTGTCTAATGTCCTTTACACACTCCTCAACATTGTTAAGCTGATCTCTTTCATTTGGCTTTGCTGAAATATACAGCTGTGTATCATCAGCATAGAAATGGAAGCGAATACCATATTTATGTATAATTTCACCCAGAGGCAACATATATTAACAGAAAAGCAGTGGGCCTAAGACAGATCCTTGCAGAACACCAATCTTTACTTCAGAGTGTGGAGAACTCACCATTTACATCAACAAACTGATAGTGATCAGTCAAATAAGACCTGAGCCAAGAGAGAGCCGTTCCCTTTACTCCAACAATGTTCTCAAGTCTGGCAAACAGTATAGAGTGATCAATGGTGTCAAAAGCTGCACTAAGGTCAAGCAAAACAAGTTCAGAGACAAAACTCTGATCAGAGGCCAGATGAATGAACAATATGAAATGAGCAATTCAAATATACATAAACAGTACATGGAGAGGTAATTATATACAATAAAGCAGATATTATACACATTGTTATAATGGTTATACACGTGCAAAATGATATGGAGAGCGCAAAAATATGGCTATTATATACAGTAACATATGCAGTTATTATAGTGCAATGTTGAGTATTACTGTGTGCGTAAAGTGTATTATGAGCAGTCCAACCTAGAGTAAGGTGATGCAGTGTATAGAATTCAGTTTACTGTGTGTGTGTGTGTGTGTGTGTGTGTGTGTGTGTGTGGCAAGGAAGGGTGGGGGGTAGGTGGTGATACTTGGGTGCAGAGTTTAGTTTGGAAACAGTTGTGGGGAAAAAGCTGTTCCTGGACCTGCTTTTCTTGGTCCAGAGGCTCCTATAGAACCTTCCAGAGGGAAGGAGGGCAAATAGTTTATATGCAGGGTGAGAGAAGTCCTTTATGATGCTGTTAGCTTTCCTAAAACAACATTTCCTGTAAATATCAACAGTCTTTGGGAGTGAAGTTCCCACAATGTGTTCTGCAGTTCTCATTACCCTCTGCAGTGCTTTCTGGTCTGACACAGAGAAGTTTCCATGCCAGACTGTAATACAGCTGGTCAAGATGCTCTCAAAGGTGCAATGGTAGAAGTTCTGAAAGATGTCTAAAGAAAGATAGTTATTTTTTAGGGCCCTCAGGAAAAAGAGGTGCTGTTGAGCCTTCTTGATCAGATTGGAGCTGTTTTTTGTCCAGAAGAGGTCCTCGGAGATGTGGATACCCAGGAATTTTAAGCTGGTGACACTGTCAACCACCATTCCTTTTATATGGATGGTGTGTGTGTGTGTGTGTGTGTGTGTGTGTGTGTGTGTGTGTGGTTGTGCACGCGTGCCACCTTTCCTTCCTGAAGTCTACGATGAGCTCCTTCTCTTCTTGGTCTTCTTGGTGTTGAGCAGCAGGTTTTTGTCAGTGCACCATGCAGCCAAACTTGATGATGATGTTGGAACCATATGCAGGATTGCAGTCGTGGGTAAAGAGGGATATGTATATATTTATGCTTACCAACTAAATATAACAATTGCAATATTTGAGACTTTTGTTTATAGGTACAGTTATTGGCATTGCTTAAAATACTCATTACTACTGCATAAAATTACAAGTTTTTGAAAAACCCAAGTATATTTAGTAGTTGTTGATTTAGTGCTTGCTTAAACTGTTTTATTAAGAGTCAGATGTTCAGTCTTTAGACAGCTATAAGAAACAAGTGGAGGAAAAGCAGCAACTGGATCCTTCTGATTTTCTAAACCAGTTTTGCATCAGATTTGCAACAAAACTGCAGACACAAACTGCTGGTTGTCCATAGTTAGATATGTCAAATAGTGTTATCAAAAATATTGTCAGCAAAATAAAGACGTTCACATAGGGATGTACCTCTAGAGGTATATGACTGTTCAATGTTACTGGGATAAGTAAATGAGCTGCCATCCACCATGGGATGTCCATGAGACACGCTCAGATCAAAGTCGAGACCTGAGGGGGAAGAGAAAAAAGGTTGTGAGTTATCAGCATATTATTGGTATAGGAGCCAAAGGAGGATATGAAATTAAAAGAATCAAAGGCTCTGGTTAAAATTTTTTGCCATGGAATGTGCATAGTGATTATACAGTCCTCTATGAAATTGCTGGAAAACGAAAGGCCAATTCTTTTGGTTTGGTGCACTCTGAGAACATGTGGGTTTGAGATCGAGTTTAAATTTCACCATTCCCAATGCCCTTTAAAAAGACCCTTAACCTTAATTGTTGTTATAAAGTTGCTCAGAATAAGAGCATCTGCCAAATGCTCTAACTGTAACTGTTTCATTAAAATAAAACCTCTCTGCCTGTGCTATACCAAAAGTAGGCCATGACTTGTCTTAACCCAGTGCATTAGATTGTTCAATCATTATTCATTAAAACCACTATTCAAATAAAATGTCATTAAAGTGTATGCCCTTACTAACCCAACCCTCCCCATTTATCCAGGCTCCCCATTTTTGCTTGGGACCAGCACTAAGAGTGCACTGGCTTGTGCAACCTTAATGGCTGTGTTTGGTTCCCTGACCGGGAATCAAACCCAGGCCGCGAGAGCGCCGAATCCTAACCACTAGATCACCAGGGAACCTATATATATATATATATATATATATATATATATATATATATATATATATATATATATATATATATGTGTGTGTGTGTGTGTGTGTGTGATGTACTAAATTGTAGATGTACTATACATAGTCTAAGAATACAGTATTTAGTTAAACATTATTTATGTTAATTATTTATAGTTCTAACAGCTAAGAATAATCAATAATTCATTGCCACTTTAAACTGCAGTTTTCATTAAGGTCCAGTGTTCATAATTGCACGATAAAGAGCATTTTGTGCATTCTTTATGCATATGGAAAAATGAATATTCTTCTCTGGTGTTTATGCAGAATTTTGTACAGTTGTGTAAAAATATGAATTTTTACACAAGAGAGTAATAAAAAAGATACAATTTAAAAAATAAAAAACCTTCTGGGAGTTTAATTGTAGCCCATCTGTTACACTTAGAAAAAAATGACTGTGGGCCCAAATCTGATCAGTTATTATTAGATGGTGGAGCATTTTCAGCACAGCAGTGACACTGACAAGGTAGCTGTGTGTGTGTGTGTGTGTGTGTGTGTGTGTGTGTGTGTGTTGGTTTTTGTGGTTTATGTGGACATTTGACCTGATTACGTACCGACATTATGGGGACATTTGGGATTATGGGGACAGGACAGGTGTCCTCATAATTCCCGCACTGTGGCTATATATATCTATACTAGAGAAGCTGAAATTCAAAATTTCAGTCCATGTCCATTTATACCACAAACACCCGAAACTGACTTAACACAGTGTAACTTTGGAATTTCGTAGTGCGCCCCTGTAGCCCGGAGCCGGTACTGCAATCCGTTCACACATGTGTGAAAATTTGAGCCTTCTGATTGGCTAGCGCTGATTGCCATTTTTCGTTCTGTGATTGGCTGAGACCTACGTCAATTATCCTACGTGTTCCTTTTAAGGGCGGAGTTTCATTAGACTCGGTTTGCCAACACATTGAACAGCCATTATCCAGCCCTTTAAAAGCCAGGTATGATTATAAAGTTCATAAACTTAATGAGTAGACTATTGATATATTCCAAGAGCTCGGTTCCTTGTTGTAAATTAATGTTGTAAGAAATATTTCATTGGAGTCTGGAGATTGGGGTGAATTTAGCCTTAAGAATGCATAAATTAAAGCTGGCTAGTTAGCAACATTATCAATGGTTAGTTTTAAAGCCTGAGTTGAATAACTAATTACTGATAAATCTTGTACCGAATGCGCACTGTATAAATTTGGGTTTAGTGCGTTTGGCCGAATTAAAATGAAGGAAATGTCTGTATGTTAGCATGGATGCTAGCTAATAATAGTCAGTGCTGATAGCCGCTAGCTGATAGCCGCGCGCATCCTCGCGGCTCTTTAAACGCGTTCGCTCCGGCCACAGAGCGCGTGCAGTGTTGTAAGGTGAGCTGCTGGGCATACAGCACCCGGACTGCTTATAAACTACTCAGAACTGCTTTTAATTATTTTATTTATTATAAGGCTGTATGCTATTTAATGTCGCTAGAACATCACTTCCGGTTAGCGCGTGCAGTGTTGTAAGGTGAGCTGTTGTACACACAGCACCCGGACTGCTTACAAACTACTCAGAACTGCTTTTAATTGTTATTATTTTGTTTATTATAAGGCTGTATGCTATTTAATGTCACTAGAACATCACTTCCGGTTAGCGCGTGCGACCGGAAACAGCTGAGTGCGTGCGGCGCGGGAGTTACATGGCTGAGTTTGGAGCGGTGGTGAGGGTCTGAGTGTGAGAGAGATGATGGTACAGTGTGTAAACACTGCTGTATCACTGTGAGGGTGTAAATAACCCCTGATACTCTTCACTCATAACTCAGTAATACTGTAGTCAGAAGTAAAGCAGAATGAACACATCAGAAGTCTGATATCTTTGAGTGTCAGTGTGATGGAGAGTTTAAATCCCAGCTCTCCTCAGCATTGTCCCATGCTCTATCACTGGACATGTTTTACATAAACACCACTTATATTAACAATTTAAGGTTTCAACTTAAATAAACACTCATTTCTGTGGGGAAGAACAGCATCATTTTAACATGGCTGAGATGAAGCGCAGAAGGAGAAAAGAACATCAAAGCAGGAGGCGGAGTATTACACATCTGCTGGGAAAGACAAACCTGGAAATATATAAATTCAGATAAAGGTAAGGGTCCATTCACACATGCCATCCTATGTTCCTTTTGACCTAGACTGCTTTCATTAACAGACAGGGCATTAGGATAAAACTGGTGTGAAGTTCACGACTGGATTAATATTTCATTTTTTCTTATTCAGAGTGTGGAGTATTCAGTTCAGTCCCTTTTGATGAGGGAGACCTCTTTAACCTCGCAACAGCAGACACTCTGGCAATCATCGAACACAGTAAACAGGTAATATATATTTTTTTTTACAGTTGTGAAATTATATTGAGCTCTTATTATATTTTATAAATCTGTATGTAGTGTGTATGCCTGAGACCTGTTTCATTGTATATCAGGGCTTTAGTGATTTACATGTGTTTTGTGTTTATTGGCGTGTGTATGTAACAGACATGGTTTAGCAGTACACTGGGTATATGGGGACGTTGTTGTAATGTGATAGTCAATGTACATAAGCAGCTGTGTGTATAGTGTCTGACAGAAACCTGGTCTCGAGGGACTTCACTTTATAAAGTTATTGTATAAGCACCATATACTTTATTAAATTAATTTCTCTTAAATTTGCATCTTATAGATGTAGACTTACTGACTATTGTACTTCCTCATCCCTCAGAGGTAAGGGTTTGTTACAGAAGCACCACATAGCAGATTTGTTGTACCTTGTAGTAATGTGATAGTCAATGTACATCAGCAGCTGTGTGTATAGTGTCTGACAGAAACCTGGTCTCGAGGACTTCACTATAAAGTTATTGTATGAGCACCATTAACTTTATTAAATTAATTTCTCTTAAATTTGCATCTTATAGATGTAGACTTACTGACTATTGTACTTCCTTATCCCTCAGAGGTAAGGGTTTGTTACAGAAGCACCAAATAGCAGATGTGACCTGGGTGATTGTATATCATGAGAACAAAAGTGACCCAAATATTATAGTATAGTTAAGGCAGCAATGTTCTTGCTGGGTGTAAATAATATACCATATATACAGTGTGCTTTGCTAATGTACTGTATATACAGTGCATAAAATCACCCCAAAAGCCTGACATAGACCTTATAGAGTATCTGTAAAATGCAATAGTAAAGGAAGTGGCAGATTGTTGTTGCTCTAATAAAAATAAAAGGAATATTTGTTGATTCAATCTTGGTGGAAACTACCGGAATTTTCACAGAAACAGTTTTATGCATAGTCATTTGTAGAACTAGCAGTTCTGCAAAACCTAGTATGTCGGACTAAATACTAAGACCTTGTTTGCGATTGTTAATAATACAATTGCTGGTGATCCAAATGCTTTTTTTAAATATTTCTAAACATACCAATCTGTTTTAAATTAAATGTTTTGTGTAAAACTTAGTTTTATGTATCTTTTGAAATTAATGTCTTGGTTTGATATGGTTGCTAATGCAGTAAAATTAATTGCATTAAAATGTGACTTAAGTATCAAATACATTCTAGGGCTACTTAATGTTTATAACAAATGTGAGAAAGATCTCTTGTTTCTGTTTTTAGAATGTAGCTGAAAACATTAGAGGTTACTGCAGTAGATGAGTTGGAGGCTGCTGATCCAGGAGAAGAGTGAGAAAAGGTAATTTATAAAAATCATATTCTGATTATTTATTCCCAAAATGTTGCAGGTACTTTGCATTGTTTTAGTATGTTTTTATCAGTACGTATTGTCTCTCTTAGTCACTGGGAGAGATTGACTGGATGGGTGAACACTATCTGTGAACCATGTCTTGAGATCAAAATGACTGAGATTTTGTGTGCAGTTTTAGGTGCTGGGGTTAGGATTGAGTTAGTCTGTGTGTATGTAGTGTGTATGGCTGAGACCTGTTTTATGAGAACACTGTGTCTAATAAGGACATGCATAGACCATCATGTAAGAGTCCTCTACCAAAGGAGTATTAGTGTGTCCGTGTGTTTGACAAATACATGGTATATCAGGGCTTTAGTGATGTACATGTTTAGTGTTTATCTGAGTGTATATGGAACAGACATGGTTTAGCAGTACACTGGGTATATGGGGACGTTGTCAATGTACATAAGCAGCTGTGTGTATAGTGTCTGACAGAAACCTGGTCTCGAGGGACTTCACTTTATAAAGTTATTTTATGAGCACCATTAACTTTATTAAATTAATTTCTCTTAAATTTGCATCTTATAGATGTAGACTTACTGACTATTGTACTTCCTTATCCCTCAGAGGTAAGGGTTTGTTACAGAAGCGCCACATAGCAGATTTGTTGTACCTTGTAGTAATGTGATAGTCAATGTACATCATCAGCTGTGTGTATAGTGTCTGACAGAAACCTGGTCTCGAGGACTTCACTATAAAGTTATTTTATGAGCACCATTAACTTTATTAAATTAATTTCTCTTAAATTTGCATCTTATAGATGTAGACTTACTGACTATTGTACTTCCTTATCCCTCAGAGGTAAGGGTTTGTTACAGAAGCACCACATAGCAGATGTGACCTGGGTGATTGTATATCATGAGAACAAAAGTGACCCAAATAGATTATAGTTAATGCATCATGCGTATTATTATATTGCTGGGTGTCAATTATATGGGTGCAAATCAATAGAGAGCCAAAAGATTATGAAAAGTAAAAAAATATTTATATATTGTTAATTATGTCCAAATGATAGTCCAAATG
Source organism: Silurus meridionalis (assembly GCF_014805685.1). Taxonomy (NCBI): domain Eukaryota; kingdom Metazoa; phylum Chordata; class Actinopteri; order Siluriformes; family Siluridae; genus Silurus; species Silurus meridionalis. The sequence continues at coordinate 6,759,778 of NC_060889.1, read as the reverse complement.
TGTTAACCTGGTTAAGAAGATGCTACAGCCAGGCTTACATTGTCTGATTTTTGGAATAACTCCAATATTTTACTGCTGTCTGTACATTAGATAGTCAGTGGAATGCGTAAATTTGAAACGTTAGTGAAGCTAAATGTATGTTTAAAATCAAAAATGCTTTGAGAATCTAATTGGTTTGTGTCCAGCCTAAAGGGAGGTAATAGCCATTAAAATATCCCTGGACAGGTCCATATAAAAGCATTTAGTTTTGTCTATTTTAGATTACCATTGTAAAGGGCCAATCTAAGCCTAAGAAACAGGATTCAAAAGAACTTTGTGAAAAGACAAAAAAAGTAAGGTTGCCTGATAGACATTATTTTTGTCATAAGAAATTCTGTTAAATAATTATAAACTGAGTATTTGTTTTGGTTATGTTTTTAAATATGTACTGAACAGTATCTTACAATAACAAAAACAGTTCTTGAACAAAAAGAAAATATGACAAAGGTTTATATTGATAATTTGTATATCATATTACTGTTCAGTAGAATATACAAAAACCTTGCTATTTTATCACCTCAGCTTTGAAATTAAAGGTATGCATTTAAATTGTAAAATTATGAGTCCTTGATATGTCCTGTGTAGAATTAGGCTAGTATTAAGGCATCAAGATAAATTGGTGAAAATCTTTAATGTTATGATTATTCAAATCGATGAGCTTTTAGTTACAAACGAAACATACAGTAGTATTAATTTTGCATCTGCTTTTAAGATAAACTCAACATTGATGCTAGTGATGGAAGTGACTCTGAGAGTGGGGCTGATGCTGCGAATTTGGATGCTTCCCTGAAGACACCAGCACAGATCAGTAGGTTTTCTAACTTGTTCTAACCATGTTTAATATGCGCCATAATATGTCAGTCCACACTGCTAATGTACTCAATGATGATTTCTTTTTTACAGGGATGTGAAGCAATCGGACACCAGAAGAGGAAAATGGTTTGCGTTGCATTTTTTTAGGTTATGATTTTTCAGGATTTTTCAGGACACTTTTTTCAATATATTAATTAGCAATAAGAATTTATATTACAAAAGGTAACATTATTCACATTTATTTGCTATTTATAATCCTAAACAAACCTCTGCCATCATACCTCTTTCACTTACTGTCTGTGGTTATGTTTGCATACACTCATTGATACAATTGAGTTCTTCGATGTCCCATCTACATTTATGGCAATAGCAAACTCCCATTCCCAGAGCGACGTAGAAAAAGCTTTGGAGTTCCCATCAAGAAATGTACACACCAGGCATAACGTTATGATCTTATACCGTTATGACTAGTGATTGAATAACACTAGCTCTTTATTATGGCAGCTGATCGTGGGTGGGATTTATTAGGATTGTAATTAGCTTTACAATTTTCCTCATTTTAAATTGGTTTAAGTGTCTTTATGTAATTCATTTGTATATCTAGCTCTCTGCAAGCTTTATATAACACTGAGCATTTTGGAGATTTCACTATGCACTAAACATTCAAATATCTAAACATCTTGGTTATCAAATTTCATTTATAATGGGTTTTTGGTTAGTTTGTTTATGAATATTTTGCAGAGACTAAAAACTCTAAAAGAAGTCCCGAAAACTACAAGGAAAGGACTTGTTCTTTTAAGTCACTGATGTCTTGATAGTGCACCATGCTGTCAAGTCTGTGTTTGTGTGTGTCAGAGGGCCAATAAAACATGCCTGTCCCTTCAATACTGTGTGATGTCTTGTTTGTGTATTGTTAAAACCAATGTCCTGATAAAGCCCGTATGTCCTTACAAACACTATTTTTGTCAGAAGGCGGGACATTCCGAGCAGGTCCTCATATACAACCATAATGTCAGGTCTTTATATAAATTGTTTAAATTTGTGTAAAGTAATTCTGAAGTGAAATTTGTTTTCCTCAGAGCTGATTAGATTTTTTGACATTTGTAGCATCACTGTAGCACAAGGGGAAGGGTGGGTACCTTTAAACCATGGTACAACTTGTTTACCAGGCAAAGTCCACCTAATACATAAAAACCAGTATAGGTGTGTGTGTGTGTGTGTGTGTGTGAGAGAGAGAGAGAGAGAGAGACAGACAGACAGACAGACAGACAGACAGACAGACAGACAGACAGACAGACAGACAGACAGACAGACAGGCAGACAGACAGACAGACAGGCAGACAGACAGAGATAGGGGTGTGAATAATTGCTTTCTTCTTTTTTTTCTTTCTAAATTGCTGATTATGGATTGTTTGCTACTTACTGTTTTAATCCTATTTCCTTTTTCCGGATGTTTCCACAGCTGGCTTTCTGCTGAGTTAAGACTACAGGTATGATTAATTATTAATTACAGTAGAGGTAGTAGGGTAGAGACCTCACTATTGCAGACACTACATCATTGCTTGTGAGGCCAAAACAACAAACTCATGGCCTTACAGTGCAATAAGCAACTGTACACTAATGCTATATATAGTGCTACTATCCAATCTGTGTTCTAGAACATTGGAATATAAGCTTTAAAATGTTAGTAAGTATATCACTATAGGATGATATATCCCATTGCATACAGGTACAGTAGATCTTAGCTAAATGAATTATTTACTTATTATTACTTTGTAAATGTAAATATCATTCAATAACTCTTAAATTAAATTGGTTGCTAATGTAAGTAGCACAAGGAGTGGTTTCTCTCATTATTGTTCACTAGGTTATCAGTAACGTGGTACCATTGTATTCATCAAATAATATTTGTTAATATAAAAACAGTCAGTAATAAAGGTAGTCATTTCAGTTAAATGATTCATTCTGCTGCATGGTTTGCCAAAAAGTGCAGCCTGATTATGCATCCACTGATAGCAGACAAACAGCTTGAGCAGTGTAAAAAAAAAGCTAATAATCCTTGCAATATTGTGTTATTTCATCACATGCCCATGATTAGAAAATATTTTTTCAGAACCAGCCTTATATCTACTATGAATACACAGTATACAGTTCCTAATGACATAAACGAACCACGCAACAGGAATAAGATATTGGTGTCCCTGGTTTGAATTTGTTCGCTCTATTGGCCAAGGCGTGGTCCACAGGCGATGCCATTGACTGCCATGATGCCACGATGCCACTGATAGAGTGACAGAGAGACAGATAATCAATAGGTCAATGAGAGTGAGTGAGTGAATGAGTAAGAGAGAGAGAGAGAGAAAGAAAGAGAGAAGAAAGGAAAGATGCCCCGTTCTAGCTTCTGTGCCTCTCTCTTTTGCTCTTTCCTTCTTTTTCTTAAAAGATGAAGTCTGGAACGCCTACTAGAACACCCACTAGGGGCTGCATGAGGAGAGAGACCGGTACAATGAGGCAAAGAGAGAACACGAGTGGGGTGGGGGCAGAGATTCAAGTGGGTGAGAGGAGGGAAGAGACGAATGATGTCAATGAGAGGGAGAGTGAGAGAGCCCCTCACTGGAAAGGAAGACTGAGATAGTGTGTGAGGGGGAGGAGAATGATAGAGAAAAGGAGAGAGGAAAAGCAAGGTGCATGCACACATTGCTCAGCTTGCACATTGCAGCCGCGACAGGCAAGCTGAGAGGCGCTTGCATCTGAACCTTGCAAACAAAAGATTAAATGACATCTCAGCACGTGCGTTAGATTGATACTTCTTCACTGGAAAGGCACTGCCAAGAAACAGAAGCATTTTGGACCACAGTGGAGAAGAAAAAAATAAGACAGCACTGAAATTCCTGATATCACTATCTGGGTTTCTCTAAGTGGGTAAGCTCAACTCACTACTCAATTTTTTTCTAATCTTATCAAATATCATGTATAGCTTTGGGGTTCCTGGAGAAGTATGTGTTTTATTATCAAGGCTATCAGAGAAAATAGGTTTTTGAGCTCTGTATCAATCTAAACATTACCACTTAGTTCCACATACTAAGCCTCACATCAGGGATGGTTTACTGAAAAGACTCTAGGTATTGACTTAAGATACATATATACATTTATATCACATTCAGCTCCTGGACTTTACAACAACAACAATAATAATAATAGTAATAATAATAATAATAATAATAATAATAATAATAATAATAATAATAATAATATTATTATTACTATTATTATTATTATTATTATTATTATTATTATTATTATTATTATTATTATTATTATTATTATTATTATTATTATTATTATTATTATTTTCATTATTCATTAATTCATTTATTAATTTTGGAATCCCCAAAATAATAAAAGTGCTATATGAATGATATTAAATGTATTTGCTGTTAAAAAGAGTAACATTTTGACCTAATCATAATAATTGTGGGAGAGTTGAAAAACTAAAATGCTTGCAATTATTTCAGAAACAATCAAACAATTATTATTTAAAAGTAAATTAGTTAATATGTGATTAATTCTTAATTTTTAATTAGCATGTTTATTCATTCAGATATTTGCATTATAGTTACACATAATTTTATAATATCCTCACTACATACATGATAAGGAGAGGGGCGTGACCTAACCTAAACCTATCCAGGCATTAAATTGATACAAGGTGTTTGACCGTTGTGGATAGTAATGAAGACTATTAGAAAAAAAGTGAGAGTGTTGATTATTCTGTTAAGTCGGACAGACTATGGCAGCTTCTAAATGACCTGGCGTGCTTATAATTGCAAATGATATTTTAATATTTTAATAATTTTAGCAATGTTTGCAATTCAAATGTTATGACAATATGAAAATGTACATATATAATTATATAGACATGTACTTTCTATGGAATGCATTTAAATTTCTTTTCTAATAGTTTATTGTTTTCTTGTTGATTTTAGGGACAGAATAGTGAAATATAGTTTTCTTTTATGAGTTTCTGTCAAGTCAACAACTAATAATGCACTTTATATACTGTACGTAGACTGACCAAAAGTATATGGACACCTGACCATCTCATCAATACAGTATGTGATTCCTCCCCAAACTGTTGCCACAAAGTTGAAAGCACACAACTGCTTAGAATATATGTGCATGCTGGACAAGATTTTCCTTCACTGGAACTAATGGGCCAAAACCTTTTCCAGCATGACAAATCTCATGCGCACATAGTGAGGTCCAAAAAACATGGTTTGCAGGGGTTGCGTTGAAACACTGAGTCTTCTGCCTATAGCACTGACCTCACCTTTGGGATGAACTGGAACAATGACTGTGTACCTGTTGTTTTTTGTATTGTTTTTTCTTTATCTACCACCAATGACTGGCCTTACCAATGCTCATATAGCTGAATAAGCAGAAATTCACACAGCAACATTCATTGAAGGTCTTCCAAGAAAAATGCATATAATTATAACAGCAAAGCAAGAAACTATTTTGGAAAAGAATGTTTAAATAGCACATATGGGTGTGATGCTCACTTGTCAAAAAACAATGTACAGTACAGTATGTAATTATTTATCCTTACCATGACAGAACCTAGACTGACTATTTAACATTATTAAGTGCTAGAAATGATGAGAATAAACAGAATTGTTTGCAGGAAATATTAAATTTTATTTTTACACACTGGTTCTATGTCCTTGGCATGAGCTGTGGCTTCATGGTTTCCCCACCATCATGGTGAAAGTAGTTTAATGCTATGCTTTACAAATCCTGCTGAATTATAATCAATGAATCAGGCATTAGTTAAGTCTGCACTGTAATATTTCCAAGTTACGCACATGCTTTAGGTTTGGTATCTTTGTACAAATGATTCCACTTCATATAATTACAGATGTTCAGTTTCTGGATTTTGAGATGTAGTTTTACTGACATTTAATATGGTTTTAATTAACAGTTATAATAAAGTGCTGCTTATGCACACTAATTAGTTAATGATGCACCAGATACTACATTATTACAGAATAGGTGAGGAGATTAGTAAATGCTATATGATTACATTTTGTAAGTACAAAATGAACGTGCTGAGATTGATAACGTAGCAAAAGTGAGAATTGAAAAACAAAAGGAACAGCAAATTGATTTTATCATTACAGTACTTCTACAGTATATGGTTCATTGTCATGAAACGTTTTGATTTGAAAAAACATATATATAATTTTATATAATCAGTTAAAAATTGACTCAAAAAATGAAAGCATTTAACTCCAAATAATTGTAAGGCAATTAAAATACAGTTATGTTACATAATTCAATAATTCAGTTATGAGAAATAAAAAATTAATGTTTCATGCTGACATTCTACACGTCTGGCTGTAATAACTTAGTTGGCAATGTCTGTAGCAGTTGAGACAGATGAGTATGCCTGCCTCAATTTATCTGGTACCCCATGCTGACCTGTGTCTGAACATCTCATTGAACATTTTGTCCCCCACTCGGAAGTGAGTGACAGACAATCATGTTCAAAAATCTATATAATATCGGAATATTATATAGATTTTTGAACATGATTGTGTGGATTTCTCTGCATTTTAGTCACGATATATATTTAGTGAAATTAGGAAATTCAAGTCCTTCCACTTCAGTTTTGGCAAACCAGCTCTCAGTACTTTGGGCACCAGAACATTTTTATGCTGGAACAAATTGGGCCACTTAGTTTACAGTGAAGAAAAAACAAAGCTACAGCACTCAGATACACTCTACTGTAGATGACTGCATGCTTGCAACTTGTGGCAACTGTTAGGGAAAAGTCTAAATTTTCTTGGTGATTTGGTGGTCAACATTTGGCCAGGGATTATATAGTTAAATGTATTGTGTGGCCAGGTAGAGTATGATTAAATTTAGTGGATGCCAGTTCCTTTTGAATATTTAAAACTCTGTTTTGTAGTGATTGTTGTATTGAATAATATGCTGCTATTGATAGGTAATAATAGGGATAATGTGCAAAGAAGTCTGGTAGATGTTTAGCTATACAGTCGTAGATACAAACATGTATTTCCCCAATAGCAGTTGACTTTTTTTGCCTGTCACGTTATGATAACTTAGTTTATATATAGTTAATACTGTTTGTGTTTACTACAACATAGCTTTGTTCATGGTAGTTCTTTTTTATTATTCATCATATTCTTTTTTCTTAGTGTGTTCCGCTCTCTTTTCACACATTCTTCAGCTTATTATTGTGGTGTTTGAATTCAAATGGCTTAAACGCAGGACCTTAACCACTATACCTCAACTGCATATATGACACCCATATGTCTTCCCCAAACCATTGCCATAAAATAGAAAGCACATGAGAATAAAGCTAATCAGTCTGCAATTAACAATCACTGTAATAACTGTAATATCACTGTAATTAGCTCAAATAAAACCAGACTAATAGCCATGTTTAATGGCCAGAGATATAATCCAGAAATGATTTGTAGCATGACATTGTTCAGTGATGCTCCAGTCAGAGCCCCAACTTTTTATTTGGCAAAAATATGTAGTCACATGTTTTGAGTGTTTTCATTTTTATTTTGCATATATTTACTGCAAATATATTGCATATATTTCCATATTAGTTGAGCATAATCACTGACCATTTAAACCTACATTATAGATAAGCATTCATACTAATTTGTTATATTTTAATTTGCCATGAGTTCACCGTTTACACCACTGTTTGCTGTTATCTCTGAGGTTTAGCAGCAGCTGAAAGCTGATAGAAAAATAGGCTTATGCACAAACATAAAATTAGAGCACAACGTGTGCCAAATGTGAAATTGGTTGTTTCTAACTGAAATGGGAAAACTTCCCATCCGCACTATCTGAAAGGCAATTACAGGATGGTGAGGGGGTGTCATTGGTTGACTGCTCAAAAATAATGTCTTTATTTCCACAGCTTCATTCTAGCTGCATTATTTATCATTTGTAAGAAAGAAAGAAAGAAAGAAAGAAAGAAAGAAAGAAAGAAAGAAAGAAAGAAAGAAAGAAAGAAAGAAAGAAAGAAAGAAAGAAAGAAAAATATATTTAGATGAAAATCAGATGAGAGTATTAACTATGAGCACAAAATTGGTTATTGGCAATGTCTTGTTCTATATCAACTCCTACCAGTTTGAGCTTGTTTCTTCTGCTTTCTCGAAATTCTCTCATACAGTGTAATATAAGAGCTTGGGGCCCAACTGTAATCTTGTTGAAGGTATATCACACCTCTCCACTGCTCAGTCCTCCCTCCCTCTTGTCCTTTCTCCTGTAGCATTATTCTTAGGCACAGATTCAATGCTCCAAAATGTTATCTAAGGGGTCATGTAATATTCTCTGCCTTCCTTGCCAAAAAGAAATCCTTTCTATTAAAGCACACAGTATGGAAATCCTTACATTTAAATTAATGCAAATGCAGATCAATAATTCGGTCAGCAGACATTAGATGTGAAAAGCTCCACTCTTGCTAAAACAGCAAATGTCGCATTCACCACCACAGAAGCACAAACGGAGCTAGAGTACATTAGAAAAGTCCTGAATTTAAAATGTTCTTGAATAATTTATATTTAAACCTTTCCTAATATTTTGAAAACAACAAGGTTGTCTTATTCAATGTGTTCATTAAGAATTTACCTCAGGTTTTTGCTCATCTTGTCACAAACCTGATGTACTATAATTGCATGATTACAGTAGTGTAAATAGAACCTCATACCACAGATTGAAACAGGATATGGTCTAACAAAGACTGGTGTCACATTAAAAAAGTTAAATGACAGGTCAGGTACAACTGGCTAACTGACTATTTTCCTGTAATTACATTTGGGAGATGTAGCCGGAGTCTGTGTTAACCGTTTCTCCATCGCGACTGTTCAAAGTGTGCACACTTTATAAACCAAAATAAATAATCATTGGGTAGCAATGGGATATGAGGTGGTAATAAGTGAAATGCTGAATCTTTTGCTGCAATATACAGTACTCTTCAATATAAATGTACATGCATAAGCATATACAATATATTCCACTGTAAATAAACACAGTTCATATTTGTTTGGAGATAATTACCTCCAAGACCCAAAGCATAGAGTAAGAAGCTTTGTGACTGTGTACTAGAGATTACATGATCCATTTCATCTTCAGCCTTAAATAGCTGAACAACCATGATTTGCGCTGTTATATGGTTTGATAAAATTGGTCTAAGCTTTGAACTGATTGTTTTGACAATAAACAAGCCACTATGGCTTTACACAAAATTAAGGGAAAATTACATTTTTATGCATATTTAGCTGCATTAGATTTTATCCTCATCTTGTTCTTTCAACCATTATATTTGTGGGGGGTTTAATTTGTACATATAAAAACATTTAACATGCTATAAATTGAATCAGATATTTAATCCCTAACTAATAAAAAAAAGGGTCTGAGGCTGAAAAGGTTTGCTTACAGAAAAAGAAATAAAGGGTATTGAGCAAGACAACCTAAAATATATAACATTTGTGTGTGGTGAATATCATTGTCAGTACTAAATCATCATTACACTTTATACTAGAATAAAGCAGTTGTAGAACAACATATCACTGCAGCTGAACTTCACTATAATGGTGTGCATTAATGGGATTTGTTAATTAGGCTAAGAAAATAAACACTGCTTCTTCTGTAGTGCGTCTAAGGACTCTAAATACAGACTATGGCTCCTTTTTGAGACATCTGCATTCGGCTTCAATAGAGTCATAAATCTGACTCATGCAACATTGCAACAGTGTAAGTAATAAGTAATAGCTTTGCTTTATGCTGTGTGTACAGTATATGCATGTGTGTGGGATAGCAAGCAAAACAAAGCTATGAGAAGGATGAGAAGATAAATTTCAAACTGTCTATGGTTTTGAAAACCCCTGTTAAGCAAAGAATTAATCAAGAATCAAGGGCAAGAAAGCCCCGTTATATGCTTGTTAAATGATAAAGAACATTTGTCTTATCAGCTGGCATTCGATCTGGGTGCAGACTAAAAGGGCAATTGATTTGCTCTGTAATACCATAGAAGTGGTGGATGGAAATGTATTAAAAGAGATTAACAGGCATGCAGTCAATAGCCTAGATTATTCTTGACCCTTTCAAATTGAAAAGGTGAGGTATTGAATTATGTATTAAGCCAAATTAGCCAAAAGAGAGAACAAGTTCTTCCAAAGATAGCTCTTGCCATTTTTGATGAACTGATTGGCAAACTGTAAATGATGGCAGAGTTGTGCTGTTTTGACATTTACAGTGCTATTTAAAGGGTTATACACTTGCGGATAGCCACAATTTTTAATGCATCTTCACACTATACACTTATCCTTGTGATAGTTGATAAAACACTATAGTCATAAAACACACTATTTTCATAAAATACAGAAGTTTTTTGATACTATAAGTAATAAACTCCAGGCTGTTCCAGAAGAGTGCTTATTATTCCGAAATTATATTTCAAATATGTGTGCTGGTGATGCCTACATCAAAATCCCCTAAACAAGCTGTCCAGCTATAATGCAAACAAAATTATATCCTTTAAGTACCAGGCTATAAGTGAGGCACTGGTCCCATGTGACAGCTTCTGAGAGGAAATGGTTTAAAGGTTACATCTAGAGGTCACATAAGATTGGTTGCTTTGAATGAAAAGATGCTTAGTGGAAGTAAAAGAAAAGGAGATTGTCAGTTCTTTATTAAAGAGTTTAGTATTTTTATATTTAAATATTTAAGTCTATGAAAGTCTAAGCATGTAAAATTAAAGGGGAAATCAAATATTTTCTTCTGAACACTCCATCTGTCAGTAACTGGAGAAATTTTATACTTAATATGGCAAGTTGAATTTATGGCCAATAGTTCCAAACTTTCCAATTACTGCAGAAGTGAATTTTAAGCAAAAAATCTCATATGCACACTGCCAGTAAGTGGATACTTATTCTTTTTGATATAATTTCCATGTCAAATGCAGCTCATAATCCATCTGTTAGAGCCTGAATATTAAGCTGCATTCAGACTGCAAGTGCATAGTGATCTATTCCAGTCTATTCCAACTTGTGTTACTGAAGTGGCCCACATGCTCAAAACAGCAATGTTTATGGCACAATTTTAAAATGTTAGAAAAGACAAATGTCTAATGATACAGAGATTTTAATATATGCAAGACTGTATATGAATGAAAACCAAGTTTACTGATCAGAATATACATTAGACAATAAAAAATAAAAATAAAATAAAATAAAAAATAGCTGATCCTACTTAGAATTGTGTCTGGTCTCTTGTCTGATTTGCATGTTTTAAATATGACTGATTTGAATTTACATATATACAACTACCTGCAGGTGAGGTTGTAAAAAGGTTTAGTTTCAGCTTTAAGCAGTTTATGAAAACAGAGCACACTTTACAACAGCAACTCAAACTCAGCTTCACTAAAATTAATTCCCCTCTCTTCTGTTTCCTTGGATTTTGATAGTCTTAGTGAATGCTTTCCTTTTATTTCCTTAAGAAAGCAAAACCTACATAAATCAGGGTGCACTTAATGTAAATGAAATGCAGGCTTCTGAATATGAGTTTAAATTTTGGATGTGTTATATGCATGTGACATTTAAATATGTGACTAGTGGGTGGGAGCTTGCATCCATGCAGTTGAATATGCTTTATTTTAATTCAAGTCACTGCTTGTTTTTATACTGTTTACATGAAACAGGTGCAGATTTGTTTAAATTGCTAAAATCTGTGGGGGTTTTTTATACATATTTGATAAATAAGGTCAATGTCAGAAATGTCGCCAGACACGACACCTATTATTTTGATAATTAAAATCTGAGTTCAATTCCTACCGGCTTAAATATATTACTAAGAAATATTAAGTACAAAATGAAAGTGGTTAAACCTTGTGTAAATATTTTTAGGCCAGGAACTAATAATAAAGCCTGTACTAATTAATTTGAATTATTTGTTAATAAAAATTATTTGATAATTACTTTTGGCCAGTGGTTGTAATTATGGCAGTGGTACTGATTACATTTGTTCACTAATTAAACAAAAAAACATTGATTTCCCACTGAGAAAGCCCAGCAGTCAAAGCCAGATTCCCAATCCAACATAATGTATTTCTCCATGCCTGTTCCACCTGCAGCAATAGGCCAATCAGATAAATTCAATTTGTGAAATGAACAAGCCATCAGTTCCAGTTAGACGCTGGTCAGGTCAAAAAAACTTCTGGTGCTTTGCTAATATTAGACAATCCCTCACCCAACCCCTCTATTTTGAATGGCAACATGGGTCCATTAATGAGGGGTGCAGTTTGATGAAAATACATTCAGCAGCCATCCCTGTTTCATGATTGTGGAATTTAGCACATGACATAGATGCATGACTGAAATTAACTGAAGCCTTAACACTGAATTCTCAGCATATAGCAGCATTCAGCTACCATTTCTTCCCATTCTGATATGTAATAAAACAGCTATTTATTTTGCAGTCAGAAGGTTTTTAAACTATTCATTTGCAAACTCAAATAAACATTAATTGTCCATATATTTCAATAACATTTTAATTGTATTCAAAATCAAGGAATGCAAGTTCTTTTTGTGTGTGTGCATGCATGTCTAGTGAGAATACACAGAGAGCTTTTTTTCTGGGACACTGGACATGCCTGTTATGAGGAGGCGGATAGAACTGTCAAGCGACTTGTGTTCTAATCAGGCTGTTTTTGGGCAACCTCCAGCACACTGAACAGCTCAAAGCCTGCCACTGCTCGCACTCCCAGCTGCTCACTCAGATCATTTATGGTTTAGATGAAAGATTAATTCTGTCCATTGTTGGGGAAAAAAAGAAAAAGGGTATTTGAGAGTGGGACAAAGGAATTTTACTCATGCAAATTAAAATACATGAAGACCAGGGAATTCTGTATTTGTTTATTGCAATAGGATCTTGTTAACTAACATAATGGTGTTAAAACACTAGTAATATATTCTCTAGAAAGTAGCTTTGTTCAGAGCTAAGCCAAAGATTTTACAGTTGCCCTTGCAATTAAGATTTTTTTTAAGATCAGTGTGGTTCTCTGTTGGATTGAATGCCACAGCATAATTATAAGAGGCCAGTGATTCATGATAATTAAACTTTGAACTAAACTAAACTAAACAGCTTCACACAGCTAGCACAACAGCGATATTTGTATAATAAATTGTAAATATACTGTACAGTATATTCACTTGCTCTAATACACAGTCTTCATAAACACTGTCAATAATATACAAGTTTGTCATCACCTCATTAGTCACTGGTTTGTAGTCACTTAAAAATTGTCATATGTTTTTCCCATTGTTCAGTGTAAAACTTTGTGATGTAAATGTACAGTAAAATGTGTGTAATGTAAATGTAAACTGCGGCTTACTGTATTTTCACAGGACTACTACCCTAATCATCTTTTACAGTATAGTACTGTTATTACCACTGCAGTATCCTACTGCAATATCACAATTTTACAGTGTTAAACTGTTTTGTCTAAAGCAATATACTAATATACAGAGTATATAATGTAATTATTGCTTTTTATAATGTACTTCTGGACTGAATTAAACTGAATTTAACTTGACTTGAATCTACACAGGCCAGTTGTTGTGTGAACTTTTAGCTTAATTCTTGTGGTCATAATTCCTTTCCAATTTAATGTGCCAAGTTAATGACTCTATCAGTAGTGTTGGGAAGTAGCTAATCTACAATTAGTGGGGTTTTAGGTAAAAGGGTGATTAGGAGTAATGACATTAAATAGTGAGCATTTTATGTTGAATTATTTGGGATTAAGTAAAGAATAGCAAGCGAGACAACAGTGGAGCATGAGAACTTTTTATTAATCTAACAGCTAGGCTTAGTCAAGGTGACATAAAGGGCACTGACAGCAAGTATTATTATTTATATAACAGCAAAAGCCCAGTTTTAGCTTTTTATTTTAGTTTTATACAAAATTGGTGTATGTGTTGGACTTTTTAATATAGTAACCTCCAAAATACTGGACTGGACTGAACCGTAATATAACATAGCATAAAATAATTAACATTAATAAATAATAAGGGCTTCATATCCAGCAACAATCCAGCAGTATATGCCTAGTGAACACTTTCAGTTTCCAATTTAATTTCCATGTCCAATTTTATTGGACAAAGATGGACAGAACATCAGTTGTTATTTACTGAGATAAAGAACATGATAAGGTAAAACCTGAGATTAAAAAAGGGGTATGGCATGAAGATGAACCAACAGTAAACCCTCCGCTAGTCACATAATCTTCTCAATATTTCCTTAGGCTTTATGTGTAGATTTCTATAGCAATTTTATTCCTTCCTGTTGAAGTGACCCAAAGCTACATAATTTGAAATGCAACCAGGCCTGTGTCACTGATCCACTTTCACTGCCAACAAAGTCTAATGCCAGTTACTGAACACATTGCAGACTCTTTTAGAATTGGAACAAACAGCACTCGATGAATTACAATAATCTTTGGCATTTATTGTCAGTGTTTCAGCATTCACAGATAAACACATTTGTGTGATTATTATACAATCCCCTTGATTATCTGTACAATACATATACCATCTGTAATTGGAATGATGGATATATCTGGTTTTATATAGAAAAAAATATGAAGAAGAAGCTGAAGAAGAAGCATGTTTGTGTTTTTTCTTTTGAGCCAAAGCAAAATAGAATTAATCTAGAATAAATAAACTGTGCTTTTCATTAGAGAGAAAATGAACAAGGAATACAGTGTGAGGTGTGAAGAGCCAGATTTTGAGACAAAAAGCACTTGGCTATGTCTGGACCTGCATAAGTAGTTTGCTTTTATTCCCTTCATGTCAGATGCTTCTCATCGTGACCCCTGCAACCTCTCTTTTCCTGCTCTGCTGGCATGGTTGCCAGGGAAACAGTGTAACAGAGATAAAAGGTGGTGGAGGTGGAGAGGGTCTCTCAGGTCTGCCTCACTGCTATGTCTCTTTATGTGGTATGGCCTGCTGATTTTGTTAGGTCTAATCATAAACAGAATCTATAGAGCTTGAAGTTATGGAGCTGAGACAACCTGAATATGAATTAGCTGACTGGGCAAGAAAAAACATGTAACAATCAAAAATGTATTCCCTCTATGCCTGCAGGGCAGTTGCTCTACTTGAGGGTCCAACTGTTGTTTTAGCTGGAACGGTGTGTGCGCCGTGTTGGTACCTATGACTGAATGACACACCATCTGCCTCATGTAGATGCAGTTTCCCACTCATAGTCAAGATCACTTGCTTTTTAAGGCATGTAAGCATTGTCCAATCACAGTGTGAGACACAGAACCAGAGGTTCAGTGTAAGAAAAATGGTGCGTGTCAACTCCAGGATATTGGCTACTTCCATTTCCTTTTGGTTTCACACAGGGGACACTGCTGACCACCTTGAACTTTGCAGTAAGTAAGACTAAAAAATTTATGCCACACTACCAAGGTTGCTATGCCACCCTTCTTTTTGTCTGATTAAGAACAAATGCATGTTTCATTGCCAGAATGTGTCACAGAATCCTCCAGTTTCACCCCCAAGAGACTATCCAAAGATGGCAATCCTTTTGCTTCAAGAGTGGCAAGGTTTTGTATCTTATCTCCAGAGTGCACTAGAGGGCTGGTGTGTGAGGTGCGGTGCGTAATGCCACATGAGTGTATCTCCCTTAGCACCTTCTGGCTCCTCTCATTTGTGATTTAGTTTTCCATCTCGACTTCCATTTGCCTCTCCTTCAATTTTATTAAAATAGGAAAGGGTTGCCATATGCCTCCTACAGGGAGAAATCATTGGCGATGTATCCTACTACCTCACATTGAGAAAGCAAAAAGTTCTTTTCAACTAGGAGTGTAATGCAATTTTAACAGCTATCCCATTAGATGCCAATTCTGTAGGAGTTGTGCTGATGTGTGAAAGGAGTATGGCTGGTGATAAATTGCAGTGAGGGCTGTGAAATTTGCTTTGTTAATTGTGTGGGTGGCTGCAAGAATAGAACACCATGATGGCGTATCTCATAAGCAGCCCCCATTCGATTGCTTCACTGAGCAAATTTTATAGCCATCCATATAAGTCCATGGACTGTGCAACATACTTTCAGCAAGCAATTAGCAATTGCTAGTTAGAATCACTAACTAAATAAAATAAATAATACTAAATGTACAGTCTAGTGCTCATTAATCTTGACTGTGTGTATCCTCTAGCCATATAGGTATACATTTGTCAGCTCATGTTGTTACAGAAAAAGTAGTCAGATTATAGTTTTTAACTATTGACAAACAATTTTCACTTTTAAATTCTTGCACTCTACACTGTGGTGGTACAAACACATCTCAGACAAGCTTGTCACCTCAATTTATTTAATGCACCATAAATACTTACTGGCTTCACTATGTCAAGTATATCATATACAGCAGCAAATACACTGTGCTAGAAGGAAAATAAAACATAAAAAAGAGCATGATCATAGGTATACATAGACATCTAATAGCAAATTATAAGAAAATATTTATCCATTTCAAATGAACTGTAAACAGTATCTGGATGTATAACTTCAAGCCTTGTTCCTCCACACAAATGTCTGCAATTTTTCTGCCCTGTTTTCTACTATGAAGATCTGAAAAATAAAACGAGGTCCTGATTCAAGTCAAGTCAAGTCAAGTCAAGTGGCTTTTATTGTCATTTTTACTATACACAGTGGTACACAGTACACAGTAAAAACGAAACAACGTTCCTCCGGAACCCTGGTGCTACACAAAAACAACAAAACAACATAAAGTGCATCGAGTGCAGCCTGGTGCAAACAGTGCAAACAAAAGAACAGTACAGACAGACAGAGTGCAGACAGACAACACAAGACAAGACAAAAGACAAAAACCAAGTATAGCGCCGACTAGATTCAGGATTTATAGGGTGATATTACTGCTGTTGGTAGTTCTATGACACACTGTGGCCCTTTTCTCATTCTCCTTAGTGTTATGACTGAAGTTCAGATGGTGTATAATATACTTACATCATTATAAATTTGACATCCAAACTTTTACCCCTTTCAGTTGTAAGTATGATTTGTAAATGTAACTTGTGTACACTCTGTTCTGAAAAAAATGTACTTGTAAACTGGACTATAGAAATTCAAGTTCCTTGCTGTTGAAGGAGTGAAAGTTTTGTTATTAGGAATGCATTCTGTCCAAACAGTTGCCCCAGCAACTTTGTGAAAAGTTTTGGAACAGTGAAGTTCATATAAAAATGCTTGTTAGCATTTTATTCAGAAAACTGGATATTTTGTGTGTTTATTAATTTTTATTGTTTTATATCCTGTGCCATATTTCTATGGGTACACTTTTTTCTCTACTCCCAAAAACATGCCACTTGGTCAATGAGCTGCTAAAAATTACATACTCAGGGTATGAGAATGTGTCTGGATGATGCCTTGTGAAGGACTAGCATCCTATCCAGGGTGTATTCTTGCTTTGGGCCGACCAGGATAACGTGCCTAATGAATGAATGAATGAATGAATGAATGGGTGAGTTAATGCTCTGGCTGAACTATAGATTTTATGTACTTTGTGCTTACATTTGACATAGTATATTATAATAAATAATATATATAATATATAATATAATATATAATATATAATAATAATCTCCAGGTTATGTGGCACAATGAAGGATCTATGTAACACATGCACATATATTTTTTTTATATAAAAGCAGGATAATGTTAATGGCAAATTATGTCTCAGCTTCAGTATTTTTTATTTTTTTTGCTTTATCCTGGCCAGTGTTCCTGTGGCTCTGCAGTCTGTCCTGAAAACACTGGATGAGATGCCAGGCCACGTAGGGCACCATGCACACACACTCATTCACACCAATCCATTAAGTGGTGTGCTTTTGAAGATTGAAAAACCCAGAAAACCTGCAATTCAGACACAGCAAGAATATAGCACTACACAGACAGTAACCTGAGTTTAGGAGTGAACCAGAAATAAATACTTTTTGTTTTGATTGTAATGAATATATCCATTACATGAATGCTGTGTTTTGAAGACAGTACTAGAATTTACTTTATAAACTCAATAAAATCAAATCACGACCCCCCCAACTGGAGAGAAAAATATTGCTCTTGTATTTCATATTTTATTAGCATCATTTTTCCAAGTGCCCATGGCTAGATTTGTGCTTACAATGTGAGTGCCATGGCTGAATCTTGGCTAAATTAATTCTGGTCTCTGAAAGTATCAGTGACATTTGGATGCAAAACAATAATCCCCAGCTACACTGCGATTAATTACAAGGTCGCAATAAAGTAAAAGCGGGTTGCTCTGGTCCCTGTTGCATTACTTGGCCAGCTTTTTTCTACGCTTTTCAATTACCAGTGGGTGAAGGCTGTGGCTTACAAATATCAACCAATTAATATAATAGGCTATCAATCTTTAATGTGTATGCATTTATTTATTTATTTATTTATTTATTTATTTATTTATTTATTTATTTTGCTGCACAGAATGAATATGTGATGCTATAATGCTGGGGTGGACATGTGCAATGAGATCAAATCTGAGCTTTTTACCTACTTATTTTGTGTGTGTGTGTGTGTGTGTGTGTGTGTGTGTGTGTGTGTGTGTGTGATAGATATATTGATAATTGCAGTCTATAAGAGCTATAACACAGTTTTGATATTTCACTAAGGTTTTTAATATTATGTTCTGCATATCATTTGTAGGACCAGAGGGCATAGTAGCCTGACTATTTTAATGGTTGTTCCTCAGGCATCACTTATTGTATATTTGTGAGGTTTTAGCATTTGGATCAAACAGAAGGCTGCCACAGCTGATACCCTGGTAATTCACTGTACTTTGGGAAACATATTTGCCTATCTGAACAAAGAGATGGACTCCACTTTCTTTCTCGATTATCATGGTCCCACAGTCTAAAATGACTGTACGTCTTCAGCAATCAAAATTATTTAGTTTGAAGTTTGAAGTGTATGATGAGATTGTAAGAGCAGCAAACATCCTATAAAGAGCCAGTCCTGATATGTGACTGATTACATATTGCAAGTCTCTATTGCAACAATTGCCACTGAATAGATATAAAAAAAATAAAATGGTTAGGCTTTCCCATGAATACTGGTTAGCTATTTAGATTATAAAATAGACCAACAGTACCATTTATGCTTCATGTTTTTCTGTTTCCAGCTTTCGTTTTGTTTCTGTGAAACTTCTCTGTTCTTTTTCATGAAGTAAAAGGCTTTTATCTTTTAAAGGGCTTAACACTGTTTGATTCCTCACTTGGGGCTTAAAGTGATATACCTTTATTGGAGAACATTTGGATTAGACACTTCAGAGACCAGTTTCTTCATAACTGCTTCATGTTTCCTCCAATAAATAGGTCATGTGAGAGCTATATATGCCTGCATCCTTTTGCAGCTATACTCATGGCACACGGCATACGTGCTTTGGTTCAGCTGAACTCTGTTGCACCAAACCAACTACATAAATATAAAGGTTAAAATTATGCATTCCACATTGACTTTTGTGAAGGAGAGTTTCTACATATTAAGTATTAGTTCAGTTTGCTTTTGCATCGCTGTTGAATTTTTTAAATAAGCCTTATTTGATTATATTACATCCTAGAAGTGTGGGGTGGTCAGTATTGTGTGGAGTGAAATAGTACAGCTTATTTAAACAGAAAACTGGTCTTGACATTTGCATTGTGAGCTTGACATTTGCATGATTTCATGTAGCTGTGCATGTAATGCTGGCATCAAAATTCTATTAATTTATTTGCAATGAAATCCATTAAATCTGCAGGTGCATTATTACCTGCGAGATAGCTCGAGTGAAACTGCAAGGGAATAAACAACCTAAATAAATAAATGCATTGGATTACAATAAATCCCAAGAAGCATATAATTGGTACCACTGTGTCATACATTTACATTTACATACATTTACATTTACATTTACATTTTTTTAAATGAGCCCTGGCCCTCAGTGTAGTTTGTATGATTGAAATTAAATGTAATAAAAATTAAATAAAATACTCTCTAAAAAAATTGACCTTTGGTTATTCAAACGAACTGAGGCAACAAAGTGACAATTGATATAATTAATAGATTTTAAGTGGTGAAAGTTTGAGTAAAATGCATTAAATACATTATTGAAATGTATTCAAAAACAAGTCCATTGTGATAAATGCAAAAGTTATAATTTGTTGTATTCACTCATAATAATAGTAAATAGAGTTGATCTAATTAATAAATTTAGTATATATAAAATAATAATTATAAAAAAATTCCAACCCAGCCATTATGGTTGCACAGGCCAGTGCACTCTTAGTGCCGGTCCCAAGCCCGGGTAAATGGGGAGGGTTGCGTTAGGAAGGGCATCCAGTGTAAAACATGTGCCAAATCAAATATGCGGATCACAAATGAGAATTTCATACCAGATCGGTCGAGGCCCGGGTTAACAACGGCCGCCACAGGTATCGTTAGCCGACAGGGTACCGGTGGAAATTGGGCTACTGTTGGCCGAAGGAGGAGATGGAGAGGAGGAAGACGTCTACAGAGACGGCAGGGAAAGTAGCATTGCAGGAGAGTGGAGGACGGTTAAGGAGGTGTTGGATGATTGGGCAACTACTGCAGGAGTGTTGAGGGAGGCAGCTAGAAAAGTACTTGGTGTGACATCTGGAAATAGAAAGCAAGACAAGGAGACGTGGTGGTGGAATGAGGAAGTGCAGGAGAGCATAAGGAGAAAGAGGTTGGCAAAACAGAAGTGGGATAGACAGAGTGATGAGAAAAGTAGGCAGGAGTACAAGTAGATGTGGCATCAGGTTAAGAGGGTTTGGCGAAAGCCAAGGAAAAGGCATATGAGGAGCTGTATAAGAGGTTGGACACTAAGGAAGGAGAAAAGGATTTTACCGATTGGCCAGGCAGAGGGACCGAGCTGGAAGGATGTACTGCAAGTTAGAGCAGTAAAGGATGGAGAGGAAATGTGTTGACTAGTGAGGAGAGTGTGTTGAGAAGGTGGAGGAGTATTTTGAGCAGCTGATGAATGAGGAAAATCAGAGAGAGAAGGTTGGATGATGTGGAGTTGGTGAAGCAGGATGTAGATAGGATTAGTAAGGAGGAAGTGAGAGCAGCGATTAAGAGGATGAAGAGTGGAAAGTCGGTTGGACCAGATGACATACGGTAGAAGCGTGGAGATGTTTAGGAGAGATGGCAGTGGGTTTTGACCAGATTGTTTAACAGGATTTTGGAAGGTGAGAAGATGCCTGAGGAATGGAGAAGAAGTGTGCTGGTACCGATCTTTAAGCATAAAGGAGATGTGCAGACCTGCAGTAACTACAGGGGAATTAAGTTGATCAGTCACACCATGAAGTTATGGGAAAGAGTAGTGGAAGCCAGGCTGAGAGAAGAGGTGACCATCTGTGAGCAACAGTATGGTTTCATGCCGAGGAAGAGCAGCACAGATGCCTTATTTGCTTTGAGAATGTTGATGGAGAAGTATAGAGAAGGACAGAAGGAATTGCATTGTGTATTTGTGGATTTAGAGAAAGCGTCGACAGGGTGCCAAGAGAGGAGTTGTGGTATTGTATGAGGAAGTCAGGTGTGTCAGAGAAGTATGTGAGGGTGGTGCAGGACATGTATGAGGACAGTGTGACGGCAGTGAAGTGTGCAGTAGGTACGACAGACTGGTTCAGGGTGAAGGTTGGACTGCATCAAGGATCGGCCCTGAGCCCTTTCCTGTTTACAGTGGTGATGGACAGGTTGACGGAAGAGGTCAGACAGGAGTCTCCCTGGACTATGATGTTGCGGATGATATTGTGATTTGTTGTGAGAGTAGGGAGCAGGTTGAGAAGAGCCTGGAGAGGTGGAGATATGCGCTGGAGAAAAGGGGAATGAAACTCAGTAGGAGTAAGACAGAGTACATGTGTGTGAATGAGAGGGAGGGCAGTGGAGTGGTGCGGTTGCAGGGAGAAGAGGTGGAGAAGGTGGAGGAATTAAGGTACCTGGGGTCAACAGTGCAAAGTAATGGAGAGTGTGTTAGAAGTGAAGAAAAGAGTGCAGGCAGGGTGGAGTGGGTGGAGAAGAGTGACAGGAGTGATTTGTGATAGTAGGGTATCTGCAAAATGAAAGGAAAGTTTATAGGACTGTGGTGAGACCTGCGATGTTGTATGGATTAGAGACAGTGGCATTGAGTAAAAGACAGGAGGTGGAGCTGGAGGTAGCAGAGCTGAAGATGTTGAGGTTTTCGTTGGGAGTGACGAGGATGGATAAGATTAGAAAGGAGTTTATTAGAGGGACAGCGCATGTAGGATGTTTTGGTGACAAGGTGAGGGAGGCGAGATTGAGATGGTTTGGACATGTGCAGAGGAGGGACATGAATTATATTGGTAGGAGAATGCTGAGGATGGAGCCACCAGGTAGGAGGAAAATAGGCAGGCCAAGGAGGAGGTTCATGGATGTGGTGAGGGAAGACATGCAGGTAGTTGGTGTAAAAGAGGCAGATGTAGAGGACAGGGTGGTATGGAGACGGATGATCCGCTGTGGCAACCCCTAATGGGAGCAGCCGAAAGAAGAAGAAGAAGAATTATAAAAAAATTCCACATATTTTTTACCCTGACTAAAAAAAATTTAGATTTACTAATTTGGATAAATGTAATTATTTTACTAAATATCTTAGTTAAATGTATCACTATTTAGTAAAAATCATAGTTAAAGTGATTGATGTTTATTGAATCTTTAAGTGATTTGCATTACAAAATTAACTAATATCGTTCTCTCATATTTGTGCCTTATGAAAAGATAACTACAACAACTACAGCAAACACTAATCTCTATTATGGTGACTTCAAATGAAAGTACAACACCTGAAAACTCAATTAGAGTTTTTGTACACATATAAAAAATAAAGTCACACCAGTTAGTAATAAGTGAAGCTGTAACTGCTGCTGGTACTGTTTAATCATCCTCTTCTGAGATCATGGGAGATTTAATGTGTCTTATTCTCAGTTGATTTCATCTTAGTAGCTGAACTGCAGCTGCCAGTATTTTACTGTTCATTTACAGGACATTTTTTTACAGTGAAGACATTGTTTAAAACTAATGATATCCTTTGTTACCACACACACACTCCATGTGGAATGTTTTTTTATTTACATTTTCTTTACTTAAAATGTACACAATATATATACTGGACCAAAAAATGTGTAAAAAACAAAAACCCATAAAATATGTATTCACATTTGCTCAATTAAGCTTAATTTTATTTTAAATTACATATACTCTTTTTTAATTGTGTAAATAATTGTATTAAATATTACTTCACCCCAATCAAAGTTTTTACAGTGTACGAGCAACTAGTAAAAAACTGAAACGAAGGAGTAAAGTGCGATTTGCTCTTGTATGTTTGCTTTAATTTTCTCCTGTACAGGCAAGAACGCGCTTGAAAAGTCATAATATAGTGTATTATTCCTGCTGACATTTCACTTTCTCTCCACAGCTTACCTACTTATCATTATTCCAAATAGGCTATTATTTAGGTTTACTTCAAATGTTCACAATTTGTACAAAATATTCTACCTGCTGTCTGCACTTGTATTTTGATGAGTACACAGTATTTAAGTGAGATAACAATACACTGACAGATGACATGGTGGACATAGACTATAAAATAGTGGTTCAATTATTATACAATTATAAAAGTACCACCAATATTTGATATGTCAGAACAAAAGTGTTGATTTGAGATCAGCTCTGTAAAGCTATGTCATGATATTCATATGGAGGTTAATATACTGTATTAATAGTCTGTGCAGTTTTTAAGTGCAATTAATATTAACGTCAGATGGCATCATATATTAATTTGAACTACTTTTATTAAGATAAACAAATACAGAAAGAGATACCAGTGTAAGACAGCGTGACAGACACTAAAGAAAGGAAGCTACAAATATGGCATTAACAAATGTGGCTAAATGACTAACCAACACCATTTTTGCTTGTTTCTCTTCCGCACATGCTTGACTTAGGGATGGCAAAGAACAAAAGTTAAACTTCACTCAATACTGGTCAAAAGCAGTGTGTCTGCACAGGGGTATAGCCTGTTTACATTACATAACATAAGTGGTTCATAAATATTCATTCTGTTTCTACAGAGAAGGTAGAATTAACGGAATGAGAGCTGTAGGCTCCTTGAGTTGAAACATACGCATATAAGACAGGCACACATAGATGGATCGGGTCAGGGTTTCGGATCAATACTTATCTACACTTGTAAATAGAGGGAAGTAGAAACATGGGGAAATGTAGATGTGGAAGATGAGCACATCTGTTTAAATCAATTTTTTTCTGGCAGGTTTGCAGAAACTGCTACTTAGTGCTGCTTTTCTTACAACCTCTCGCTTAATGGTGCAGTGCTACATGACCATGAGCTACTAGAACACATTTAATGCACATTGACAAATTCTACCAGCTTTGGATCTGTACTTGAGGGATGGACAATGTTCTTCTATAAGATTTGCTCTCAATAGATGTTAATGCTGGAAAGCATTGTGCAACAAGAATCACAAAAGTAGAGAGACCACTTACATCAGCAGAGAAATGGCTTATCATAGGATAAAGGTGATCACTTGAAATGACTTTGTATTGATTTTTGATGACTGTTTTGATGACACGTGTACATGTACATGGTCACTGATTAAGTACAAGGTCACTGGGTAAACATGTCACTTTAACAGTTTAGCAATACAGTGGTTTGTGACTGAATCATTGCTTCAGTTATAAACAGGCCCTTAAGTAAATACAGAGTATTTATTTTATCTTAGCATAAGATTGGAGAATTCTTTAAATCTTAAACTAATCTATCTTTGTGGATGGACGTATGGATGGATGGATGGATGGATGGATGGATGGATGGATGGATGGATGGATGGAGAACAGCATTTAGTATTGTCATGACTGATAAATGACAGAACTGTGAAACATAGTACCTAACACACAACTACTTCTGCTTGTGTATGTAAGCAGAAGAGTGTTATCAGTCAGAGGAAAGAGTAGGATATATTTTTAATGTTAATTTGCACTTTCTTTATATGTTTAATGACCCTATTACATGTTGAAAACAACCCCCATTAGCAATAAAAGCTGTGCAGCATTCCAGTACACAATTATTAGCAGTAGCAACTTGTTTAACATAGCAGATTAATATAAATGTTTTAAAGT
The DNA here is from genome assembly GCF_014805685.1 of Silurus meridionalis. NCBI lineage: Eukaryota > Metazoa > Chordata > Actinopteri > Siluriformes > Siluridae > Silurus > Silurus meridionalis. The sequence goes on along the minus strand of NC_060889.1, from coordinate 6,734,635 downwards.
GACATTTAATAATAATAAATAAAGGACACTGCAATAGAACATTTTTGTGCATATAAAATGTTATGTATCTTATGTAAAGTGACTTGGTGTAGTAGGCAATAATATTAAAAAGAAAAATTAGTTTTTAATGAAGTAGGTCAGTCAGCAACAGGTCTAACATGCAGATCACTTAAATATTCTGAGGGGAAGGGAAGACGCTGTTAAGATGAGAGGTTAGTGAACAGGTCATTGGGGGTGTGAAATTCAGTTATCATGATTTTGCAGGCCTTAACTATAAACTCACCATTTTTATGTAAATGATCATTGCAGCAGGAAGATTTGGAATAATGATTCTTCTCCTCCTAACTGCCTTATAGAGAACATTGTATCACACAGGCTACAGAGGCGTGCACTCCTAGAACACTCTGAAGAGTTTCTCCTGTCATATTACCTATTGCAGAGTGTTCTTAGCCAGACATGGGAACTCAATATGCACAGTGACTTGCTCCAGAGATGGCAAAAGTACACACATCTTTCACTCAAGTAGAAGTACAGATCCTCATATTTAAAAAGACTGTGGTATAAGTTTAAATACACTTTTTCACTCAAGTTAAAGTAAAGAAGTATGGGCTCTGACGTAAGTAATAATATTTGACTGACTTAAGTATAAGTGCTTTATTTATAAAAAAGAATACACATTACTACTATCTGTTTTAGTGTCATGCTGGTAACTGGACCTTACATCAAAATGAATATATTAATACAAAATAATTTCAAATTGTGTTATTTAATAAATGTATCCAGGCTCAACAACTACCATATAGAACACAAGCAGAGAAAGACAATGAGGATCAGTCATGTTTACATCGTTGACTCCCTCTGTCTTATCCATGTTAATCCCAAACTTCTTGTTGCCTTCCGCCATGCTTGATGTTAGCTTCATAGGCTAGCCTACGTCTGTGGTGCGTAATAACCAGGAAATGATACACCAGTGGTAAATAAAAAAAACAAGAAATAGGTTGATTGGCTAAAAAAAAACTGAGTGCAATGAGAAGAAAAAATATTGATCATGTCACCAAATAGATTAACGCTAAAGTAGAGTCAGATTTTATTAACAAAAATGTTTCCTTTTTCAACACTTAAAAAATAAATGTATATTAGTTTATATAATGACAAACAGTAAACAGAGTGTATTGTTTTGATTGTTAGCCCAACCTCTTAAATTTATTTTTTAAAGATATTTTCAATAGTTTTGCAAATGTAACACATTATAGCCAGCCATGACATCTGTTATTTGGGCAAACACAACAGCTTTTTTGGCTAAGACAGGTGTCACTCTGTAGGAAAACAGATCAATAGAGCAAAGCATGAAACAGCAAAAGACCTGAGGTGTGGAGCAACAGAGGATGCAGGTGGCTGATTTACCTCTGAACTCCCACCAAATGCCCAATAAAGAGGCCAAACCAATGGATCAATTGGGGATAAGAGGTTATGTTATGCTAATGTGCTGCCATTTTTTTTTGTTGTTGTTGCAGAAATTATTAATTTTCCAGTTTAATAGCGTTTACACAGTGAGACAAAGCAAATAAGCTGCCAGATGTAAATTTTTAATTAAAGATATTAATTTGTAGCACCAGTTAGCATAAAGGCTGTTAATAATGTCGGAGGAGTCAAACAATGCATTATATATAAGCAGTTTTTGCAAATATGGAGTGAAGTAATGTGGCAACTACCTTCTGTTTTTCTTTTTTATACAACAGTTAGAGTAAACAAAAAAATTGTTTAATTCTATGTATATTATTTTAACTAATCTCTATTTTAAATTATGCTAGTGACATTTCTTTCAACAAGAAAAATATTTCACTGTTTTGCTAAATATAAATAAAAAGTTGGTTCTTGTTTCTAGATAAGTAGCACAACAGTCCATTTTCTAATGTACTCTAATTAAAAAATATATAGGTAAGAATATTTAACAATGAATCTTTATATTTACGGAAATTGCTAGAAAATTGATTTGTTTTTCTCTTCTTCAGGTACAATTTCATTAAAGCTACAATGTCCTTTATATAAAGCCGACTTGACAAAATGCGTTTCAATACATTCAATCCCTAATATAAATAAACATTCAATCCAGAGAGCTGTCAATAAACAATGAACAAAAGCTCCTTTGCTTCTTATACTTTCCTGTCAAATGCCACTGTAACTGATTATTGTACAAACTTATTGGACAAACATTGTCAGTGACATATATATAACACTTTACAAATTCTCGTCTGTTGTATTGAGACATGCCAAAATGTCCCTCTTTTATCCAGGTCACTCACAGCATCCTATATAATTGTATCATCAATCTTTTTTTTTTTTTTGTACACCCAAGGACATTTCAATGGACAACCAGTCAAACAACAGGTATTGTTAAAGCCAAGATTTGACAGATGTCCATTCATCAAAGTCATACTAATGTTTTCAACTATATTTCTGGTTAATCCATTGTTAATCTAAGTCTGCACAGGTTCCTAGGGACAACAAAATCGGGTTATTTAGTTGTAAATAAAAAAAGAAGAGTGTCGTATGCGGATTGTGTTCTTGGGTGTTTAATGGGTGCACTGAGTACTTGGTCAGTGAATGCACTGATCCAATCCCCTAAGTGGGAGAGAATGACATTATAGAATTTCTTGTCTTCCTCTTATAATCTCCTGGTGTGCAGTTCTTTTGTGTGCTACTGATTGAATTGCCAGGGCTGCACTGAGGCAGCTTCTTTTTTTTATGCACAATTAAATGCACTTTGTTGGACACTGGCCATATTTGTTGGTTTCTAAGCATAGCAGTGCCTCCCAACAGGGTCTGGAATGGTGCTCAAATCTGCAATTTTGGAAGTAATATTTAGATAGCTATACCAATTCTTGAAAGAGTAAAGGTGAGCCCAATGGGAATAAAACAGCAAACCATTTTCTGGGGTAATTTATCACTGTCTGTCATAAATGTTAAAGTGAGACAAAAAAGAAATACCACCTGCCTATATCTACATTTGTCATTTACGGAAGTTAGATGGGTCATTTTATTAGCCTTATATATATATATATATATATATATATATATATATATATATATATATATATATATATATATATATATATATATATTTTTTTTTTTTTTTTTTTATAAATTTGTCAAGTGACTTAACAGTTAAATGGTTTGTAAAAGTACCAAAGTACCAAACAGCTTTTGGTAACCTAGTTACAATAACAGTCAATCTACAAAAATCGGGATACAGTAATCATGGAGTAGATTTATCTGTAAGATTTATTTGTCTACTTCTAAAATTTTGAAGAAACAATGGTTAAGTGGTATAGTCTAACTGTGGAATAGTGACACTCTCCATGCTAGCAAGTTTTAAATTATTATTGTCATTAGCACCAGGGATATCCTGCCTAGGTGAAAATCAAAAGTCATAAAAGAAAAGAAATAAAAAAATATAAATTGTTAATTATAAGTGATAAAGCTAATTTAATTAAAAGCAAACATGTAACATAATTTTTTTGAAATGCAGTAGTCCAAGCCCAATACGGAGTACAGTCTGTATTTAAAAGTGCTTTACAGACCAAGATTTCAATCTTTCTTGGTATTATGATAGTTCTATATACAAAGCTTCCACCTTTGCATCATTAGACTTGTAAAATCTTTAGCAGGATTAATTCACTGTGAGCAGAAAAAGCTTTGGGTGACAAGAACAACAACAAAACATGCAATTATTGTTTATTATGTTTTTTTTACACTGAAATTCTGCTGTGAGTGATTGTTATTTACTGTAGTAAACAGGGCTGTTGTATTTACTGCTTATAACACAAAAAAATGTCAATGCTTTCCAATTTTCCTTGCATAAAATCCATTTAACAAAGCCTGCCAGCAGAGTGAAGACCAAGAAAGGAGATGCCTAAAAATCCATAATAATTTTTTTTATGAGTGCTAAAAAGCTGTTGTGAAAACAAGTGGAGAAATGTCAGACTAAACATAACACCTTTCATAGAATAAGTGTCAGAACTGGCATGCACATTGCACAACAATGGCCTTGTATGTAGTGAGAGAGGAAGAAAATCTAAATTCTGCTGTATGTGTAAATCAATCAAGCATTCTGCTTATTCAAACCTGTAGTAAAGAATTTACTCTTAAAAATTTGTTTATTAGGCTTGGATTAACTACACTTAAGATATTTGTCACATTCCAATATCTGGCCAATACCAAGGTCTGAGCCACCAATAAGACTTTAGCTGTTTATAAAAGACAGAAAGAGGAAAGAGGAAAAGAGGAGTTCCCTATTATGTGCCTTTTGTTTCTCACATTTTTTATGCTGTCTAATTGTTAATCATTACATCCATATGTTTTGGGTCTCTGGCAGTTTGGGGATTTGATCCAATGAGTTACAATGAGCCCAATAGCACAAGACACATCAAGAATGTCAGGAAACGCGGGGATAGACAGACGCAAGTGCTGAATCTTTATTTCAGCAAAACATAAACACACACACACAAGAAACAGAAGACAAAATAACTCTAAACATTAGCAAGAACAAACCTGAGCATGAACAAGGACATGAAAAAACAAATGTAAGACAATGAGCACTGTAAAAGGTGAAGCTATATAAACAAGTGCTAATCAAGGTGACAAGGAACAGTTGAGTGATCAGTGATGTGACAAATATGGAAGTGCACTGACTGTTGGGTAATGTAGCCCCTAGGCATGATCCTGAAAGAGATCCCCCTTTAAGGCACAGCAAAAGGTCCCTTTCCAGCAGATTTTTAGCAGCCAGAGAAGAAGTCCATTGGTTTTGCGTGGGTCCACATGAACAATAACCACTGCAATTCTTAGACAAAGTCCAAAGCAGAGTAAGAGGGGACGCTCTTCGCAAGTTAAAAGGAGGAGCAACCCTGCAGCTAAGCAGGTGGTTCTCATCAGGACACAGCTGCACATCGGCATACTCATCAGGCCACAGAGTCACGGTGGCATTCTCATCAGGGCACGGAGGCATGGGAGTGTTTTCAGCTGAACAGGGAAGCAGGGTGGCATCCTCAGCCGATTAGGGAGGCAGGGTGGCGTCCTCAGCCAAATAGAGATTCAGGGTGGCATCCTCAGCCAAATAGAGAGTCAGGATGGCATCCTTAGCCAAACAGGGAGGCAGGGTGGCATCCTATGTCAAACAGGAAGGCAGGGTGGCGTCCTCAGCCAAATAGAGAGTTAGGATTGCATCTTCAGGGAAAACAGGGAGGCAGGGTGGCATCTTTAGCCGACCAGGGAGGCAGGTTGGTGTCCTGAGCCAAACAGAAACGCAAATGAAACTCTTTATATTAAATCAGATGCGCTCCCACTGAATCGGGCTGCACCACATCATAAAAATGGATGATGTTCCTCTGACGTTTGACCTGCCGCTCACTCGGACTGTCAACAGGAAATGTGCTGAAAACAACTGGGCATGAAAAACACACTTCACCCGGAGGAAGACACGGTCTTTCATTAAAGCCTGTGTAAAGTTTTAGTTTTACACATTAGTTTCAGTGTAGGAACTGTACTTATACACAGGTGCGACGTATTTATGTTCAAAATAAAAATCTTTGTCAAATTCAGTGGGTGCGGCTTATATTTGGGTGCGCTTAATAGTCTGGAAATTACGGTATGCATTTTTTTTAACTGTGATCAATCTTACAAAGCATTATAACTCTGAGGTTAAACTTAAACAATTTATTAAGAATAAATGTTATCAAAATCACACAAAAGATGGCTATGCATTATGGAAAGAACGTAAAGTTGGTGAAGGCAGTGTGATGCTCTGGGTACTTTTCTGCTTGGATTTTAAGGGATTTTATTGTGAAAAGTTCTGTCAAATAAACATTATTGCAGACCAAGTACACTCTTTCATGCTAACGGTATTCCCTACTGGCAATTAAGGTTATGGCTGATCAGTGTGTAAAGTAGCCCTATTATTTTCTATTCAGTAACAGGCAGTGGGATTAAATTTATGTGGTCCTTGGTGAATTGTTGACCCTGCAATATCATTCCAAACGTCGAATAGACCAACATTAATTTAACTGCATTTACAATACCACCCTAGGCTTAATCAGAGTAGTGTTTTTGTTAGCTAAACATTAGACTGAACATTATTAAAACAGCTGCATATTAGGGTGAAACGTGTTATGCAGTGTAAGCTTATCTGCTTAATCTCTCTGCTAATCAATAATTATTGTTCTAGAAGCAAGAGCTATAAAGATGCTAAAAAGGCAGGTGCATGGTCCATAAAACAGGAAACTTAAAAACATCCCCTTGTTTAGTTTTTTTCTGGCCTGATTGAATGTTTCATTCACCAAAGCTTTCACTCCTAGAACAGTGCTGAACAGCTTCTCGTAATCACATTACTCTGCTTCCCCCATAGAGAAGCAAGCTGCTATTAAGATGGTTGAATCTCCAGGGCACCATTGCTGTCAGCAATGAACTTTTTAATTATCACCTGGAAACCAATCTTCATGCCTCTCCATGGCATGGTTGAGAATAGGATTACAATGTAAAAAATATCTTGTATACTTACAGTACCTTACTAGCTGAGTTGCAAAGTGGTTAATGTAATTAATCATTATTGCACACTTACTGTTAGGTCAGTTTCTGGCACATTATACTAACAAAAAAAATTGCCACCAGATTATTACTGTAAAAACATGGCTGCATTGTTGTTAAATTTTTTTGTTTAAAAAAAAATATATATATATTAAAAAATATATATATATATATATATATATATATATATATATATATATATATATATATATATATATATATATATATAGTTTGGACACGATCATATGTATGGTACATTATGTGCTTTTTGAGCATAGCATTCCACATTTAGTCCCAATTTGTTTTTAAAATTCCCTCCACTGTTCTGGGAAGATGTTCCACTAGATTTTGTCGTTTGCTTGTGGACATTTGTGTTCATCAGCCCAAGGGTGTTAGTAAAGTCAGGTAGTAATAAGTCCTGGGGTGCAGTCAATGTTCCAATTCATCCCAAAGGTGTTCAGTAGGTTCAATTTGGGATCAGAACTCTATAGCAGACCATTCAAGATCTTTAAACCATGTAAAGCATATCTTCATGGAGCTTGCTTTGTGCACAGGGGCATTGCCATGCTGGAACAGGTTTCCAAATTTAAGTGAAAGGTACATTTTGTTATACCGCATTCAAAGACCTGTACAATAGCGTGCCTCCTGCTTTGTGGTTACAGTTTGGAGAACAATCACATATGGCGGGAAAGGTCAGGTGTCCCAATACTTTTGTTTATATAGTGTACATTTCAACTAGACAAAAATCATAAAAAATAACTTTGAATAGCCTGCTTATTCAAATAAATTTTGACATAAAATTTCAATTTGACAGTAATAACCTTATAAATTGAACAATTAGTGATCCATAATCCACGCTGCCTCTGTGTTTTAATTTTTAAATTGTTCAATATTTTGGTTGATTCTGTTAGTTGCCTTTTAATTGACCTGGGACTAACATAGGCTGCTAAGCATCAAAGGGTGTGTACTCCTTCTGCATGCTTTAACACTGTCAACTGCCAAATCTGCTATTATGCAGAAAAATTACAACTAATTTGCCACTCTGTGTTTGGTGTGGGTATTCCCATAAGACATAAGTCTACTTTCCTATGCTTGACTAAATTGCCTCATACTCTACAATGCATTGAGTTTGCAGCCACTTCTCACAATTCTACAGGTTGTGTTTAGGCAGATAATGTCTAAATCCCCTTTTACATTTGCAGAATTTTAGATGTGAGTTGTCACAATCAAAAACATACTGTGATGTTACTTCATTAGGTCTGGGACTAGGAGTATCATCATTATAAAAAAACCTTACAGCTACAGGAAGGAGAAAAGCAAGCATAAAAAAGAGGTCATTTGGAAATCTCTTGGAAAACCAGCCCTCTGCAGTTGGTTCTCCCATTAAATACCAAGCACTGTTAAAAGTCTGCTTTTCTTACTGTAATCCTGACTAATCACAATTCCTCTTTTTGAGTTAGTATTTATTCTACACTGTAAAAAAACAACAACCACCATCTTCTGAGTAATTGTTTTGTTTTCAAGAAAGTACAATATACTGTGAATTAACAGCTTTCAGAGTTAACACTCAGAGACTGGGCCTGAAATCACATACCTTCATTCACTATTCCCTACATTAGATCACTAATATAGTCCACCTGACAGAATGAATGAAAACAAATAAGCGAATTCAGACACTGATGTTTACAAGCAGAATCACTGAAGAAAAGAACAAGAACCAAAAGTACAACATTTATATTTACATTTATGGCATTTAGCAGACGCCCTTATCCAGAGCGACATACAAAAGTGCTTTAAATCTCTAGTAATGAATAAATCTACACTGGTACGCAAGATTACAAACTTAATATAAATATAATTTGAATTCAACAAACTTGGAAAGTGCTAATTCAGGTATTTTAACTAAATATAAAAACTGCTTGAACCCTATTTGAAAGGCTTTTACCAACATTCCATACACAAAACCTTTAGTACTGCAACACGCATTAAACGCACAAAGACGTCAAAAATCAGCACATGAAACTCAACAATGGCGACTATTAACAAACATTTCTGCCACAATGCATGCTGGGAGCCAGAATAGTGAAAAACTCTCAGCATGCATTGCAGCATGAATAAATTATGCAGCTAAATGTTCTTACTATGTTTTTTATTTGCTTTTATTTTGGTGGTGTTTGGTTTGTTGGGACTTTTAAGTATACTGTTTTGTGATGTTCAGAGTTTATTTATGCTGTTTTTATTACGTTTGGTTTTTTGTCGCCAATGTTGAGACTCATACATGGATTGATGAGACTCATACACAGACATGGTTGATGTCTGTGTTTATGGTCAAGTTGTGTGTAAAGTGTACACAGGATTATTTAAAGTTCAAGTTTATTATGCCAGTAGTTTACAGTAACTTGCTGTGAAGTAGATAACAGTAAGAGACTGTGAATTACTGGCAGCTGGCAGCATTTTACTGTTAGTTTACAGGACAGTATTTTACAGTGAAATGCCTGCTTCAAATAAATATAGTGTGCTAATTGTGCAGCAGTGTCTGATTTTTTTTCCTTGTAAAATTGATCTGGCAGTGACCATCTCAAGGATACTGATTCATTGACTAAGCATAAACATCAGACAAACAGACTTTCCCAGTAGATTTCACCCTGGATCTGGTGAAAACCAGATGATTTTACAAGAACCAACATACCAATTTCTCAGGTGCCAAATTAGTGTTTTGTTCATGAATACATTTGTGGTTTTAAATCCTGCTCCCACTCCTGATGCCAGATGTTTAACAGAAGTTTTCTCCTATGGTCACTGGACCCTATTTTGAGAACCATGGCACTAAAGAGTGCAACCATTAGTTCTATGGCACAGCTTGATTATTCCTAGAAGAAATAATTAAATTGTTCCTCACTGGATACAGATAATCACGACAAATGCTTCAGAATTACAAACTAAGGGCTGCCTAATACAACAGGCATACTGTAGGCTGTTGGTTCCCCAGTGCAAGGTACAATCAGTTTAAGTTGGGGGTGGTCCATCTGGCCCTGGTCCTTCTTGCCAGTTCTTAGATTTGCTCAGCTACACTAAAAAAAAAATCTTTCATCGAAAAGGAGTTGTGTCAGCTATCTGGACCAGATGCCTTTCTTTGCTCTGCATAGAATCTCCTCAAGTGCACCATAAATTGTATAAGATGCATTTTATAAGGCATCTGTCCACAGGAGTTCTGTCTACCACTAATTACTCCCATTCTCTGTTAGACTCTTTGAATAAAGGAAAACTGTTTAATACTCCTCGTTAAGAAATGATTATTTAACAAATATGAGATGATTAATCATCAATTATAAACATTAAATTGCTTTACTTTTTATTCTATTGGCTAGTCAATTTAATTATTTGTAGATAAAAAATACTTAAAACTAGCAAAAATGAGTCAAGAAAAAAAATAAGAAAAATGTAAATGTGTACCTATAAAATGACAATCATATATTTGATAAAAGACAATAACAAATTAGTTGAATCTGCCCATATTTAACATATTTTGAGATATTATCTTCTACAGAGATGAGAGGCCTTGAAATGGTTGGCTAACTTTGTTTTGTTGTGCTTCCTCTGCATGTTGGAATATTGTTAACTTGGGCAGATTTGCTGAACCATAGGAATGTTGAGGTTTGGAATACCTGATCAGGTCACTTCTGGAATCAAACTCTGAACTGACAGGAACGATTTCTGAATGCAGGAGGCTATGTCTGCCCTTAGGTGAAAATTGTTCTGTGAATGAAATTTAACTTATACATCTTTTTCCTATGATCATGACCTTTGCAAGGGATTGCTGAACAGCAGCACTGCAGCTATCACAGCTCACCTTTCTTTACAAACTATGCAGCACAGAATAACACACACACACACACACACACACACACACACACACACACAGTCTCTCAGAATGCACATGTCAAATTTTGAAGCAGGTGGGCTGCACATTGGGTTTCACTGCTATCATCCAAAAACAAAGAGCTGATGCTGCAGTGAGCACAGGCTTGCCAAAACAAAACATCTCAAGACCAGAAAGACGTTGCCTAGTCTGATGAATCTCGATTCTTCTGAGTAACAAATTGTCAATTTTGCACCAATAGCAGTAAGCCATGGTATTAAGCTGCCTTGTGTAATCAATCCAGACTCATGGAGGTGGTCTAATGGTGTCAGTAAGCTTTTTTTGGCCTACTTGGCACTCATTATTATGAATTAATAATTACTTGAATATCACTTGAATGTTTTTCAGTTTTTCAGTGGCCTTCCCAGTCACTAGATCAGAATCTATCGAAAAACACAGCATGAAAGTGCACCTAAAAAAGATGCAGAAACTATGTGATGCAATGATGTCAACATCCAACCAATATCTCAACGGAATGTTTCTTGTTAAATCAATGGCATAAAAAATTTTTAAGATCAAAGTGAGACAATACAATGGTAGTTGTGCGTTCAAACCATTAAAAATACAAGATGTCAAGTTTGTATGTATCTGGACATAGTAAAAATGATCTGGTCCTTATCAAGCCTTAATTATTTATTACAGCACATGACATATTACTTCTTCTTCTTCTTTTGGCTTCTCCCATTAGAGGGTTGCCACAGCTGATCATCCATCTCCATACCCCACTGTCCTTTACATCTGCCTCTTTCAACCCAACTACCTGCAAGTCTTCCCCTACCACATCCACAAATCTCCTTCTTGGCCTTCCTCTTTTCCTCCTTCCTGGTGGCTCCATTCTCAGCATTCTCCTACCAATATACCCCGTGTCCCTCCTCTGCACATGTCCAAATCATCTCAATCGTGCCTCCCTCACCTTGTCTCCAAAACGTCCTACATGCGCTGTCCCTCTAGTAAACTTATTTCTAATCCTGTCCATCCTTGTCACTCCCAACGAAAATCTCAACATCAGCTCTGCTACCTCCAGCTCCACCTCATGTCTTTTAGTCAATGCCACTGTCTCTAAACCATACGACATAGCAGGTTTCACCACAGTCCTATAAACTTTTCCTTTCACTCTTTCAAATACCCTTCTATCAAAAATCACTCCTGCCACTCTTCTCCACCCACTCTATCCTGCCTGCACTCTTTCCTTCACTTCTCTAACACACAATACATTACCTGATTGAAACCCAGGTACCTGAACTCCTTCACCATCACCACCTCTTCTCCCTGCAACCACACCACTCCACTGCCCTCCCTCTCATTCACACACATGTATTTTGTCTTACTTCTACTGACTTTCATTCCCTTTCTCTCCAGTGTGTACCTCCACCTCTCCAGGATCTTTTCAACCTGCTCCCTACTCTCACCACAAATCACAATAACATCCGCAAACATCATAGTCCACAAAGATTTCTGTCTGACCTCGTCCGTTAACCTGTCCATCACCACTGCAAACAGGAAAGGGCTCAGAGACAATCCTTGATGCAGTCCAACCTCCACCTTGAACCAGTCTGTCATTCCTACTGCACACTTCAATGCCGTCACACTGTCCTCATACATGTCCTGCACCACCCTCACATACTTCTCTGACACACCTGACTTCCTCATCCAATACCATAACTTCTCTCTCGGCACCCTGTTGTACACTTTCTCTAAATCCACAAACACACAATGCAACACCTTCTCTATACTTCTCCATCAACATTCTCAAAGCAAATAATGCATCTGTTGTGTTATTCCTCGGCATGAAACCATACTGTTGCTCACAGATGGTTACCTCAGCCTGGCTTCCACTACTCTTTCCCATAACTTAATAGTGTGACTGATCAACTGTATACCAATGTAGTTACTGCAGGTCTGCACATCTTCCTTATTCTTAAAGATTGGTACCAGCACACTCCTTCTCCATTCCTCATGCATCCTCTCACCTTCCAAAACCTGGTTAAAAACTCCACTATCATCTCTCTTAAACATTTCTATGCTTCTACCGGTATGTAATCTGGTCCAACCAACTTTTCACTCTTCATCCTCTTAATCGCTGCTCTCACTTAATTCTTACTAATCCTATCCACTCCCTGCTTCACCATCTCCACACCCTCCAACCTTTACTCTCTTATTTTCATTGTACATCAGCAGCTCAAAATACTCCATGTTACTTCTTAACACAAACTCCTTACAAACTTCCAAACTAGTCAACACATTTCTATCTCCATCCTTTATTGCTTCAACTTGCAGCACATCCTTCCCAGCTCGGTCCCTCTTCCTGGTCAATCGGGATAAATCCTTTTCTCTTTCCGTAGTGTCCAACTTCACATACAGCTCCTCATATGCCTTCTCCTTGGCTTTCACCACATCCCTCTTTACCTGCTGTTGCATGTCCTTGTACTCCTTCCTACTATTTCATCACTCTGTCGATCCCAATTCTGTTTTGCCAACCTCTTTCTCCTTATGCTTTCCTGCACTTCCTCATTCCACCACTATGTCTCTTTGTCTTCCTTTCTATTTACAGATGTCACACCAAGTATCGTTCTAGCTGTCTCTCTTATTACTTCTGCAGTAGTTGCCCAATCATCCAGCGCCTCTTCACCACCACCGAGCTCCTGTCTGACCTCTTCCCTGCTGTCTAGCTACACTGTCCCCTGCCAACACCTTACAGTCTCAAATCTCCTTCAGGTTGCATCTCTTACATAGAACATAGTCCACCTGTGTGCACCTTCCTCTGCTCTCATACAAGTAAAGTCAAGTCAAGTCAAGAAGCTTTAATTGTTATTTCAATCATATATAGCTGATGCAGTACACAGTGAAATGAAAAAATGTTTCTCCTGAACCCTGGTGCTACATTAAACAACTAGTAAGAGTCACATAAAGTGCATCGTGTGCAACCTGGTGCAAACAGTGCAAAACAACACAAGACAGTGTAAGACAAATACACAAAACACAAAATAGCGCTGCCAGTAAACCTGTTGTACATTGCACACTGCGGTATGTAAAAGAGTAAGCAGCAATCCAAAAAAATTTGTGCAAAAACGGCATGTAAACAGTTTGTAGTAATGAAGTGATTTAATATAAGTGGTGCTAAAGACATGGATGTGTGAAGTGACTACGATTGTTGTCTTTGAGTCCGGGTTGTACAGATTAGTCACACAGCTGTGTGTGTGTGGGTGTGTGTGTGTGTGTGTGTGTGTGTGTGTGTGTGTGTGTGTGTGTGTGTGTGTGAGTTTCAGTTCAGTTCTGTGTATTAAGGAGCCTGATGGCTTGAGGGAAGAAACTGCTGCACAGTCTGGATGTGACGGCCCGAATGCTTCGGAACCACTTCCCTGATGGCAGGAGGGTAAAGAGTGTGTGTGAGGGGTGTGGGGTCGTCCACAATGCTTTTGGCTTTGTGGTTGCAGCGTGTGGTGTAAATGTCCATGATAGAGGCTAGAGAGACTTCTCAGCTGTCCTCACTTTCCTCTGTAGGGTCTTGCGAACCGAGACAATGCAGTTCCCAAACCAGGCAGTGATGCAGCTACTCAAGATGCTCTCAATGGTCCTTCTGTGGAACGTGGTCAGGATAGGGGGGAGGCAGCTTTCCTCAGCCTTCTCAGGAAGTAAAGACACTGCTGGGCTTTCTTGGAGCTGGTGTTGATTGACCAGGTGATGTTATCTGGCAAATGAACACCAAGGAATTTGGTGCTCTAGACGATCTCCACGGAGGATCCATCGATGTTCAGTGGAGAATGGTCACTCTGTGCTCTCCTGAAGTCAACAACCATCTCTTTCATTTTGTCACGTTCAGAGACAGGTTGTTCACTCCACACCAGGCTGTTAACCGTCGCACCTCCTCTCTGTATGCTGACTCATCGTTCATGTCATCGGTGAACTTGATGTGATTCAAGCTGTGCATTGTTACACAGTCGTAATTCAGCAGAGTGAACAGCAGTGGACTGAGCAGTGGACAGCCCTGAGGTTCCCCAGTGCTCACTGTGGTGGTGCTGGAGATGCTGTTTCTGATCCGGACTGACTGAGGTCTCCCAGTCAGGAAGTCCAGGATCCAGTTAAAGAGGGAGGTGTTCAGGCCCAGTAGGGTCAACTTCTCAATCAGGTGCTGAGGGATGATTGTGTTAAATGCTCAGCTAAAGTCTATGAACAGCATTCATAGAGCTGCATTTCTGTTGGCACGAAACGCGGCTAGCCTGTCCAGCTGATTGGCGTGAACACAAAGACGCAGCAGTGTCTGTACTCATGCCGAGTAGCTTGTTGGAGTCTGATGTAGTCCAATTTTTTGTCCAAGGAGCAGACATTTGCCAGCAGAAGAGATGATAGAGCAGGCCGGAGGAGGGGAATCGGCGTTGCAGTGGCGGAGCGCAGAAAGCGATCGACGGCTAGTGCTAGGCTAAAAGCTAACCCTAGCTGTCGCTCGCTTTCCACGCTTCCGCTTACTCGTGCAGCGCTTTCGATTCCCCCTCCTCTGTACATCCACCGCAGGTGACACAGAGGTCTGGAGGCCTAGTTCTCAAAGCACGCAGAGTTCGTGTAGCTTCTGCTGCAGATCATTGTTTAATGGGTTGTTGGGGTTGTTTCCGAGTTCCTGGAGTGTTTGGCGGTGGTACACAGGGACACCGGTTGCTCCGATGTTGAGTACCACCATCTGCCCTTCCACATTCCTCTCTTTAAGGATATACCTACCCATCACCTCCTCATCACCTCTGTTCCCTTCACCTACATGCCCAAAAAGTCTGCCCCAATCACCAATCGTTCTTTCCTAGGTACACCTTCTACCACTTCGTCTAACTCACTCCAGAATTGTTCCTTCTCCTCCATCTCACAACCCACTTGTGGAGCATAGGCACTGATGACATTTATCATCACTCCTTCAACTTCTAGCTTCACGGTTATAACCCTATCAGAAACTCTCTTCACCTCCACTACACTCTTACTAAACTCTTCCTTCAGAATCACCCCTATACCATTTCTCTTTACAGCCACACCATGGTAGAACAGTTTAAAGCCACTTCCAATGTCCCTGGCCTTACTCCCTTTCCACTTGGCCTCCTGAACACACAATATATCTACCTTAATCCTCTCCATAATACCAGCTACCTTTCTCCCTTTATCAATCATAGTACCAACATTTAAAGTACCAACTCTAACCTCCACTCTCCTACACTTTTCCTTTTCCTGCTGTCTCTGTAGATGTCTTTCTTCTCTCCTTCAGCCAACTTTAGCCCAATTTCCACCGGTACCCTGTTGGCGAACAATACCTGTGGTGGTTGTTGGTAACCCGGGCCCCGACTGATCCGATATGAAATTCAGATTTGTGATCCGCATATTTGATTTGGCACATGATTGACGCTGGATGCTCTTCCTAATGCAACCCTCCCCATTTATCAGTGCTTGGGACCGGCGCTAAGAGTGCACTGGCTTGTGCAACCCTAATGGCTGTGTTACATAACATATTACACTGTCATTATTAACTTAGCTTGTGGAACGACCTTTTGCACTAATAACTACAGTGGTGTGAAAAAGTCTTTGCCCCCTTACTGATTTCTTATTTTTTGTCACACTTTAATGTTTCAGATCATCAAACTAATTTGAATATTATTCAAATATAACACAAGTGAACACAACATGCAGTTTTTAAATAAAGGTTTTTATTATTGAGGGAAAACAAAAGACAAAACTACATGACCCTGTGTGAAAAAGTGTTTGCCCCCCATTTAAAACTGTGGTTTATCACACTTGAGTTCAATTTCTCTAGCCACCCCCAGGCTTGAATACTGCCACACCTGTTTGCAATCAAGAAATCTCTAAATAGGACCTGCCTGACAAAGTGAAGTAGACCAAAAAATCCTCAAAAGCTAGACATTATGCCAAGATCCAAAGAAATTCAGAAACAAATGAGAAAAAAAGTAATCCACAGTGAGAGCTATTATTCACAAATGGCAAAAACATGGAACAGTGAAGAACCTTCCCAGGAGTGGCTGGCCGACCAAAACTACCCCAAGAACACAGCGACGACTCATCCAAGAGGTCACAAAAGAGCCCACAACAACATCCAAAGAACTGCAGGCCTGACTTGCCTCAGTTAAGGTCAGTGTTTATGACTCCACCATAAGAAAGAGACTGGGTAAAAATGGTCTGCATGGCAGAGTTCCAAGACGAAAACTGCTGCTGAGCAAAAAGTACATAAAGGCTCGTCTCAGTTTTGCCAGAAAACATCTTGATGATCCGAAGACTTTTGGGAAAATACTCAAAACTTGAACTTTTTGGAAAGTGTCTGTCCTATTAAGCCTGGCATAAAAGTAACACTGAATTTTAGAAAAAGAACATCATACATCATACCAACAATACAATATGGTGGTGGTAGTGTGATGGTCTGGTGCTGTTTTGCTGTTTCAAATCCATGAATTCTGCTGTTTAACAAAAAATACTGAAGAAGAATGTCTGGCCATCTGTTAGTGACCTCAAGCTGAATCAACCTTGAGTTCTGCAGCAGGACAATGATCCAAAACACAACAGCAAGTCCACCTCCCGAATGGCTGAAGAAAAACAAAATGGAATGGGCTTTGGAATGGCCTAGTCAAAGTCCTGACCTGAATCCTATTGAGATGCTCAACAATTCTACATAGATGAGTGGACCAAAATTTACTAATATTTAAATTAGTTTGATGATCTGAAACATTAAAGTGTGACAAACATGCAAAAAAAAAAAATCAGGAAACACTTTTTCACACCATTGTAGATTTGATCATGCTCTGTAAAATCAGTCTCTCACATTATTGCGGAGACATTTTGGCTAACTCTTCTTTTCAATTTTGCTACAGTTCATTGAGGTTTGCCAGCATTTATTTATGCACAGCTCTCTTAAGGTTCTACTGCAATATTTTATTCATAATGAGGTCTTGACTTTGACTTTGACATTGCAACACCTTGATTCTGTTCTTTTTCAGCCATTATCTTGTAGATTTTCCTTGTGTGATTGGAATCATCGTCCTGTTGCATGACCCAATTTTGACCAAGTTTTAGCTGTCAGACCAATGGCTCACATTTGACTCTCAAATACTCTGGTATAAAGAGGAGTTCATAAACACCTCAATGGCTTCAATGTATTCTTTGGCTACAAATAAAAGCCCAAATCATCACACCTACACCACCATGCTTGACAGATGGAATGAGGCATTTGTGCTAATATGCCATGTTTGACAAATGTGGTGCAGTGTACTATGGCCAAACATTTCCACTTGTCACGTCAAAGGACACTGTTCCAGAAGTTTTGTGGTTTGTTCAGATGCAACTTGGGCTTTTAAGAGACACACTTGCTGATTATCATTTAATCAGGGGCACTTAGCATCTTAATTCCTATGGAGCAGTAAGGGTGTACTCATTTCTCCATTTCGGCATAATATCTGTATATCTGTATATATATATATATATATATATATATATATATATATATATATATATATATATATATATATATATATATATCTACAGATATTATGCCGAAATGGATAAATGAGTACTCCTACTGTTTCCATAGGAATTAAGATACTAAGTATATAAATATATATATATTATACACATACGTATATAAATACATATACGTATGACTGTGTGTGTGTGTGTGTGTGTGTGTGTGTGTGTGTGTGTGTGTGTGTTGTGGCCAAGAAAAAGCATCGGCTGAAGTTGTTAGCAACTCTCAACAGAGCAGTATTATGATTAACATGGCAGCCAGAAAAAGGTTATAGTGGAAATATTATTCAAATGACCCTCAAAAGAAAGACTAGAGTCAATAATCACACCAAGGTCTTTGACTGCTGTACACACTGAGACAAAAGCACCATCCAGAGATGCTACATAATCGGAAAGTTTACTTCTAGCTGCTTGTGGTCCTAGTAAAAGTATTTTTGTCCCATCCGAGTTGAGAAGAAGGAAGTTATCAAGCTTCCACCTTCGAATGTCCTTTACACACTTCTCAACATTTTTAATCTGATCTCTTTCATCTGGCTTTGCTGAAATATACAGCTGTGTATCATTTGCATAGCGATAGAAGTGAATACCATGTTTATGTATAATTTCACCCAGAGGCAGCATATATAAAGAGAAAAGCAGTGGGTTTAAGACAGATCCTTGCGGAACACCAAACTTTACATCAACAAACTGATAGCGATCAGTCAAATAAGACCTAAGCCAGGAGAGAGCTGTTCCCTTTATTCCAACAATGTTCTTTAGACTAGCAAGCAGGATAGTATGATCACTGGTGTCAAAAGCTGCACTACAAACAAGTAAAGAGACAAAACCCTGATCAGAGGCCAATAATATGTCATTTACCAATTTTAACTAGCACTGTCTCTGTGCTATGATTAGGCCTAAATCCTGACTGATATATTAAAAAAATGTTATTCCTAAGTAGATGTGAGCATAACCTTAAATTTTGGGGGAGGTTTGATATTGGACTGTAGTTGGACAGCTGACAAGGGTCAAGTTAAAATTTCTTAATTAGGGGGTTGATAACTTCCAGTTTCAAGAATTTAGGTACATAACCAGTGCTGATGTAGGAGCTTATTCATTAAAAACAGGTTCAAATACTTCTGGAATTATCTGTTAGAAGAAACTTGTAGGCAAGGGATTAAGAATGCAGGTTGAGGATCTTGATGAGGAAATAAATTCAATTAAGTCATTCTATTGAATAGGGGTAAAACTGTGTAATTGAATGCCTGTTATAATTACACTGCTGTCTACAGGGTTAATTAAAAAATATTAAATCATTACTAACTATTAATGGTGTGCATGTAAGTGCAGTGCTTTTATTTTATTTCCTGTTAATTTTGCTACCGTGCTGAATAAAAGTCTAGGATTATGCTTATTATTTTCTATAAGGGTGGAGAAATATGCTGTTCTAGAGATTTTTCTATAACTCAGGAAGCTCTCCTTTCATGCATTTTGAAATACTGTCAATTTGGTTTGATGCTTTGTCTAAAGAAGTAGCTACATTTGTGATGAAATCTGCAAATTCAACAAGAAAATCAGAAGAGGGTCCTAGGGGTCTATAAATAATAATTAATAGAATCGACTTACTGGACTTGCTTTCGGAACACTAAATATTTTATGTTGGTGTAAAGAACTTTGAATGTGTTACATTTGTGTTTAGTTTTAAGTGAGATGCTTAGATTATTATCATAAATAGCTGCGACTCCGCCTCTTCTGCCATTTAGACGGGGCTGGTGTATTTAACTATACCCAGGGGGACTCTCTTTATTTAATGCTAGAAGTTGTTCAGTTTAATCCATGTTTCTCTCAAACACATTACATTAAACTCCTGGTTGGTAATAATGTTTGTTTATAGACAGGGCTTTTGACATGAGAGATCTGATATTCAACAAACCTGTCTTATGGTCAGAGGACAGGACTGTGCATTCATTTGTATTTAATTTAATGTTAATTAGGTTACTGAGAATTTTGCTAGGAGACCTCAACAACTGGTTTGAGGGAAGTGCACCCAGGAAAATAAATGCTTTTTCAAATTAACCATGAGCATCAAGTGCTTAAATATTTTGAATAATGAATAATTCCCCAAATACTCCCCTAAATGTTCTTGTGGCTGTTGCCACATTTCATTAAGTAAAAGTGAAATGTACTTTTTTTCCTACAAATTTAGGAAATAATGTTGCTTAGTTTGCTATGGAACTAAGGGGTCATGCATATGAAGAGATCGGTTCTGAAATAAACAATTAGTAAAACAGTCTATACTTAATTTCATGACTCAATATATCCGTGAGCCAAGGGCACCGAATAGTCCAAACAGTGGGGATGGAAGTTTCCGAAGCATGTTAAACAGAAATGCATCAATAAACTGTGAACATGTGTGGAGCCAGATAATACCTTTTGTTCTATCTCAACCACCTCCATCCCTCTAAGAAGAACCACTTTGCAATTATTTTTATGTATGTAATGTATTTTTTATTATGCTATCTTAAGAGTAGGGTTAGGGTTAGGGTTAGGGCATGATTATAATGACATACTGTAACAACAGGAAGAAATCTTAAGTTATTATTTTCTTGACATAAACAGTAAAGAAATTGTCTGTGAAGTGAAGAAACTGGCTGTGGTGTTTGGAAGGAACTTAATGCATGCAGTAGATTCTATGAGAGCCTGGAACATTTCTACAATGCTTAAGGGTTAGGTATAAGTGCTATTTTTAGTTTTAGATTTTAAAATTGGATTTGTTGCAACTTGTAATTTTTATAGTGGTTAATCCTTAAATTGCTATTGTAATAATGCTTAATAGTGTTGCAGATAGAGGAGATACAATTTATCTACATACAAACCAATTTTCAGACATTCAATTCAATTCAAAGTCTTTAAGCAGCTTTACCAATTATAAGTTTGTTTCTTATAATTGTAATTCTGTCCCTAATGAGCAAAACAGTGGCAACTGTGGCAAGGAATGAGGAAGAATCCTTAAGAGGAACCAGACTCAAACGGGGTGGCACTAAATGTCCATTTGTTACAGTTAATTATTGTTAAGGTGTGCACTGATAAGCAATTAAATTCAACCTGTGGTTCTGAGCCATTGTAGTAAACTGTTGATATTAATTACAGTTCAAATCCTTATTTTTATATAAAATTTGAAGACATTGGATAGTGTGATTAGGCTGCAGTTAGGGACTCCGCTAGGTGTGACTAGCTATGGCAGCATAACTAAAAGGGGAAGCCAGAAGGTAACAAAGACATGAGGGATCTCTGAGTTATTGTAAGAAACGACCCTCCACATCAACATTGCAGACATGTGGAGGATTGGTATGCTTTTTCTTTGGAACAACTAACAGTAAAAGTAGGATTGCATCTCTGGAGAAATACTGATGAAGGGAGGGGGAAACCTTGTCGCCCGGTTCATCACTGCAAAAGTAATACTGAAAAAAGTATTACATTAATCTTCATTAAAGTATCTTTACTCAATTACTTTTTCTTCTTCTTCTTCTTTCGGCTGCTTCCTTTAGGGGTTGCCACCATCTCCATAACCCCCTGTCCTCTACATCTGCCTCTTTCAAACCAACTACCTGCATGTCTTCCCTCTTCACATCCATAAACCTCCTCCTTGGTCTTCCTCTTTTCCTCTTTCCTGGGGGCTCCATCCTGAGCATTCTCCTACCGATATACCCCATGTCCCTCCTCTGCACATATTCAAACCATCTCAATCTCGCCTCTCTCACTTTGTCTCCAGAATGTCCTACATGCGCTGTTC
Source organism: Silurus meridionalis (assembly GCF_014805685.1). Classification (NCBI taxonomy): domain Eukaryota; kingdom Metazoa; phylum Chordata; class Actinopteri; order Siluriformes; family Siluridae; genus Silurus; species Silurus meridionalis. The sequence goes on along the minus strand of NC_060889.1, from coordinate 6,712,868 downwards.
CTCTAATAAACTGATTTCTGTTCCTTCTTTATTCATTAACAAAAAAATATATTATTTAAGAAATTAAGTTTCTACACATCTAGTTTCATTCTTGTCGGTTGTGGTGAATAATATAACTTAGAAATGTCTCTCTCTCTCTCTGAACTCATATAATAAGACCTGAAACTCAACCCTGTCTGAGCAGCCCATCTAACCAGGAATATGAGTCCAGCTCAGCACTTCAGAATGCCTCTTATAGCCAAATGTAGCTATCATGGCTGTACCAACAATGGAAGTCGGGACTTTCGGTGTATTAAAATCCGTGAAATAATTCCTTAATAATAACTTCACTTTGGCGCTACAGAGATCTTGTACAATCATGCACAACTTCTCTATCTGAGCTGCCTCAAACATCTCACACCGCTCGTCAGTGTCAGAATATTTGAGCTGACCAATCAACTCGCAGTAGGAGGGCTTTACTCTTTACAGAGGCCGTGTATCAATTCCAGCCCACGACGATTCAATAGTAACGGTCTGAATGCCCGATAATAATGTAAGTATACATTTAATTAATAACTTTTAAGACAGAAATGTTAACCTGTCGATATTAATACTCATATTAATATTCATACATACACTTATGAGACATGCATCAGTGTGAATGGGATCTCTCAGCTTCTGCACTTCATTGTGACTTGCTGGGAATTACAGCTGAACTTGTTGGCAATAAATCATAGAATCATAGAGAAATTACATTTATATCACAGATCAGAGAGAAAAAATGTAAAAATAGTTTAAAAGATTATAATTTAAAATTTCATTACATTTCTTTTTTATTAGAATATAAGAGGTGAGGCACTGCCTTACCTGCCTCTCCTGACTGCACATCTCTGATAGTCAGTAGATAAACTGACATAAGGTACAGTGGCCTTTTTATCCCACAAGTGCAAAAAAGACCAAAATCAGGCTTTTTGTATTAGCTATTAAATATATGACTAGCGAAATTCACTTCATAGATGCGCATGCTGTCTGCCGTGTGATAGAAAAAGTGTGTGGGAGCGCATGTATTTAATATGTTATATATAAAACTAAAATTTTGTATGTTTCTTAGGGCCTCTCGGGGTCGGAAGTAGATCTATACGTCCATTTTAGATGTGTGCTTAAAAACCAAAAGGGATAGTTCACCAAAAATAAATAAATAAATAAAACATCACGTGTTAAAAACATTTTTAACACGTGATGGTTTTTTTTTGTTTTTTGTTTTTTTGAGCTCATTTAAGGTTTAAATATAAACCTTTGTTACTGAATATAATTTAAATGTTAATTTGCTTATAATTCCTCAAAGTTCGGCACTCTTGGGCCACCCTATTAGAACAAGCAAGCTAAAAATATGTACATTTCATGCCATGCTGAATTAGTAGCTTTAAGTTACTGTAGTGTCTTGCTGGCTGGACGTTTCAGGCATGGAAGTTGAGTAACCCCAGAATGCATCATTCACAGTCTTTGAAATTAGCCATGAAAAATGGCTAGATCGCCATCAGTAGCTATGATTTTTCAAAAGCCCCAGGCTGTACTATAACATCCTGAAATTGTTTAGACATTGTCTATGTAGATGAAAGTGTAAATATATCTCAGGGCTACATTCTGCATAATTTAAGTAAAATTGTTGTTATAGTGTTTAGTGAGCCACCGTCTCCTATTGGGTCATGATACATCAATTGAAACAATTGTATGAAGCATTTTGTGGGGCTACAGAATGCATGTACAAAATTCAATCAGTTGATGCTCCTGCTACTGCTCCTGCTGTCCAGACATTAAAAAAAACAGTTGTGCTTGACATCCACTCCCTTAATGTTTAAAGTGAAGACCATATACGACTGTGTTTCTAGTTTGCCAGTTGTTTAATACACAAGTTTTAAACAAGTATTTAAACAAGTTAAAAAGAAATGATAATACGTATTAAATCTGCAGCATTTTCAGAGGCACATGGCAGAATTGTTGGCAATCACAGAAAAGCAGCGTCATAACCTTAGGCCAAAATATTCAGAAGTGATTTGTAGGTTCACTCATGAAGTCTGTGCTTTGACACATGGATAGTGTTGAAATTTTATAACAGTAGGAAAGGTAGATGCTGCTGCAGCTTCTGCTGCTTCAGTGACCTGGGGTGTCGCTTGCCAATTGTACCTGTGTCTCTGATTGCTACTATCATTGCTGAGATAGACCCTTACATCCTGTCTTATATTTAAACTTGCCTTTGAGTTACAGGTGTTTTGAATTAAAAGAATTATGTTATAACATTTGTTTAAACAGGCCTCAAGATGATGTGAGCCAAATTTGGTGAAGATTGGAAGCGTAGCATAACAGTGATCACTTGAATTTAAACACTGATTACTGAGAGCTCTAATTTGCATGCATGTAATCACTCTATAGTGCAGGAATACGTTTTCATTCATCAGAATCGTCACTCCAGTTTTACCTCCTGCTGTCTTAGATTTGTAATCAGGTTCATGATAGCCTGACTGCCAATTCCTATGTGAAATTTCAACTATTTCATGGCATATATTTATTTTATGATCTTACCTTCCTTTATCATTCTATTTCAGTCTGAATCTTTTGGAGTAAACTGCTTCTGCTAATCCCACTTATATTCTGTACTTGAATTATCTGCTTTAAATTACTGCCTACAGAGCAGTAAAAGACAAGCTCGAAATCTTAAAAAAATGTTAATTATAAATGGAAATTATAGTAGCCCTTGATTTATTAAGTTTGCAACCTCTCTCTTGTTATATATATATATATCTTGTTAACATAATTTCTTCTACTGCTGTTTGTATTCTTGCAATCATCCCCATTATTATTTTGCCACTTCAATCATCTTTGTCTCTACTCTTTTTTTTTGCTATTTCTTTTAAAATGCAGAAACATTTGTACATATATTCATTACATCAAGGCGTCATTGGAATAATTTTTTATGGATTTTCTATTGAAACATCACAGGCTTTCTTTATCAGCAACAAAGTCAATTTCAAGATCTTAATTTTCGCAATCCATAGACTATACCTGAGGATGGATAAAAATGTTTTTGGGGAAAAAATAAAAGTAAAAAATGTCTTCATTTTATGCGACACATAATAGCAGGCACACTCAAAAATGCAAGAAAAGCCAGTTGATAATAACTTAAAACACTATATTACCTCTACACTATAGTAAAATTAGTAATGTAGTAAAATATAGTAATTTGGCTGCTGTCAAGTGATCACTAACAGTTCTAATTGCCAGTATAAGTTTAGAAACTTTTCATGTGAAATGAGCAACACTAAATAAATGATTCACTGATTATCTATTACCTCATACTGCGTCTATTATGGTTGAGTTATTAGTGCAATTATTAAGTTGTTGCTGCTGCATAAGGCCATATGCACATATGTTCAGTTGCAGGCAGCAATATTAAAAGTACATACAGCATACTGTATATAGAGATGCAGATAATTTGTTTATTTAATGGTGAGTTGCAACTAAGTAAGAAAATGTAATAAAGGGGTGCGTGTAGATCTGTTAAAATTACTTAGTTGGCCTGCTTATTTATCAAAGACTTTTTGAATAAATAAATAAGGCTCAAGTTTTATAATGCCATTCTGCCTGTCCCATGGCTTTGTTTGTTTGTTTTAAATATAATTTCAATTTTAATAAAATCTGCTTTATAGTTTTTTTTTTATTTGGTGGATTTAACATTCCTCTTCACCTCAAGCTGTTCAGAATGTTCTCTTCCAATCATAATTAAATGTAAATACACTTCAAACAGCACTTTTCTTCATTTCTTATGAATATTCAAATTTTATTGCCTCTGCATGAAATCATAGTGGTTTAGTTATGCTTTTAATTCCACTGTGAAATTAAATGCAGGTGTTTTTGCATTATAATTCACAAAACTCATTTCCATCTACATGAACAGCAAATATTTGTGCTCTTTTTTGTAATATCGAATTGAGAACATCAAATAATCCTCTAACAGAATTCGTGGATCAGGGGGAAAAAAGGCAGTATTATCTGAGTAGTGTGGAGGTGGAGAACATTAAAATAACTGGTTGCATTACATTACCATGTTAAATCACACCAAGATGAACACAAAAATCTTGAAAAGAAAGGCATATATTTTGATTATTTAATATGAGGTGAGCAGTGGTAGGAAGAATTTGTTGCAATTCTGAGATGTTTACCTGCTAAGCATTGAAAGAGTACACATCATTTGGTGCATTTAAAAGGGTTTTATAAACGCAATTCACACCAGAATTTTGATTATCATAATTTCAGGACTATAAAGTGCACCCTTATATAAGCCGCACCCACTGAATTTGACAAATATTTTTATTTTTAACATAAATAAGCCGTACCTGTCTATAAGCCGCTAATGGACTTTACACAGGCTTTAGCGAAAGACATGTTACACACGGTGTAACGGGTAAAATATGTTGCGCTTCTATTAGGAGCATAGCGGTATTATAGGAAAAGACCGGCACTGCATTCTTCCGGCATTACTGTGTGTGTGGAGACCAAGGATTATGTCCTTTTTATTTTCTGATGCTCATTTCTAAGTTTCTTTGACTAACCCTTAACGCTGTTGCAGAGAAAAATAAAAAAGCAGCACGAGTTTTGGAAACCTGTCTGTGCTTATATGCAACTGGAGTTAGCGAGCTCTCCCTTCACCCTGACACAACGCGCTACAACGGCTTGTATCTAAACAGTAGCCTAACAAAAAAGTCATTGTTCACTGTCTTCCTCCTTCCTTTCACAACTACAGTGGTACTTTGACCTATAAGTGCATTAATGTACGGGTTTTCCGAGGTACGAGCGGTCACTCGGTCGATTTTTTTTGCTTTTTTTTACGCGAGCAAAAAATTGAGGTACGAGCTCGAGACGCCGCTGCTAGATGGCGAAGCGAAGCCAGAAAGCGAAGATTGTGAGGAAAATTAAGATAAGCAAAGAAGAAAAAGTTAAAATTGTAAAGTTTAGGGATACGTAGTGTACAGGAGTGATAGTAAAAAACGAGTTTTCCCTCCGCCTCCGCTTTTCGCATCTACCCCCCCTCCACACACACACACACACACACACACACACACACACACACACACACCAGACACACCACCAGCATTTTCGTTAGCTCAAGTCGTCTCATCTCCAAGGAAAATACACTGAATAAAACCTTATTATATCTTTACATACTCTTTCTATTATGTTTTTATACAAGATTTGTTATTTAAAAATGTATTTTCCAATTTAATAACATGAAACATAAAAACGTTGTGTCATTTTGAGGGTTGGAACGGATTAATGCCATTTTAATTATTTTCAATATGGAAAACTGATTTGATGTGTGAGCAAATTGAGATGCGAGCTCGACCACGGAACAAATTAAACTCGTAGGTCAAGGTACCACTGTATTTCTCTGGGGAGTTTATTACACAGGTGAGGTGCGTTTTTTCGTTTCCGTTTGGAAATTTCATTGGTCTAATGTTATGTCACTCAGTTTTTTGGCTTGAAGTTTGTAAAACCGGGAAAAACCCAGGAAAAATCCATAATTTAGCCGCTTCGTTGTTTAAGCCGCGGGGTTCAAAACGTGGAAAAAAAGTAGCGGCTTATAGTCCGAAAAATACGGTAGTTCATTTTAAGAATACATGCATGATATATCACACAACATAAGGTATCTACTGAAAGCAAAGGTATTTTCTTTTTTATTTTATTGTTATACTCTACAAAGTCTGATAAAAAAAAAATATTTATGGTTCTAGGTTGCAGTGGAAACAGGCCATTTTTATCCTAATGCAACTTTTAAAAGCACGAAAGGATTTTAAAAGTCTTGAGTAAATCACAGATAATGCTGTTACGTGGTCTGTGCAATATACCACAGCATGAGAGACTATGCAAAGCCATGTTCACCTTCCTAATGACTCCTAATAGGAAAAGACCATTGATTGCCGTGAGCATGCATTGAATGGGTGGATTTTAAAAAGTCAGGTGTCTAGACTGTAACACTGAACTGCTTCTCTAAGTTGGGCCCTGCAAGCTAATTAGATAATCCAAACATGTAGCAGGAGCTATTGATTTGTCAGAAAGAAAGTTGCTTCTACATGCACTTATAGATAACAGCTAATATTGGTAAAGTATCAGCTGTTATCACAGCTACCAGAGAACAGTAAGTATTATGCCCAGATGAATTGTACTACCCTTAATGATATCAGTAGGTATCACAGTCAGATCAATGTTGTTTTAGTACCAACCCTTACAAAGCTCCTATGTAGATTTAATATGTGTAGTCTACTACAGAACCAACAAATACATTTTTACCTAAATCACGTTCAAGAGGAGAAAATTGTCATGTGCAAAGGGTCCAGGGACCAGGAGTTCATTCCTTTAGCAATTAACTAAACATTAAGTAGCCCGGCTACTTAAAGTTTTGTCCAATTGCATAAATGAACAAGTGAGCTAAAGGGTCAAAGAGTTCACACAGTGAGTAACTAGTAGTGCCCCTGGCAATGAAAACTCCCTGAGAAGATATGACAAAGAAACTTGACTCAAAATGGGACCCAATCTTGTCTAAATGACACTGGAGAGAGCATTGACTTTCTCATATTTATAAACATGGCACCTTTTGTTTGTGCCTATGCATTTATCAAGTGATCAAAAAACATTTGAGTGTTTGTTGTTGCTCAGGTCACTGGGTAGATTTATTATTTAAACATTTAACAGCTCTAAATGTCAAATGTGGGATTTTAGCCCCTGGTTTAATTTGTGTAGACTGCATTTGTTATTAAGGATATTAATCTAGAAATAATAAACAAAATATTGTGAGGGAAGTCAAAGAACAGTTTTGATAGAACCATTATTTCTTGTTCAGTTATTACCTAACAGTGGCCCTCAGTGCTAGAAAATGAGTAAAGACATTATACATATGAATACTGTGTGCATTTTATGTAATTTTCATCAACTAGAGCTTACAGTATTTTTCGGACTATAAGCCCTTATTTTTTTCCCACGTTTGAACCCCGCGGCTTAAACAACGAAGCGGATAATTTATGAATTTTTCCTGGGTTTTTCCCGGTTTCACAAACTTCAAGCCAAAAAACTGAGCGACATAACATTAGACCAATGAAATTGCTGAACGGAAACAAAAAAAAACGCACCTCACCTGTGTTCTGAGCTGCACGGCTTCGGGAGAAAAAACTTCCATTGGGTGATTTTTAAACGCACGACGATGCCAAAAGATAAACTCCTGAGAGAAATAGTTGTGAAAGGAAGGAGGAAGACAGTGAACAATGACTTTTTTGGTAGGCTACTGTTTAGATACAAGCCGTTGTAACGCGTTGAGTCTGGGTTAAGGGAGAGCTCGCTAACTCCAGTTGCAACAGAAATCATATAAGCACAGACAGGTTTCCAAAACTCGTGCTTTTTTATTTTTCTTGGCAACAGCATTACGGGTTAGTCAAAGAAACTTAGAAATGAGCATCAGAAAATAATAAGCACATAATCCTCAGTCTTACACACATGCAGTAATACCGAAAGAATGCAGTGGCATGCTATTCCCAAAATACCACTATGCTCCTAAAGGAAGCGCAACATATTTCACCCGTTACACCGTGTGTAACGTGTCTTTCGTTAAAGCCTGTGTAAAGTACATTAGTGTAGACACCTGTGGCTTATAGACAGGTGCGGCTTATTTATGTTAAAAATAAAAATGTTTGTAAAATTCAGTGGGTGCACTTTATAGTCCGGAAATTACAGTACTTGTTCCTGAATGTTGATGTTACAGATTACTAAAGACAAATGTCATTGAACACACAATTAATTTGTTACAATAAAGTATTAATACTAAATACAGTATACAAAAAATATATCCCTACTTTACAAATCTCATACAGCCATATTTTTTGACAACAGGACATTCTTTTCCCAGAACTTTAACAACTGGTCTGCTCAGTTCCTAGACGTATACAATGTGCATTTCCATAACTGAGGCCGATGATTTGCATCGATTTGATTTGATTCAACACAATACGATTCAGTGCAGTACGATACAGTAAAAAAAAATATGATGCAATTCAATATGGTATAATTTAAGATAGTTTACGTTTATTTCTTTGGTTCAGACAGACAGCAAATCCTTAATTTACTTAAGTGTTTTCTAACTTCTACTTCACATGGCCTTTTCGAAAAGAGGCCTTTGTAGTGCAAAAGAAAATAAAAGATTAAATAAAACCAGGCGTTCCTTTTTCTTGTTTTGTCTCCAGAAAGATGCAGCTCTACCTCTGCCATGTTAATCTATATACATTGTAACTCTCAGTGTTGTAATATGTCATTTTCACATAGCAGCAGTGGTGCTGAGAGAACAAGCTTAAGAAACAGTTTAGTGGCGAGAAATCAATCTACATATCAAATATTGGTCACAAATATCGGTCACTTTCTAAACAATGAAAGTGAAGTTCATCTTCTAATAATAAAATTACTTGAAGGCCCTGGGCAGATTAGATTGACATGGCAGCACATAGAGGCTGAAATCTGATTGGGAAAAAAATCATCCACATACATGTACTGGAAGCAGTGGATCCAAGAGAAACACTATGTAATAAAAAGAATGAACTTTTGGAAACAAATTAATACAATTTCATGAAACAAATATTAGAATTTAGGTTGTAAATGTAGGTCAGTGCTTCTGATAGCGTTTAGATGAGCAGAGAAAGCTTTGCTGGCCCTGACGGCCCACCACTGCCATTTACATAGATCTGAGTTGTACTACTAAGTAGTACAGGGGTAAGTGTCTTGCGCAAGGTCTCTGCAGTGACAGTTTTGGCAATTCATCTGATGTTCGATGATTTTTAACCTGTCCTTCCTTAGTTCATGTCCAGATATAAATCTAATGTTGGTTAAGTGCAGCAACACAGGACTTGACTTTAAAAATGCGCTGGTGCAGCAGTGTTTTTAACTCACAGATTTGCAAATTTACTATAAAACTACTATTTACTATAAAACTTTACGTGAGTAGTTTCAGTGTATTCCCATATTCTTACTTTCCTGGTAGATCGACATTGTTGGTCACTGGCACATGCAGGTTTTTATTAATCAGATCTAAGTGAACAGTTGCTACACACAATATGGGCGATTGTCCAGCAGACAGATGATATTTAAATTACCATCATTATTTATCAGTGTTTACAGATAAATTCAACCATCAATTGGTGGAATGCACAGAAATGAATGATAGGGATGAGTAATTATTGCAGTATAATATCAAGTAAAAGTAGAGTCAGCTTGTGGACGGCTTTAAGTTTTTTGATTCATCGAGAATGATAATTGAGCAACTTGCCTCTTGATGATGTCATAACCTTTCTTGCGAATGTTTCCTCCATTATTAGGTTACAACATGCATCTATGATCACCTATGATCTTGCACTTTATATTTTTATTTTTATTCTGATAGTGAAAACATGTCTTTATTATTTGGTTCACAGTCCTTTTTATCCTAAGCATCCATACTGGGCTCCCAGAAATCAATGTGTATCAATGAGTATATTCTGCTAATTAGAGTTTACTGGCCTGACTTGTCTACTTTGTGAGTTGCAATTTCACTGCAGCTGTCAGTGTCCTTTCCATCTCCATTGACAGCCTATGACAGGTCTTTTGTGGTTCAAGAGAGTGCCAAATGTCCAATAGCGTTTAATTGCCTGGTTTTATGGTGGCCACAGAAAAGTAATAGCTACTCAGCAATTCTGTCCACATGATGGATTCTGCTGATGGCTGTAGGCTCAGCAGAAGAATGGGTGTATGCCTATTGGGGGATTTATGGATGAGACACTGGGTTAAGGAAGAGGATGTAATGTGCACACAATCAACATGGAGAAATAAAAAAAAATGCATTTTGCTCTTGGGAGAGCCCATAGTGCAGATATGTCATTTTTAGACTTGGTTGTAGCATAAAAAAGCATATTCTATCCAGAAAATGTGTGTGTGACAATGTGCAATTGAACAAATATACCTAAACAAAGACATCTGGAAGGTTTGATGGAAAAATATCAACCAATCAACATCAGTCATTTACTGTATATATTGAGCAACATTAGATTTCTTTAAAAATCTAATACAAAGAATATACAATAAACAATTCTAACAATGAGAAACAAATAAAACGAATTAAAAGAGGTTAAATAATCATGCGCAATTCATCTCCTCTTTTTTTAGGAACATCTGTACACCTGCACATGATGCAATAAACCAAATAAGCAATTCAGTTTGAAGCAGCATTATGTGTAAAATCATCTACAGTTCAAGAGCTTTACCTAATGGTACACCAGATTGGGAGGTGGGGGTGTCTGGGGGATCAGAGCAATGAGTTTGACCATGACGTGGTTGTGTGGTGGATTGAGTATTTTAGAAACTGATGATCTTAGATCATCATACAGAGATCTATGAGGAAAACAAGCACACCTGGATAACATAAACTTCCTTAGGGAAGAAGTAAAAATGCAAACAGCTCTAATAAGCTGATGCATCCCTTAATTCTAATTATTGCCTCTATGATTTAAACTGTGACCTGGAAGATGATTAACTATTTAAGGACATATACAGTACAATTTAAAATGTGCTAAAGCAATCAGGAAGAGATGATGGAGTAGGTTTTTAGATCAGGGATACACAAGTGTGTCCTACATATGTGTAACTTGTTTTTTAGTTTTTTAGTGTACTACATGGAATTAAAACTGGTTTAAATGATCAATCTTTTAAAAATTAGCAAGACATTTATACTGGAACTCTTATTGCCTTGTTTTCTATCACTGTATACTTTTCTTGTAAAAGAGAGTGAGGGTAGACCTTCTATTGATAATCATGCTACATTTACCTAAAATATTGAACATGCCTCATGAGTTAGGATTGATCAACTTAAAACTGAATTTTGAATGAATAAGATTAGAAATAAGAGTAGTCGGAAATAGTTTTTTTAGCATTCTTCTTTTTTTTAGCTAGACTATGACTCTTTTGTTCGTTGCAAATTCCTCCACAATGAATATCACAGTCTGAACAAATCAGTTTCATAGGTCCACTGATGGTGATCAAACTTGCAGCTTCAGTCTGTTTAGTTAACTGCACAGTACTGAGAATTAAGCATGTGAAAATAACTGCATATTTTACATAAAACTGATCTCTTATGATTGGATAAATATCTCTAGACCTAGATGTGTGTGAAAGTGGCTAGAACTGTCATTACAAGGGTCACAATTATTCATTGGCAATAATGTTATGTTAAGTTGGAATCTTGAAGAAGTGCTATTGTGTCTAAAGGCTGAGTAATAAAGTTCATAGGCAATATTTAAAAATTAAGTGTATAGTGAGTGTTCTATTCAGAGTTTGGGGATCCATGGGCCAAGATCTGAAGGGCAATAAAAACATGCTCACTCCTCACACACTCCTAAAACAGGAAAACATACTTGAGTATCTGAAGTATATTAGCTTTTGACAGCCTTTGTAATGAGTCAAGGTATGTCAAAAGGTTTGTTATGAGTAAATCTAGAACGATTATGGGTTTTCTGACCTATTCAAGCTTACTGGTCTGCAAATACCTTACCTATTATATGGTGGTGGGTGAATAGTCATGAAACCAATCATGATATAGTGAATTTCTTTAGATGGTCAAATGTTAACTTGACCATTATCACTTGTGAACTATGATGAATGTTCACAAACTCACTCTTCTCTTCTAAATGCAGGTCTGCTTCTGCAGAATTGAGAGTCCCTGTCTCTACCAAGGCAGCTAATGTTTTTCATGTTATAGAACAGTCAGTCGAGCTTGCACACAAAGCACCAATATCACTTCAGCAGAGCCTCAATCACCTTAATCTCTGGCTCTTTCTCTTGACATAAGCAGCACCTAGCAGGCCTACTCTTAGAAAGGAGCTGACATGTACTGTACATTGCACATTCATTTAGAGCTGCCAAAATTTTTACGCAAAAAATTTGTGGTGTAAATGAGGTAATGTAGACTTACAACTATCTCAAATCATCTCATGATAGACTGTGCTTATTTTAATAATCATTGTTTTCTGTATTTCCAAGCAAATTCTTTTTGTTGTTTTCCAGAGCAATAAACAAGTTGAATAAGCAAACACACCATATAACTCTCACCCTATTATATAAAACCTACCATTAGACACTAGCTTTACTATAATGAATCTTCTAGCTTGAAGAACTTTTATATAAGAACAATTTTATAACAACAAAGTGTAACATTACTAGCTTTCCACCAAATAAGCAAAGCAGTAAATATCTGACCTGTTCAGCAAGGAAAAAGTGAAACTCCATTATTTCTGTATGCTTTATAAATATGATCACTAGCCTTGTTCTACTTTGACTTGATCATTGCCACTGTTCATCTGTCTTTATATTTAATCACTTGTGTTGACATGCTGTTTGTGCTGACTTAGGATGCTACCGATTATGAACGTAGCCCCAAAACATTTGTACATATTGTTGTCAGGTGTCCCCTATAGCAAATTAAATTGTGACTATTACAGATTAGTGATACCGGCATAGGGCAAGGATAGTCTTATGTGAGATCTGTTTTTTTTTTTTTTACTACAAATCTCTCCACATTTCACATTGGTCATTTTAATGCCATTTAGACAGATGTGTCCTCAGCCTAGTTTTTATTGGAGTTATTCTGACCACTAATGTCAGTGTTCTGGTCAGTGTAACTTTGTTCTTCTTTATCCTAGCATTACAAGGTCAACAAATATGACAATAGCCCCAAAAACATTATGCTACTGTCACACCACTGCTTTTCTTTGCCATTTGATTTAAAATAGCCCCAATAACACAACGAAAATCTAACATATTCATTGTGTCTTGTGGAATTTCTTCACTTTTTGCATGGTTTATTTGAGTACAATGTGATTTCAATTCAAAATTCAGTTTAGTCTCCAGGTCATTTTTTTTTTTAAAACACTTAAATCAATTCTGCTTAGAGACCTATTGTGTGTCCCTGTCATTCTCTCTCATTTACTTGTTTGCTGACTAAACTCTAGCTTAAGCTTATGCCTCTTTCTGTGCATAAGTATAGTTAAGTATAGTATAAAGTTTTATCTAAATGTATGCAGTTCTGTCTAAAGCAAAAGAACAGTAAACCAACTCCTAATTAGTCAGTTGCCAAGCTGCCATCTTTGGGGCCTTGAGCAATTTTCTCAGCCGTCTCTGCTCCTGAATCATGGTATCATGTATGATTTTTAACAAGCTGGGATATGTGAAAGGCACACTTCAGTTTACTGTCAATTCTAGATCATAAATAAAAGCTATCTAAAATATAAATGTAGAATAGCCTTTATTTGTCACATATACATTAAAGCACAGTGAAATTTGTTCTTCGCATATCCTTGCTTGCTCAGAAGTTGGGGTCAGAGCGCAGGGTCAGCCATGATACAGCACCCCTGGAGCACAGAGGGGTGGGGCCTTGCTCAAGGGCCCAAGAGTGGTAGCTTGGTAATACCGGGGCTTGAACCCCCGACCAGTAACCCAGCACCTTAACCACTGAGATAAATAGCCATTTGACATGTGTTTTAGATGAGGTGTTTCAGATGATTTCTCTTTTACTACATAAACTATATATACAAAAAAAGAACAAAGAGTGGAAACTGCATTTTTTGAAATACTACCCTGCTACATCTTTACATTTATCCCAGCATTTAAATAATGCCTGGAAAGATTAGGCATGGAAAGATTTGTCAGTATGCCTGAACCAGCCTAAGACAGCCTGCGTCACCAGTGTTTGAATGCTGACCTCCAATTAACTCGTCAATTATCCAGGATCAGACGATAAACACTCTGAATTCACAGGAATGATTGTTGTGGTCTGGGAACCAGAATTGATTGTCACTAATGGTCTTACGGCCATCTTTAAAACCTTTACACCATTTAAATGTCTTAATGCGGCTGAGCATCTCGTCACCGTACTGTGCTTGAAGTCTGCTGTAGATATTTTTGGGTTTTATGCCTTCGTTCACAAGAAACTTCATCACCACCTGCCGTTCCATGTACCAACACTGTTGTCTACCATCTTGATAAATGGTGTCACGACATGAGCTTTACCTTCTTATACCTGTAAATTAAAAGTCTCGGTTTGACTTTAAAAGCCCCTCGTATTCAATGCTGCATGTTTAAAATATACAAATGTTATTAAAACTCTTTTTTTCCCCTTTAAAAATATCTTGTAACCAGTAGCTGTACATTTCATACACATTAGTCTAGAAGGGTAAATGCAGAAGCTGAAGGCATGAAAAACAGATATCGGCTGTAAAAGCCTGACTATGACATGCAATATGAGCAATGCATTATTACCTAGTAGCAGGCGGAACATATCCAAGTTTTTTTGGTTTTGTTTTTTTACAGCAGAATCAAAGGGTATTGTAGGAGTAACTTAACTTTTATTTCAGTTAAGATTATTCACACAAGACAAAGTCAAAGCTTTTTATTGTGACATGTATAATACATTTTCTAGTTGAGTGTTATCTCCTAATAGACTTGACAAAATCTTCAACAAAAACAGATTTCAATTAACATTGACACCAAGCAATGAACAGCATACAGAACTGAATTATTTTAATTTCCATTTATGTTTATATGATGGTGTTAAGTCAAACATATATGTAGGCAGAACAGTAACACTGGGAAACCTTTGTGGATTGCTACATGCTGTGCAGGGAAATGTTGAACGTGCTCACATCCACAGCTGCAGAGAATATGTTTTGTTTAATCAGCATGCTTTGTAGCTAAATTATGTACCAAAATAGGCCACACATGAAAGTTTGATTGAAAGACCTGGGTGTTATCAGTAGAGTAGCAGGCTAAAGCTCTGGACCACATGCAAATATTATCCAAGAATTAATGTCTAAGTCCAAACACATATGTCTTTATGATTGCATGCCGTCTTTCCAAATACTTCGAAATAGATTGCATATTATTTGTGCTCAGTATTAATAAATGGTGATAGACCTATTTCTCAAGCGTCAAAGTGATTAAAACACTCCATAACACACAAAAAAACAATGCTAATTCCCTCTTATCATTGCGCTTCCCGGGTAATTTATAGGAATGGTTTTTGGCAGTCTTTTTATCTTAACCTTCATTAATAATGTATTCATTATGAGGTATGAAAGCGCAGGGTGATTATTGCTGAGGCTTTGGCTTTTGTTTTTGCAAAATAGTTCATATTTCATTACGTAGCTCATCATCGTTGCCAGTGAAGTTTGTGTTCTGGTATGTTGAGTTAATGAGACGTGTCAAATGTTGTTTCACACTTGTTCACATCTGATAGATGGCATGGCCAAAAGTTTGTGGACACCTGATCTGTGTTTTTTTTACCACATTGATACCTCATTGACACCCATATGTGCTTTTTGAATTTGATCCATTCCAGGTGTAGTCCTTCCTTTGCTGTAATAATAACCTTTACTTATCAAGAAATATTTTCCAGTAGATTTTGGAGTATGACAGTGGGGGAATTTAAATTCATCTCAAAGTTGTCATGGTTTTGTACTGGCCACTCGATTTCTTCCAATCCGACCTATGCAAACCATGGCCTCATTGGCCTTGCTTTGTGCAGAGAAACATTGTCAAGCTGGAACATGACTGGGCCACTTTCATTGCAATGCTACAGCATGTAAACACAGTTTCAATTAACCTCTTTGGGAAGGCCCACATTTGGTTGTAAGGGGCAAAGGTCTGCACACATTTGTGTAATATGCCATATAGTCTTTGAAAAGGTAAAAGGTTAAAATAAACTATTTTAGTTTAATTGTTAGTGATTGGTATTTTAAGCATACATTTAAATATTAAATCCAAGCCAGATATTTACATTTACATTTACATTAACATTTGCGGCATTTATCAGACGCCCTTATCCAGAGCGACGTACAAAAGTGCTTTAAATCTCTAGTAATGAATAAATCTACACTGGTACACAAGATTACAAACTCAATATAAATATAACTCGAATTCTACAAACTTGGAAAGTGCTAATTTAGGTATTTAAGAAAAATATCTACTTACATTTACACACTGGTAATATAACTTTAGAAATTTTTCTGTGAAACATAATTAGATTAGCTGGTTTAAGATTCTGCTAGCAAGATATATTCTCATAAATTTCTAGGGTGTAAGGACTCTTCAGAGATGATTAAATCTGGAAGAAAGCCAAGCTATTTAGTAACCTGCTTTCATCATTTTAGTAAGCTTGCTGCCTTTCTATCATGTGGGCACTGCAGCAGATCAGTCTTGCAAATGACTCTCTAATCTTCAAATGTAATAGACCATTGAATCGCAGTGAGCTTACATATTTCTCTGTGCTTTCCCAGGCAGCTGTATGATAACAGATCATACCGGCCAACATATTCAGTATTTAAAATTCACATTCTGTGCCTTAATCCATTGTATAATGTCTATGATTAGTCTTGATAAACACTGCCTAGTATATATCAATTTAATATTGTAATTGCTGCTTAACTGTAGTGGATACTGAGAATTTAATGTGTATTTGAACCAAAAAAAGAAGGTTGTGGTTGTGCTTGGTTCGTTATTGCTTTTTGTGAGAAAAAGCAAAAGCAATGAGCCTCATCATTGCTAAACTATTTACCAACTTAATTTAAATTAATTTTCAGTGTCTTTTTTTTTTTAAGTGTTATCCATAGATAAACATGAGTAATAATGACATAATATCCTGTTGTAATATATGACTACTAAGTATATTTAAATTTAGAAAATGGTAAGATGATCTGTTCCTTATCAGGTTTACCTATTTTATCCACAGAATTGGAGAAAACACACACAGACCCACAGGTCTCATGTTTCCTTTAAACATACATACATTATCACTCAGTTTATACTGTACATTGATATACTCATTAATATACTTTTTAACACAAGTGCAAAGTGTTTTCTTTGCTACATGAAAGTGTGCTATGATCCCATGAAAGTTTTGTACAATCACACTTAAAATAAATCAGCAAATTCTTTTAAGTTTGACATAATACTTCTCATTTTTAATTCTCTGATAGCCGCAAGGAGTGTTCTACTTTCCTGAGATTAATAATAATGGCAATAATAAATTAATTACAGGAAAATCATTGAAAAATAAATAACACTAGAAAATAATATTATAAAATATGTGCTGCGTAGATAAGCGATCTTCTGCAAACCTGTAAAATTGTGGGTCTCTTTACTGATTATGACATCTGAACCCAAGGCCATGACCATACAAAGATAAACAGCATCTTGATATTTGGTCTTACTATTCTTATGTAATCAGTGAGTGCAGTAAAAAGTGTTATTTACATATTAGTTTGTTGCTTTTGATTGTCCTTGATTTTTCCTTGAGTGGAACAATGTAGTCAATAAAAAAAAAGTCTACAGTAATTGGAACAGAATTTAATAACAATTTTGATTTGGTCAGCCCTTATCCTATTTATGTATGTGACATTTTACAGATGGAAACAGCCACAGCTGAAATGATTTTCAATTTACTTATTTAGCTGTGGCCCAGATAATAACAAAAGGATTTAGTAGTAAACTTCACCTTTTTGCACATAACTGTACATATCTACAGCATAGTAACAGATCCTTGACTTCTACATTTTTAAAAGCATACTAATGCATTCTTTGAATTTTTATGGCATCATTAATATGATGGATGATTCTCAGCCCAGCCTTTCTGGTAATGCTTTTAGTTATGACTTATACAATTGACCAGGATTGATTTGGCAGTCGAAAATAAATCTCATTAGCAGCTGGACATTATCAAGCCCTTAAATAAAGACGGGCAGACATGTGACCTTCTTTGAAGGAGATAATTTTAGTTTGCCTTTTGCTTATTTGTCTGCAACAGATAGCATGAATGCACTGAATGTTATTAAAAAATTAAATTAACTGGTGCATGAATTTTCTTTACTCTGTGGATATATCATATGTTCTCACCTCCAGGTCCAGGAATGTTCCATCTTCAGAAAATAGGGGACTGATCTCTCAGGACACACTGGAAAAGGATTCCACAGTTGAATTACTGAGCAGTATAAACAATTCTGTGTATTTTTTTGGATAAAAAACAGGACCAATCATTTCTCCTGGTGATTGCTGAGAAAGGTCAGTAAGAACCAGTTTGTTTGGAAGCAAATGGAACTTGTCTGAACACATGGAGTCTCACTAGTACTTAGTGTACAGAAGTTTGTATGCCTTTTTCACTTCTTGCTATCCAGTGGCTAGGGATAAATAGGTCTATGTGATTAATTTATTCAAAATATTAAGAGGTACACAGGTTTTCCTTGTGGAACACTATAGTGGTATGGGCTGATGCTTGTTTTCATGAAGAATAGCTTAGATAATGGTACAATGCTAAATAAAATGGAATGAAAATGGAAGTGTAATGAAATTAGTTCTCTGGGAGATACAGTTGTGTGACTGTATCAGTCTTAGCCCGATTTAGTTCACTCCAGGTCATTGCAATTCAATCTAGTTTATACAGCACATTTAAGAATAGACATTGT
Source organism: Silurus meridionalis (assembly GCF_014805685.1). Lineage (NCBI taxonomy): Eukaryota > Metazoa > Chordata > Actinopteri > Siluriformes > Siluridae > Silurus > Silurus meridionalis. Next base: position 6,694,323 of record NC_060889.1, on the reverse strand, counting down.
TAGACATCCAGATATGGATGTAGAGATTAAGAGCAAACCAGAGGTGATATAAAAAGTGGAAAACTTCCTAACAAACAAAATAAGAAGAAACTTTAAGAGCTGCTACATTCAAAAGTGAACCAGTTCTCATCTGGCTGGCACTGGATAGTGAGACTATGAATCATCTACAACAATACTGATGTGTAGTGGATCCTAAGTATGAGCATGAGAGTCATGTTTTATTCATGCTTCTTCTTGGTTTCAGAATTGTATGAGATTGTAAATTTAAAAAGAAGAGGGCCCATATTTTTTGGTGTCCCAAAAATGTAATAATTGTGTTTAGTCAAGCAGGACTTCTTGTTGTGGTAGGATGTCTCCAAATCCAATTTCTGATGCATCCACCATTATGGAACAGTTACCATGCACCCCATGCAGGACTGGCACATGGAATTCACATTTAAGTCATACATGAGATGTCTCTGTTCTTCTAGAACGTGTGAGAATACTGGAATATAGTGTATGTAAAGGAGGTTGATTTATTTCTTTATTTTTATTTCTGTCTCAAAGATTATTACAAATGAAGGCTTGGATAACTGACAGATTACCTACCAGAAAAACAGTGTCTATCAACCCCATTTTTAAACTTGGTGGTTAGTTTGACTGGCTCAATTTCTTCTGAACAACATTTCTTTATGAACTATATAATATAATGATATAATATAATAGTATATTATAACCATCATCAATAATGCTAAAAAAACATTTAAATAGCTTGATTGGGTTGTTCTGATGTATGAACACATTGTCTATTTTAAAAGTCAAAGCCAGCAAAAAGTAAAAAATTGTAGCAATCATCATGGTACAATGGTGGCATGTATTAAATCTCTTCTCCGTTCTAGCCCCTTGGTGTTTAAATCACCTTCCCCTAGACGTCTGAACAGCTGAGATTCTTACTCCATGTGTATTCTTACTCCATGTCTTTGAAGAATTTCTGTAAGTCACTCTGAATAGTGATGCTTATAAACCAATCTCATATTCCTAGAATTCACAGTTATCTCTGCTTAGTTTTGCCCTCTTGATAATTGCATGACTTTCTGTCAGAATCTTAGTCCTGAGATCTTTTCTTTTGGTTTGTCAATTTTTACTGATTTTTTATATAAACTATAATCTAAATAAACTATAAACTCTATTTGCCTCTAAACCCATGTGTGATGGTGATGGTGGTGGTTCTGGGATGTAACAGATGTTTTGCATTTAACATTCTGTTTACAGTATCTGGTTTGAGAAAAAAAATAGATTTTCAGAGGTCATCTTTTTTCAATTCATTATTTTATATTTTATATTTTTTCAGATTTTTACATAATTCTTTACCAATACATAAAAATATATTGAGACGCATATTAGATCCTAATCAGGGCTTAATAGCCTTAAATGTGTTTGAGTCATATATTATAATTTTTCTATTGACATTAGAGAAATATTAAAAATGAGTCTGGTAGAAACAGCATTTCAGTTTACAGGATTACATGAAAGGAAATTTGATGGTGTAGAGAGTAGTGTGTGTGTGTGTGTGTGTGTGTGTGTGTGTGTGTGTGCTCTGTAACAGGCTGGTGTCTTGTCCAGAGTAACTGAGATATTTGTGAACAGAAGAAAGCACTAAGCAGTTTATAGGAGGTGCTTAGCTTAGTGGTTAAGGCATTCGGCTTTGGGTCCAAAGGACGTGAGTTTGGGCCCTTTAGCTAGGCCCTTGACCTCATATCTGCTCATTTGCATGAATATGATAATTAGTTGTTCTAGATAGGGGCATCTGACAAATGCCTTAAATGTTTATGAGTGAATAAAATGCTTTTATTTCAATTTGCCACATATGAATGTAAACTTTTGTAAACATTTTATATGTTACAGTGACTTTTGCCTTCCCTGTCAAGGGCTCTGCCATTCTTGAGATCTGAGTAGATTTATTTTAACACTGGCTATTTTGTGAAAGTCCATTCATGTGAGCTTCAGCCACAGGAAACATACACAGAGCCAACAATTCTCAGCTGAACTAAAGAATAATAGGCTGCAATTTATCATTGCTGGACTCCGAATGCATTATCAAGCAGTCAGTTTCTTGCATAGCAGAAAGTGACTGCCATCCAAAAGATCTATCATGTAACTCTGACCACTATAATTGGTCACTGTAGAAACCAGTAGTAGTGAGAAAATTCTCCTGCATTAACAGTAAATCTTGCTTCCTTGTGCATTTTTTTTTAAAGAATAATGTAGATCAATTGATTCTGTCATGGTTTTAATTAGTATCGAGCAAAGTGGTCACTTCCGCACTTGTCAGCAGTCTTCAGGATGCCGTTTTATTTGTTTGAACAGACCACAAATAAAGCTTAAAGAATCTGTCTTTTTTGTGCTGCTTCAATTATAGAATGTGCACTTGTGTGCAAAGATATGTATGTCACAATAATATTCAGTATTTTTGTTTATAGGGATTAATTATGGTGGTCTTAGAAACGCTATTCCATCATTAGCATGTTCTGTTTTTGGAATGCCCTTTTTTCCCCCTTCATTCCTAACAATGCATCAGCAGTAACAGCTTGGCTGGGGTTGATTGGGCATGCAGAGAAATGTTTCTGACCCTTCCTCCCCTGCAAAATTTACAGCATCATTAGAGGTAAAGAGAAAAAACTGGGAGAGGAGTGTTCTTGAGTGCTGATATTATTTGTGTTGTTATACATCTCTTTCAAATAAATGTGATCTTTCAAGCAGAATGTCGGCTGATAACTTATAATGCATCAGTTACATTTCAATTTAATTTTTATTTTTATATGAACAAGAATTTTTTTTTCATATATATCATTTTAATTAACTTTAATAACTGCTATTGTTAAATTTAAGCACCCACATATAAATACATTCTATGCTCTAAATGTATAAAAAATTGCATAATGTTTAATTGTCTAAGTGTAATTTTTTGTAGATTTAGAGCTGTGACCAGAGCAGTGCGTGTTTAGCGCTGCTAACAAGGATTACCTAGCCACTTAAATGCTTAAATAAGATACTTTGTACACAGACCACATTTGTCCATCTGTGGTTTGTTTTAAAGTATTCCACTTCAATAGCCGAACAAAGGAACATGTTAAGATGAATATGTAGACATTAATGGATATTGTAGCAAGCAACATACTGTAATTATTCAACGACAATAATTTTTCAAAGACTGGATTACAGATACCATCAGGAGGTGTTACTTTATATTACATTTTATTAACTCTCAAAACCCATATACATTTTGTCTCATTAGTACAATGTTTCATTGATGGACCTGACATTTATTTATGAGTTTTTTCTATTTATTTTTTATTACTTGTTTGTTCCTAATATTGTTTAATGCTGGTAAGTGTAATCTTGGGGTGGTAACATTAGCAATAACAATAATACTACCCTGGGAGGTAGTAGGTAGTAGGTAGAAACCTGGGAGAGTGTAGGTGGAAGAATTAATTAATTAATTAAGAATTAATGAAAATAGATCTGACACCAAACCAAATAAGCTGTGTGGAGCATCATCACTGTTACCCATTATGTTTCCAGACTAGAGCCCTTACATCTAGGCTTTTTAGTTATTTATTTGTTTTCCCTTGAAGATGAAACTTCTTTGTCTGGTGCTTAACTAGTATACCTTTGTTTCAGTGGAATGCTTGAAACGCTTGCCTTAGAAATGATAAAAGTTGAGGATAAAAGTAATTTACCTTTAGAGGGAAAGAAAACTTTGTTTTATTGTTCAAAACACAAAAACTTGACATCCTTTGTTGCTCATGCACAGAAAAGCACTCATTTGTGTCATATCGCTGCATCAAGGTGCAATCATGTTTATTCGCTCCCTTCAAACACAGTCACTTTAGAACTTGAAAAAGCACAGATAAAAGATTGATGGCTGATGACTTATTTGACATTGGGGAGTATCAGAGAGATATGGAAAAGGTAGCACTCCCTCTTTCCTCACTTACCTCTCTGTTTTATTATCTCTCTCTCTCTCTCTCTCTCTCTCTCTCTCTCTCTCTATATATATATATATATATATATATATATATATATATATATATATATATATATATATATATATATATATATATATATATATATATATATATATATATATATATATATATATATATATATATATATATATATATATATATATATATATATATATATATATATATATATATATATATATTTATATTTGTCCCTGCTTCACTTCAGTAAGAATGGAAGAGCTAAGAGCAGTCAGAATTATTCAGGATTAAAAGCAGAGCCTTTCGAAGCCTGTATTCTGTATTTGGGTTCATTTTGCCTGATGGAGGGAGACACTTATATAGGCAACAATAAAGATTCACTTATATTCACATTTTCTTCAAATCACAGGCTGTGAGGCAATGACATATAGTAATTGAAGGTATATATAGTAATTTAGCCTCCGTGCTTGATACTTTTGGGAGACACAGCTAAGTGTGGGAGATGGTCTTCAAAATAATTGTTGGTGTTTGAAGAACTTTCACGCCATGCTTGTTTTTGCCAAGACTTGGGGTTTTCCGTCTATCCGTACTTTAAGTTTAACCGTCACCTTAAGTTTAGGAAAGCATAGCTAAACTTATAAGGTAATGAATCAGAATCAGAATACCCTATTGATCCCAAAGGGAAATTGTTGGATCGCAGTTGCTCACATAAAATTAAAGTATAGATTAGTGTAAAGTTTTAATAAATTTATATTAAGTTATATATTAAGTGAAATGTGCTGCAGCATGAAATGTAATTTGTGGCAGCAGTGAAACAGATGGCAGAAAGGACATATAATAATATTAATATTATTGCACTAAAATTATTGCACATAATTGCCCAAGATATACAGTGTGTTTCTAGAATTATTTGAAATGACTTGAATACAGTATGCTGTTAAGTTTTAGAATCAATACCACTGAAAACATGATAATGCGTTTCCCTTGAAGTTTTTCATGAAACTGCATTACAGTATAGTCATTTTGCTGTGGGCAAAAATGCAGCATTATTTATTCACAGTATTACAAAAGAGTTCCCAATGATATTTCACTCTGCACACTTATACGCACTAAATACATGTAGCCTGTATATTCATATTCTACAAAAGTCAATCATTTTCCCTCCTTACAATTGCCAACCTGTGCAAATTATTTGTATTTAAAATGTGGCCTATGGATTCATGTCTTGTGCAAAAGCCAAAGATGAATTTTTGTGCTCGATACCATTAACTGGTTATGCTTGCTTGGCTTACTGCCTTTATTTCCAAGATATGCTATTAATCATGTTTTAATTTATACATTGAATAGCCCTATTTATCACATAAATGATTTTTGCACAAAATAAATAATGCTTTCCAAAAAAGCTATTTTCATTAACATAAAATTTATCTTTTTTTTTTAGTCATTAATATTAGGTTTTCTGGTAAAATCTACATACATTTTTATTGTATGTAATAATAAAATATTTAATTATATCACGAGAAACACATTTTAGGTCTATTGTAATATACAGAAGTGTAATGATACAAAGCCTAAAGAATAATAAAGACAGGTAGCAAAGCAGAAAAAAAGCAGAAAAAGTGCAAGACAACACAGCAGGCTCTGGAAACAATGCATCATGAATTACATTTCCTGCCAGTTTAACATAAAGTCTAATGCTAAAGCCAATACTTTGGTTATGGTTTATTCTCAAGTTATGACAATCCCCTAAAACCCGAGACCTTCAAAAAGGTTAATTATTTATTAAACCTTAAAAAGGCTATTACATATTTTAATATAGTCTATTATCTATTTTATAAATGATACCCAATAATGTATGCTCTTTGGCAGAATGAAGCTCCGTCATATTTTTTTTCTGCATATTTGTGTGACTCCCCACTAGATCATTTAAATTTTTGAACACATTAATCATGATGATTCAGAGCAAGGCCAACACCAAACTGAACTGCAAAATCATACAAGCTTCAGTTTAAACCAGCATTATAGGAGAGCTGACAGATGCTGTACAGTAGTATGGGCAAGACACAAGCATCTGTGTTGAGTATTAACACTACACATTTGTGCAATGGGTGATCCCTCTTTAGCTTGCCGTCTATAGGTTTTACCAAAAACATTATTACTGTTCCTTGACTTTTACTTGCAATGTAATACTTGATTGACATTACTTTCTCTTCTAGTTGTTTTATTCATTATAATTATATATATATATATATATATATATATATATATATATATATATATATATATATATATATATATATATATATATATATATATACATTTATCTTTTTTTTCTGTGTTTCTGTGTACTTTATTTGTAACTATGTTAATTTCTGACAAGATCATTTGGCACTTAAGGTGTGATTGGTCTAGAAGCTGTATTGAACTCTTGGTACCACTTTTGTAATCTTTTCCTTAGGAGGAGAAATAAGGTGAGACAGGTTTCTTTTGACAAGTGATACATGGTCGCAGTGAGAGAATCTACCTGCTGCATCAACACATGAGAAATAGGGTTTCCTGAGGTTAACAAATTACACAAGGTGGTCCTGTTTCTCCAAACACTTGGATGGATCTGCCTCTTTTCCTACCCCTTCATTATTTTTCTCCTTAACTAAAGGTTCTGAATAACACAACGTTGAGTTCAGATCAAAGAAGCTCAGAGTGCTTCACTCAGAGTGATTTACGGAGGCCTATTTGACATCTTCTGAAAGATATAAAGATCACACCCAGTCGTCTCTTAATGAAAGGTCACATGCACAACCCATCATAATTTTTATTAACATGTAAAACAATAAATAGAAAGCATTAAGCAGAATGTGCAGTATCTGGAGAACAACTAAGTAAAGAAAGTGCCTTTAAGGGGGCAAAGGGGGTTGAGTTAAAAATGCTTTTTCTACATAAAAAGAAATTATGCCCTGTTATTTCTAAATTTGTTTAAGGGTGTAATCATGTAGAAAACCTCTCATTCAGGAAGTTACTGTACAATATATGGCTAGATGTTTGTGACCTTCTTACTCTCACACCCATTTGCGTTTTTTTTCCAAAACTCTTTCCACGAAGATGGAAGCAATGTGTATGCTAGAATGCGTTTGTATGCTGTTTTATACAAAGTACTTAAGTGGTTTGCACAGAGCCCAGACATCAACCACACTGACCACCTTTAAGCTGCACCTCTTCCCTCCTCACTCAACATCTGTGCCCCCAACCACTAATGCCCTTATGCACAGGAACTTTAAAATCTTGTGGAAAGTCATCTCTGAAGAATATAAATTATTATAACAGCAAAGAATGGGTTTTGAAAGGACACATGATTATGATAATATCCAGAACCTTTTGACTATACAGAGTAAGTCAACTTTAAACATCCATGTTTAGGTAAGAGATAAGTCATAAGTAGCAAATGTGTCTGGAAAATGTGGATAGGCTTGTTTTACAGATTTAGACTGTCCATGTGCATTTAGAGGATCCGAGGCTATTTGCAAGTAAAATAGTCAAATAATTTTTACTTCACTTTCTTTTTCTCTTTATGTGGCACATTTAAGTTCATATGTTATGCTGGTCTTATCATTCCCTTATATCTGTTTTCTGGAACAGCATAGTAACATATTTAAATGTACTTAATATAATTTAAATGTCATAATGGCGTCAATCCAAATAATTTGCAAGATATGCAGCAGAGATAACACCAAGTATCCTCCTATACTGTATCAATTAGTGTGAATTGGTTGGGTTTCAGAATCTTTACTGTCTGTAGGATGTAGGAAGCCATTTAATTTTGTGTTAGAGATCCAAAGACCTTGGCTTTTGCTGAGCTACTAAAAGAAAGCAGATTCCGTCTCTTAGGATCTGCTGCAAGCATAACACTTTTTTGTGTTATAAAAAGCTTGATATTAATAAATTAGTTGATTAAAATGTTAATCAGTGCCAGATCAGCCCTAAAGTATCGGACTGTTTAATGAATTTCAGTACAGTTTTAATTGGTCACAGTGGTGTGTGTGTGTGTGTGTGTGTGTGTGTGTGTGTGTGTGTGTGTGTGTGTTTGTGTGTGTGTGTGTGTTTGAACAGGTGTTAAGCCTTTTCCATTGAGGTAAGCCTGGAAAAACAAGAAGACAGTTATTGACCCTTCATGGTAAGATCTGTTATTTCTGCATCCATTATTATTATTATTATTATTATTATTATTATTATAATTATTATTATTATTATTATTATTATTATTATTATTATTATTATTATTATTATTATTAATTATTATTATTACATTACATTGTTTGTATATAAGAATATGTAACGTCCTTCAAACAAAAAATATATTTTGAAGTATTTAAAATGGAAATAGAACTTTATCTTACCAGGATATCCTTACATAACAATGCACCAATTACAGTATTCCTTGGTATTTTCTGTCTTTATTATTTATAGAATCAGTATGTATCAGCCAGTAGGTCAAACATTGTAGGTGTGAGACCTGATGTCAAGGACATTCAGTTCAGTTGTGGTGATTATGGTGACAACTGCACTTTCTCATTTCTGTCATAATGCCTGCGTTCTGCTGAGCTTTCAGTATACAAACATATGCAATTCTTCTTTTTAATTGTGTTTTAACTTTGATGTATGTACATATTTCTAACCTGCTTATTATTGAAAGACATAAATGTTTTTTTTATCTGAGGTGTAAGAGATCCTTGAAATAATTTATTTAAGTATGAGGTATTTTCAATTTACATCAGCATTTGTCATATGAAGCTGCAATGACACAAACAAATGTTTGGATCACTAACAGTGATGCTGTTTGTACTGTTGCAGGAGTTGTCTGGTCAGTGAATGGAAAGGAATTAAATGTATAGACTAAAGAAAAAAGCTCAGTGCAGAGAAATAAAATGTGTTATTCTAGACATTGTCTGATGAGGTCAAACCTTTGTGCTCTGTAGAGACTGTGCCATTTAGATATTATTTGAAGCCCTTCCTCTCACTAAAGAGTGAGTGCACTTAAGCAATGAGATCTTGATTTACAAGTAGAGGACATGCCAAGTGCCCTGGATATTATGACAGTTGATGGTGTTCTGCTGTGTAGTTCAGAATCAACAAGCATAGATAATGTTGTACAGAGCACTTTGAGGTCTGAAAAGCAAAGAAATGAAATTTGAATCTGATTTCTTTTTCATTGGAGTGACTTTAGTAAAGGAGAACATGAGAGAACAATTCAAATTCCTTGTAGAGAAGATATACCATTACACTGGAGAGCAGGATGTTGAATACCGTAATCCAGTCTGAAAATGATTATACAGTAGCTTCCAGAAGTGTTTAAGCTATTTATGTTATCAGTAAAGGTCACATAGATGTTGTAAAGTGGAAATCTGAAAGATCATTCGAAAGGTAGTCATTAGAAAGTAATAATAAAAATGTATCTTGGCATCTTGGCATCTACAGTCACTAAAAATCTTAAACAGCAGTCAGTGATCTTGGAAAGTTCTGTTCTATTTTGATGAAATAATTTTTTTAATTACTGACAGAAAGGCAGTCTTTGAAACAAAAAAAAAAGAAAATATGTAAGGCATATATATGGGGATATTTAATCTTTCTTTTTCATTAGCATATCCACATGCCTTGATAATATATATTTATTTTTTATTTTTGTTCATAGCACATTTGCTTGCTGTATTTGTGCTACATGTTGTGAGCACAAATGGATGTCTCTTGTTATCCCACAAATAAGGTTTTACATAAAGGGCTCTGATTATTAAAGAGGTTTTTGCTGAAGGTTTTGTTCAAAGTAATTTAAAATGTCTAAGTTCGTAATTCTTACAAAATTTTAAACATTTGGGACCTACTACAGATGGCTAAACTATGGCCTGATGAAGCATTTTTATCACCTTGTAAAGTTGGTTTCTTGACCCCTGATTCAGCCAGACACAGAAAATTGATAGTACTGGACTGATTTTTCATAGTATCCCCTGTCTGGTCTAAATGTATGTCTTAAAATGTAGCATTTAGTTTTAACTATAGTAAATACTGATATGTTTTGATTGGAATCATACACATAGGTCACGTTTATAATGTTTTTCAGTGTAGAGACAGTACAGAGATGAGTGAATGAAGTCAATTAACTTTCATTTGCATAGTTATTTAAATATATTATTAGATTAATAATTTTATAATAAACATTGTCACCATGCAGCTTCACAGAAATATAATAATCCATTTTAGGTAGACTTTATTTAGCTAATTAGTCAAATTAATTGCAGTCCAAAGCTATCTGCATGGTTTCTAAGTGGTACTGTACACAGTAATCTGATCCTCAATTGATAATAACTGCAGCCAGAATTAGTGCATTATAATAAATCTGGAGGGTCTGGAGAGCAGAAGGTCAGGATCACTGGTATATCACGAGTAGCATGTGTAGCTTAACAGAGAGATAAATGTGTAAAAAGTGTAATTAGTGCAAAAGCTTTAAGGGGGCATGATACAATTAAGCAGTTAACATTCTGTCATGTAGTATAATAAAAAAATTATAAGTGGAGTTGCTTGAGCAGTTTCTCAGGTTTATTATCAGGACATGGGTAACAGGAGCCTCAGTTAGCCTGCTAAATTGAATGGTGTTTATAGGTTTTTATGATTGCACATTAGTACTACCTGTAATGGTAATATGAAAGGCACTTTTTGATATAGTTATTAATATATGTAACTCTTTAAAATGTGCATAATTGAATACCACAGGGGAATAATACATTGTCAAACATGTACTGTAGTTGTGGTATAATCTTAGCTTTTTAATGTAGTACACAAGAAAACACTTGTGTATTTATAGTTATAGAACCATCTATACAGCTATGGTCTACAGCTGACCAGGTATCATTCATTTGGTTTGTTGACTTTGTAATTAGATGTGAGCAGTGATGAAGAGGCAGATGTGATGAAAGGTGCTGTGTTAAGAGCTATCCAACAGATATGCCAGTGTTTATGTGGGAAAGGTTAAATGTATGCAGGCTCTATGTACACAGCTGCTTATGTCGATTTGCTGAGCAGCCGATTGAGACCAAAATTGCTTGAGTATATTATACATGCATGCAGATTTTGTAGAACCTATAGAAACATAGATGGAAGAAGAAACTCTTGTTTCTTTGTTTAGTTTAGTATTAGCATTTTGAATGTATCACCAGTAAGCACTTGTGATCAAATTTTATACATCAGTTCTGCTGGAGGCAGGATGTCATACACACATTTATTATGGTAGTCTTCCTCTTTAACTGTGTAACTGCAAACAACTCTGCAAACACAATTTATAAATGTCGGGACGATGTGATAGCAAATGGAGATACAAAAGGCAACGTCATTCCTTCATGACTGTTGTTATACAGTAGCATTCCCTTTATCCATTACCCCGGTGCTGGAGAGCCTAAGCATTTACATACATTTTCAAACAGTCTCACAAAAATGTAGCATTTTCCAGCTTAAGATAGAATGATGCAGTCCATCTGTGATGCCTTGGGAATTTTTGTATACATCTCAGACCAATCTTCCTTCAGTGTGAGTGATCAGATCACAATGCATCTCAGAGACACGTTGAACCCTGTTTACACCCCCCTGTTTGTGTGTACTGCTTACACACCTTCAGCAACTACATTCAGTATATGTTGTGCATTCAAAAAGAGTGATCTAAAATTGCTGCTTGAGGGTTTGAACTTTAGAATGATGTATAGTTAGTCATGGTTACTCTTGTCCCTTTTTATTTAATTTATTACTAAACATTAACACCTGAGAACAATGGGATATCGGTCGTGCGGGCATGGTGCTGACAACTAAGAGGTTAATCAGATCATACAGAATGCATGGAAATGGTAGGTGTGAAAGGGCCTTGTGTGCTACTATCACATTCATCACTTCAAATTTGTTTCATTTCTAAATAGCATTTCCAGATTTATTAATAGGCAGTTTATACTAACGGCTGGAACCAAATTCCTTGTGTGTGTCAACACACTTGGCCAATAAACCTGATTCTGATTCTGATTCTGATAAAATATAGAAGTAAAATAGTACTTCATCCAGGCCCTTTTATTATTTTGTAATAATTTTTTTACAGCAATATTTTAATCTATAAATGAAGAAAGATGCACAATCTTTAAATTCGATGTGTTCTCCAGGGATGCCTTCTGTGTTAAAAAAAAGTGCTTTTGAACAGGATGATACTATTAATTACACATGCTTCATTTAATATTGACCTCCAAGGGCATTCCATTATTATACAGGCTAAGGCATGCATTTCAATGTCACTAATTGGATCAAGCTGTCATACAGTGGCTTTGGATTTAATACTGCTCCCCTCAAAAATAATCTTCAGTCTAAAGTCAGAATCCCTCATAAAAGAGACATGCCTCTGGTTTAGACCAGGAGTGTCCAATATGTCCATCGCGTTCTACCGGTCGATTGCAAAGGTAGTGAGGGGTAGATTGCATTTTAAAAAAAAAAGATATTTATTTATGCATTTTTATAGTGGGTAGATCATTTTGACTTGGTCAGTTTAAAAGTAGCATGCATGCTACAAATGTGTGTGCACCCCTGGTTAAGACAAACCCTGTATGCAACTAAAGATTTGTACATCTTTAAAGTGCTCTTACTTTTGTAGCTCTTGTACAAAATGTGTCTACTAAGCAAAGTTGGAAACTGGCATAACTGTAACTGATTAGTTTTTTGTGTACTTGTACTTTTAAAAGCAGTTTTTAATATGTAAAATGTAGATGTTTTGTTTGTACTATTGTACTCCATTTTAAATCCCTACAAACTACTGTGCTAAAGAAAGATAGCAACAGACCAATCAGACATGAGTGTGGCAGACCACTGTTTAAGTGACTACTTTGGCTTCAAGTGCAAGAAAGGCAACAGCTTTATTATGCGGTGTAATTTGTGTTTGCCCAGAGACCGAACTAGCAGCATATAAACCCTCAACATCAAACCAGGGCCATAATCACAATAGATATTGATGGCGACAGTTTCCTTCCCATTTATCAGATACCCTTTACCCTTCTATCTTTACATACAGTTAACATAATGCATTGCAATATAGTGAGACACTATTTTTCAGCAAATTACCCCAAATGAAGAATTCACACAAGTGACTGTGTGCAAATTATGAAGGAATGAATGAATGAATGTGGATTTTCTTTTCCTACTTTAATTTCAGTAGATTTACTTGTCTAGAAAATTTTAAAAAATTAAATGAATCATTACAATCAAAGTGGGAGAGTTTCATTCTCAGGCTTAAAATAGGACATCGAGAACTGTATGAATTTGACAAGTGGGGATTTTTTGTGTGTGAATGGAATCCTTTATTTAACAAAGTATTATTTGAAACATTATAGCTATATATTTGATAATACAATACAAAGAGCAAAAACTTTATGGAGATGATAGAGGCAGTACAAAAGACCAAATGGTCAGTCAATTAATACAGCATTGCTTTGGCAGTTAGGAAGAGGGTTTTAATAGTTTAATAGGGGCTTTGCTTAAATGAGCCAAATCAACAACAGTGGTTTCCTGGTGGTCTAGTGGTTAGGATGCGGCACTCTCACCGCTGCAGCCCAGGTTCGATCCCCGGTCAGGGAACCAACCACAGCCATTAGGGTTGCACAAGCCTTAGTGCTGGTCCCAAGCTAAATGGGGCGGGTGCGTTAGGAAGTGTATCCAGCGTAAAAACATGTGCCAAATCAAACATGCGGATGGTCTACTGTGGCGACCCCTAATGGAAGAAGCCGAAAGAATTTCATTCAACAACAGTGCATAACATTGCTAATGGCCGGTTGGCATGAGCAACCTGCTGGTAAGTAATTCATGTTAACTCCACTGCATTGATGTTCCATTAACAATATCACTTGTTTGAATGTAAATAGGGGTATAATTTACAGTCACATCAACTGAACAGTGTAAATAGTTCAGTTGTTTTGAAGTGGAGTTGTATGAGGTACTTTTGCTTAAAGTATAAATTGCAGAGACATTGCAGAGACATAATCAGAAAGACACACTGCTGAGCATACTGACAGCAACACGTGAAACTGTTGTAGGTGTTTTTGGTAAAGAAAAGAAGGATAGTCTACAAAGTCCACAATTTATGCTACCTACAGTGGTTTTATTGTTTGAAAATGTTTTATGGGATGGTTTGCACTGAAGTGACACACATTTTTTAAATGATATTTCAATGTATAAAATTGTTATTGCACTTAAATTTGTAAAATGGGTTTGATAATTATTTCCATTTGTTCTATATACACTACACAGGAGAGCACCCCTCCTGATTTAAAAAAAAAAAGAAAAAAACTACTTTACTTAACATATTTTAGATTGTGATTTAAATATTTAGACTGGGAAGTTTTAGTAATAGTAATAGTACTTTTATTCGAGTGGAAGATGTTAGGACCCTTCCACCTCTGATATTGAGCACATTTGGTATACATACATACTGCTGCCCATTGTGTATGTATTTAACTGTCCACATACTGTACAAGTTGGCATTACAATGTCAGAGTTTTAAAAAGTCGTTGTGCTTAAAAGCTGCTAAATTTGTGCATTGCAGCTACCATCTGAGTATTAGTGTTCTTCACAGATACTAGTACTAATACTAATACTAAAATTAGCTGTACTTTAATGCTGAAAGTTCATTCTCAAAAGTAAAAGCTTTAGGGTGTCCCAACGAAGGAATCCACTGGTGTGGGTGAAATTATGCTGCGTGTTAGTCTATCTCACGCGGCTGTAAAGATTACTTAAATAGATTGCACTTTGTTACATTAATCCAATTTTAACCTTTAATCTGACTCCAATTTATAATAAAGATTTAACTTGAATATCTCTAATTCAACTGATCAGCCTATTGGTTGTACTTTTTTTTTTTTTTAATAGATTATTCTAAGCATTCCGTCTTTTCAAATAATCATTCAGTATGGTCCTGGATTCGCTTAGAGCCTTGTGCTCGGCTAACGATACCTGCTCACGGAGGCACATTGGCCAGTCTGAATCTTAGTCAGAGGATATAACGGTAAACTAATATTCTTTAAGTAGGCCGCTCAATGCTTGCTCATTCATAAAGAATCAGAAGGTCCCAGACATGGTGCTTGATGCTCCATCCGTTCATGAGCCTTCAGTTTGTACTATCCTGGTCATAGATTTGCAGTAACACCAGACTACATAAACAACTAGATATAAATGATTTCAGGAAATTTCAGAGTTAATCAAGAATTATACATTTATTTGCTAGGCAATAATCAATAAACAAATGTCACATCTAAAACAAATAATAGAAGAAAGTTACATAACATGATTGGTATAAAACCAAATAATTTATCAATGCAGTTTACTGGAGAATTGTTAAAGAGTTACTGTACCTGGCAATAGAGACACACAGAGCCTGTGTGGGAAGTTCTGTCTTCCCTGAGTATTTTGCCAAAGATCCTTAAACACCCAAACCATCATAAACACTTGCAAATTTAAAGTGATAAAAGCTTTGCAATCCCTTTTTTAGGACAGAATGTGACCTAAAAACCAAATGTCACCTAGACCACCTGGTAAGGATCTTCTCCGGGGCAACCCTTATGTCAGTAGCACAGAATCTCCCCAAACCTGAGGTCTGTTCTACTGATGTAGGCCTGAGATCATATTTCCAATCACACTGAGACCTTTAAAATAATATAAAACATGTGAAGGTAAAATGTATACATTCCTAAAATGTAATTACTGCATTATGCAAGTAAAGTAGCTTGAATTCCGGGACCTTCTAAGTCACCTTTCCATGACATGGCCGTCTCCCAAGGAGGGAAAGAGGGGGGTTAAGGATGGGTGACTTTCTCTCCTCAGATCAAAGTTCTCGGGGGCTAAGATCATAAACAGATCTGACCAACCTTACAAAGCCCACATAATTATATATTTTTAAATGTTGTGCTAGACCGAAATCGTGCTGCCTATATGTTTAGATGCCTCAGAAACATTGAGCTGAACTTGTGTTTTAGCCAAAGTTTTTGTCTTATTTCTAGTACTGAAAAACGACCTGAGAAAAGGCACATCTCCAATTCACTGTGACTTTCTCCTCCTGACTCACCTTTCTCATCTGCCTTCTGTGAAGAAAATGTATTTGTATGAAAGGCATCACAATAACTCTCAGTCATAGCCCCATAGGAAACCGAGGGCTGCAACTGAGAAAGATGAAAGGGAAATGAGGGGTAAGACTGAGAGAATGCACTTTCAAAAAGCCTTGCATTCCAGTTGCTAAAGGGGGATGACAATAATGCTAGTATCTCGTACACTCACTGCTTGAAACAATTTTGATGACTGCTCTGCTGATACACATGCATATATCAGTTAGATACATGTGCAGTAGGGGGGAATAATTATTTGATCCCCTGCTGATTTTGTAAGTTTCCCCCTTACAAAGAAATGAACAGTGTAGAATTTTAATAGTTGGTTTATTTTAACAAAGAGAGACAGAATATAAAAAAGATCCAGAAATAATAATATTGTGATATTATATATCAATTAATTTGTATTTGGTCCCCTACCAACCAGCAAGAATTCTGAATCCCATATAAGGATGATTCTGAGAAAGGTGAGGGATTAGAACAAAATTACAAGGGAGGAACTTCTTCCTCATAACATCTACGGGAGTTTTTCCTTGCCACAGTCACCATGGCTGCTCATCAGCTATAAATACACACCATTCACCTTAACTCTTAAGGTTCCCTGGTGGTCTAGTGGCTAGGATTCGGTGCTCCCCGATCCCCGGTCATGGAACTAGCCCCAGCCATTAGGGTTGCACAAGCCAGTGCAGCCCGGATAAATGGGGAGGGTTGCGTTAGGAAGGGCCAAATCGAACATGCGGATCATGAATACGGATGATCCGCTGTGGCGACCCCTAATTGGAGAAGCCGAGAGAAAGTTTATTCACCTTAACTTTTAGAATTCTGTAAAGCTGCTTTGAGACAATGTCTGTTGTGAAAAGCACTATAGAGATAAACTTGACTTAACAGGAAGACTTCACCACATGAACGGGGCCATGCACTGTAGAATCCTGGGTGAGAACTTCCTGGCCTTACAATGACAATGACCCAAAACATACAGCCAAGGCAACAATCTGGTCTTGTCCAGCCTTATGCAGGTCTACAATCTTGTCCCTGACCGCTTTGGTCTTGCCCATGGTGGTGGAGAGGTTTAAATGTAAGAGGTTGACTGAGGCTTTTTTACAGAAGAACAGACATACATTGTTGTTATTTTTATTAATTTGACAACTCAAATTCCATGACCCTTATTTAGCAATTTCTGGCCTCAATTAATTATGAGCACAATTAACTGTCAGTGCATGATATACAAGAATAACATTTTCCTGGGTCTGCTCAGCTTTACACCTCTAGCTCATTGTGCAAAAAGAGAATTTGCTAAATCAAGTGCCATCTAAATAAATTTGCAGTGATTAATGGGATAATTAATAGACGGTTAGGTCTACTCATGCAGCAATACTGAAAATGTACAATACACAGATGTTTTGGGGGTTTTTTTGGCCAAAAATTTCACAATCTAATTCACATGTCATATTCATCAATTAATCTTCATTTTATTGTGCACTTTTTTTTTTTGTTAACTTTGCTAAGAACTTCATCCGGCTTCTACTTTCTGAGGTTTTCTGTCCCTTAAGGCATATGCTTGGTGTTAAAGGCAGCGGTCTAGCTCATATTAAATTACTCCATCTTGGAAACCTTGGAGGCATAAACTCCACACAGGTTATTGTGGATGGGGCACCCAAAAAGCCCCTGAATAAGCCGACTTTCAATAAGCAGGACTTTCACTTCATATAAGACTTGACTGAACTTTAGTCAAAAACTCACAAACAGATTATAGCTCATAATGTGTTTCTTCCCCGCATACATTTGCATTTCAAGAAATCAAAAAAAATTAGAAATCAGAAAGATCACAAAACAGTGTACATATAAACTGTTGCCAAAAGTTGTCTTTTTCTAAACAGCTTTAATTGCTTTTATTAATTCTCATAGATATATTTTTTTCTTTATATTTTACAAACTTTGTGGAAAGTATTACGCAAGGAGCTATACATGTTAAGTCTGCTTGTTAATTGGGATATGTTTGTCATCAACAGATATGTTTAACATATTAATAACCTGGACTTTTATAACTTTCCACCAGTTCTTCATAAAATCTGCAGTCAGTCACATGAAACATACAGTAGCACATGTTTATGTTTAGTATATATATCTCGACCTTGGTTAACTCGCCAACCCTATTAAGTCAACGTTCTAATATCTTGAGCACAAGGGGGGGGCAAATTTGCCACTTAATGTCGGTTATGTCAGGAATCTCCCTGCCACGCCCCCTTCGGCGGTGGCATTCCCTAAAGCACCCTGCTTCTTCTCCCGTGCGGGCGAGCTTGTCACAGTCATGCTGATCACACATACCTGACTCTCATAAAGAAATTTCAAGCACGTTAATATATTGCCGCCATATTGGTTTTCATTTGTCTCGATCATTGGTTATTATTGGCATCCTCTAGGCCCTCGACATAACCGGGTTCCACTGTATATATATATATATATATATATATATATATATATATATATATATATATATATACAGTGGAACCTCGAGCTCATGAGGTTAGGGACCAAGACCGTCATGAGTTCTGAATTTTCGAGACCTTTTGATACGCCCCTTCCAACCCAGTAAAAACCCAAAGAACACTATACGAAATCGATTTAAATGAGTAAATAACACTATTTCAGTCCATAACACTTAATTATTAGACTATTTTAACAATACTTTATGTAAATTAACAGCAATTACAATGCTTAATTAAAAAAAATAAAGTACAGGTACAGTAAAGTATGCAGTAGAGAAGTACAGAAAATACAGTACAATACAGTACAGAAAATACAGTAATGGGTACTCACTTTATATAGTATGCTGAAGTGTGTTTAAATGAGATAAACCTTAATTAGAAATGTTAAAACTAGTTGTCATATATATATATATATATATATATATATATATATATATATATATATATATATATATATATATATATATATATATATTTGCCTAATTGTTTTACCACCTTATTGTTTATAATATATTTAATCATATCTTATTTCACCCAAATTTGTTTCTAATTCTTTATATTTTATACTTATAGACCTTTAGACCTTTACTAATTGCACAATTCCTGAGCAGCTGATTTTGCTAGTTTTCATTTCACTACAAGTTGTATTCTGCATATATATATATATATATATATATATATATATATATATATATATATATATATATATATATATTTAGAGTAAAAGATGTTGGACAAATAAAGTCCTCTTCTGCCATTAGTTGATTACTAAAAAATATATTTGTATCTGTATTAGGTTTGTCATCTTAGTCTTAACTGAAGGCAGGACACAAAGGCAACACTTTAAAATGGTTATAGTGTCAGTATAATACATGCTAATGTGCCATTTATATTTGGAAAATGTAACATGCCCTCACTGACACATTCAAATGCAACAGAAAAGAAGAATCTGTGTTGCTGTGCATTGATGTACACTGCATTACCTCCAGAGTCACAGGTGCAGGAAATGAACAGGCACCAATGATCCTGAAAGACAAGGCAATTTAGCAGGTTTTGCAGGAATAATGAGAATAGAACAGAGATGTCATGGGAGGTTGAGCTGCCCCATGAAGAAGGAATGTGAGAGAAAGACAAGAGGCCACTTCCTCTCCTACAGAATCTATGTCAAGGTATTTGCAATTTAACATGTGTAAATAGGGGTTATGGAATTGCTCCCTTCACCTCATTGTGCACTTTTTCTGGAAGATAATGCTCACAGTAACTCTTGTCACTTTCTCAACATAGGCAGGAAGAAGACAGATGCAGAAAGAGAGAGACAGACAGAGAGAGAGAGATGTATCTAGGGGAAATTGTTGAATCTATGTTAACTGCTCAGTTGGTCCCAGAAGTTGGTGCGCAAGACAAGAACCTTCTCCTTAGACATTTTCAACTAAAATGTGGAACCCGGTTATGTCGATGTCCTAGGGGTGTGCCAAAAAGCATCAAGATAACCCGATGATCGAGATAAACAAAAATCAATATGGCGGCAATATTCTAACGTGCTTGAAATTTCTTTATGTACATGATGTGCGTTAATAAATGAGAATGTGCATGCACGTGTTTTGGAGGTGTTTTTTACACAAAAGCATTGCTGCGATTTGTTTGATGAAGGCATGCTATAAAAATACATACAGTACATGTTTGTTAACTGTCAGGAATCCACCTGCCACGCCGGTGCTTTCTCGGCCGCTTTCTCTAAAGCTCCCGGCTTCAATTGCGCACATGTGGTGCTCATTTAGCATTATCACCAGCTCCTATTTAAACTTCCACACTCTCACTGTCCGTTATTGTTGGTATATGTTGGTTCACGATGGTCGTTGTTATCGCTCATGCGTATCCCGGTACATGCCTTCCCACCGGCACTCTCTCAACGGCTGCGCTTTTGTCTTACCAAGCATGGCTTTCGCCTTCCGTTCATCGCATAACATTTAACAACAAAAGGCATATGTGCACTAACTAACAGCAGAGATTCACCAGTATACAATACAACACCTGTAGCATCTGTAAGGCTTGATTTTTCCGCCACTTTCGCGAGTTCTTCTGCGGCTGCACAGCACCGATCAAGATAACTGACGTTAAATGGCAAATTTTTCCCCCCTTGTGCTCAAGATATTAGGGTTCGGCGACATAAAAAAGTCGACATAACCGATAAAAAAATGCTTAGACAAAGCGAGAATTCGGCGGTTCCACTTCAAAAACGTCGACTTAATAGGGTTGTCGAGTTAACCGAGGTCGAGATAAGTGGGTTCCACTGTATTATATAAACTGTTATATATAACTGAATATGAGGGTGATAGCTGGCTTAATTCAGACTGCATTGCATTTTGTTGTAATGTTTGACCTTTGTACAGAAGTCAAAAAGTTATATAATCAGAAACTGATTAAAACTCATCTCCAGGATCAATGTACTTGGATGTTATGCTTTTGTGGCTCACAGACAGAAGAGTGTTGCTTTTCTGTTGACTACAACAGCTGCAATTATTAAGAAGTTGTAATATGTCATATCCATGCAGGCTTTAGGCTCTATTCTAATCTGTTTTTGTTTCCCCCAAATTTTCATGGCAAAATACTATATACATGAATGCAAATGTCCATGTACTAAAAATGTATGGCTTTGATTAAATTAACAATGGGTACAAATTAAACCTCTGGATACAAGTCAGTTAATACCTTTCTTACTTTAAGCAATGTGAACATGGCAGGGACATGTATGATTAACTTCAAATTGTATAGTGATTTTTCCTTCTGTCACAGTTTCATTCTTTATGTCAAGGTCCCAGTTTAGAGCTTTCAAGTGCTGGGAATCAGTGAGGATACATTCCTCTGAGCATTCATGAGAAGGAGCTATGCATGAGTGGGACAGAGAGCGCCCTGATATTTTTGGACTCAGAAAAGCATCCCAGCATATTTTGACCGCAAAGAGCTCTATGTTGCTGCAGATGGCAAGATTTTATTTGGTTGCTTTCTGGGGAAGAAGGCTTCTGGTTTAATCCAGATTAGATTTCTCTCTAAACTGCTGTGAGAGTACAGTACTGAATACTGTCCCTGAGCCATCCACCTCCACAATGATGGATCATTATGTGTCAGTATTGCAACTTCGGTGAATGCTTTCTTGAGCTTGTTAAGGCGTGCTTAACTGATGGCAAAGCAGAATCAGTGGCATAGCTTTGATGTTGAACCCTTGGAACAAGTAGAATTTTACAAAGTACAGGAAGCTTTGCAGTTCAGTCATTGTAGAGTGCCTTGGTGGGACCTGGCTGACGTTTTGGCGGCTCTGTCTGAGCCCCCCCTTCGAGCCTCTAGCCGAGGCATCTTGGAGGCACCTTTCAATCAAGACCGCATTCTTGTTGGCCATCTGCTCTATCAAGAGGGTAGGGGACCTGCAGGCCCTTACTGTGCCCCCCTCCTTCCTGGATTTTACCTCGGGTATTCGGGTATGGCCAGTGCCTTTCTGTACCCCCATACGGGTTACATCCCCAAGGTGCACTCGGTCATCCCACGACCCGTAAGATTACAGGCATTCTATCCTCCTCCGTTCCAGGCCCCCAGACCAGAAGAAACAGAACTGGCTCTGTCCGGTGCGCGCACTGGACACCTACGTCCACAGGACGGGTCCTTGTAGAAGGACCAATCAGCTGCTCGTCTGCTACTGCCCTCGCAAGAGAGGCCTCCCTGCTAATAAGCAGACTCTGAACAGGTGGATTGTTGATGCTATTACATCATCTAATGAGTCCTCTGGTCTCCTCGCTCCCTTCGGGGTCGGAGCTCACTTAATCTGGTACCTGGTGCTAATTTCCTTGATTATCTGTCAACCCCTCTGCAAGATGGTGGGCCTTTCTAAAGTGACTGAAAGCCTCCGGCAGCAGGTTGTCCAGATGAAGGCCAAAGGGATGACCCTATCAGCCATAGCAAGACAAGTTGGTCGTTCCAAATCTGTGATTTCAAGAATATTGAATCTTTACAACATCACAAACTCATTGAAGTCCGCCAAGAAGGCTGGTCATCCACAGAAGACAAATACAAGAGAGGACAGGATACTTTGCTGAGGAGCATGTTGGGTGGACAGAGGAGAACTGGTCCAAAGTTCACTTTAGTGATGAAAGCAAGTTTCATTTATTTGGGTCCGATGGGAAACATTATGTTCGGCGACAAACTGGAGAAAGACTGAAACCAAAGTGTGTAAAAAAGTCAGTGAAAAGTGGAGGAGGAAGTGTCATGGTTTGGGGCATGTTTTGTGCAGCAGGAGTTGGGCCTCTTATACAGCTCCATGGCAGAGTGAATGCAAATGTTTATCAGAACCTTCTTCAACAACATATGGTTCCTTCCATGCATTCACCACCCAATCAGGCTGCAGTGTTCATGCAGGACAACGCTCCATGTCACACAGCAAAACGGGTAAACAGTTCCTTAAAACTGAAAACATTGAAATAATTACATGGCCTGCCCAGAGTCCTGATCTCAACCCAATAGAGAACCTCTGGAAAATTCTTGGTGACAAAGTTATGGCCAAGAAACCCACTAAAGTCACCGAACTGTGGAGGAGACTGGAAGAAGAGTGGACCAAAATCACACCAGAGCAGTGTGAGAGACTAGTGCTGTCCTGTGGCCGCAGATGTGCTGAAGTCATTCAGAGCAGAGGCCTGTACACTTCCTACTAATTGCTGACTGTTGTAACCTTCAGAAAATTTTGTTGTAATCTTTTTCCATGCTACAGTAATTATTGTTCTCTCATTTTGATCAGTGTGTTCTCTGCAAAATAATGGTTTTTTTTTAATGCCTTAGTTATTTTGTGGAAAAGATGTTTTGGTAGCATGGTATAGACAGGACAAAAACTTATTCAACTGTTGAGCAGTGAAGATGACATTATTTCAGAATTGTTAAATTGTTTATAAATTGTTCTCTAATTTTGATCGCCAGTGTATGTAACACTGTTGGTCCACCCCGCTAACCTTTGTGAGGTTCTATAACCTAGACCGCAGTACCACCCCTGGCCTCTCAATCCTCCTCTAGCTGTGTTTGGCAGACACACACTAGGCAATGACTGGTCAGTCCCTGCATCTCTATGCCACACCTCCAGCATCTCTGCAGTGCTTCCTTCTCCCTTACAGAAGCTGCTGCTGCCCTCACTCATATGCGATTTATACTCCAGTTCATGACTTTACCTCACCGGCGTTACGTAACCTAGAGACGTTTGTGTGGTGGTGTATTGTAGTCCTTGGCAAGAGTTCACAATATTCTGGAAACTGACAAATTTCATATTAATTTGCTTCTCCAGTCATTTTTTTTTTTGAGAATCAACACTGGCACCTGCACAAGTGTCAGTGAAAATGTTTTCAGTTAGTATCCTTGCATGAAAGCTACCAGTGAGAGTGAAAAGGTTAGAAAACACATTAGACACTGCTTTAGAGTTCAATCTGTTCTCTCTAATTGATTGGCTCTAATTAGCTTTTCTAATTGATTTTCTTCAACATTTACCCGATGGACTTCTATTCTGCTCAAAGCTAAAGAGATTAGACACTGCCAAGACCTACTTATTTACTATTATCATTGTGTTCTGTTGCAAATGCCTGATCTAAAGCATGTGAAGTAGTGATTTATTATGTATTGTTAGTTGTATTATGTATTGTTAGTAGTTTAGAAGTCTTGCCATTTTCTATATTATAGTAAACAAAAGAATTTGACTGGGTAGGTTAGCATGGGCACAGTTTTTTAAAATTCAAACAGTTTTATTGCACATAGAGTAGCATAAAGTCTAAAATAATAGTGATATGTATAAGAAGTTTATTTATTATAATCAGTGTTGGTCAGTAACGCCGTAAGTAACTTGCTTACAGCAGCGTCGCATTGTAGGATTGGTGGATAAACCACTGTAAACACGAAGAAGACGCATTGTAGGATTGGTGGATTACCAGATTACCCTCTGTAAACACGAAGAAGACGCACTGTGGGCGTGTTTATTTAGGTCTGTGCAGCAGTAAAGAGTCGAGGCGAGAGCAAGATGAGTTTCTCAAAGTGGAAATAGGCTCATTATTTCACTTTAGTTCAGTATAAAGACAAAAACTTTTAAGTCAAATGTAAGCTGTGTCTTTCTGGTTCGAAGGTCGTTTCTACTGCGATAAACAACAACTCCATGCTAGAAGCTAGAAGCTAACTCGGTGTTCTGTTCTACATTGTTGATAGTTTTCATACTTCAGCTGTGAAAGGAACATTTTTAAGAGCTCAACACAACAGCAGAAGCCACTTTAGTTTTTGATTGTGAATATATTATTCAGCTTGTTTTGTTATTTATTTCAGAAATCCTTGTGATATATCTAGTTTGTGTTGGTCTGACTTAAATAAAATAGTGTTTAAAAATTACTTTGTGTTTAAGTCAGTTTTGTGTTTGTAGACCATAACGCATAAAAGGGCATTAATGGGAACATTAAAGAACGTTCTTTAAAAAAG
Organism: Silurus meridionalis; assembly: GCF_014805685.1. NCBI lineage: Eukaryota > Metazoa > Chordata > Actinopteri > Siluriformes > Siluridae > Silurus > Silurus meridionalis. The sequence continues at coordinate 6,669,213 of NC_060889.1, read as the reverse complement.
TTACCCAAAAGTTACTTTTAACAGTAACGCATTACTTTTTGGTGTAAGTAATCAAAAAAGTAATTGAATTACTTTTTGAATTAAATAACGAGTAACTTACTATTTTTTAGTAACGAGCACAACACTGATTATAATTATAATTAATGATACAATAACAAGTCACAAAGCTAACCAATATTTAAAGTATCTAACAAAAGTAAGTACATCCCTCACATTTCAGCTACCATTTTAGTATATCTAATTAAGGAACAATACCATAGAAATTAAACTTGTATATATTTTAGATAAGGCTGTCACAATTAACTCAATGGAAATTAATTTTAATGGCACTAATTTTATTAATTCGCTATTAATGCAGCGTGCGTATCTGTTGGAGCATTTTTAATAAAGGTATAAATAAATAAATATAAAAGTGGTGAAATTAAAATATTCAACCAACACACATTTATTCGTGACGTCCTTTCTTTACCCAGGTATAAAAAATGTATCAATAAAAGTCAAGCCAAGTCTCAAATCAAGCACCATAATCCACCATGATGCCACATATGTGCCAAATAAAAGCGTCCATGTGGAAACACAACAAAAGTTTTTACATTTACAAAAATATTTTGTCTTAATGCTCTATGTTGAGTTTGGTTTCACTAATAATAAACATACATTTACATATGGCATCCATATTTGTCCATGACCATGTTGATTAGAGTATTAAAAACTTAAAAAGTATTAATATAAGGTACATTTAAAACAGATATAAATGTGCAATTGAGTTGCAATTGTAATCACAATAAAAGAGAAGATAAGACAAGTCTCGTAAACATGCAACATTTTTGGTGCATCCACCGGTTACCATGTTGTTGGCCTGAAGTTTGAAGCTGTTGGTGTACGAACGAGGCCTCCTCTGGTTTATCTGTCTTGTTCCATCTCCTCCAGAGCTGATTGTTATACAGAGTTCTCTCCAGGGATCAGAGGCTTAGTTTAATACAATACCATTCGGTTGTAGCCGATTTTATTTTTAATGTGTAAAGCTATTTTGGCACTACACAGGGAGATGACGCTGCCTGATTGGCTGAAAAAAAGTCGGAATTGCGATAAATAAAGTGAGAATAACGAGGAATAAACTCAGAATTGCAAAGGAAAATAAAACTGTGTAGTGGAAACAGGCTTTTTCTCCTCTGCCCTCTCTGTTTTCTCCCTGTTCCTGCATTTTTTTAATTCTGCAGCGTCTTCTGTGTTTAACTGTCCAGAGCACGCCAGAGTTTACCGGGTGGTACACCAGTGATAGCGCTCCACGGGGAAACACAATGCTCCAAGTGTAGTTAAATTGAATAAAAGACGCAAATAATTTGCCTCGATGATTAGAGGAATGAAAAATCGTTTCAGCCCTAAATATGTGCAAGGCTGCAACGAGTGAATAAAGTTGCAGTTAGTCTAGAAGTTACTACTAAATCATGAAATCTGGAGAGATGCTGGGCCTCATGTTGTGCACGTGCTGAGACACGTGCTGATATCAGAGATACCAGAGCAACTTAATATAGCTATAGATCAAGAAACTATACCTGATGTACTTCAAGTGGCTGCATCTCTTTCATTAATTTTGAGGTCCACCTTAATGGGATAATGATCATTGCCTTCCAATAGAGCATTCTGAAAGTCAGAACATAAACACAGAACATGGAACAGCAGCAGTTACCTGACTTGATGGAACAGGATTAAATGCTTAACCCATTTTGTGGTGTAGCAATCTAAGTCAGAGGCTGGGATACTCCACAGTAAAAAAAAGATCGGTGGTCTGTTAACACAAATCAGAGGGTATGTTTGGCTGGCTTAAATAAAATTGCTCTGATCTAGTATAAACATTTTATGGCACTTAGCACTAGTGCCCAGACAGGTATTTTGCACACAAGTCTAGGAGGCACTGGACAACTGCAAAATCAATTATACCATAGAATATCACTGGCAAGAGGGAATAAAAACCCAACCTGGTTGACCATTCCAAGAATGATGACCAACAAAATGCAGTAGGGACCAAGGAAAAAAGCATGCCATGCTGTGACAGAACAGTGCTTAATTCGCATTTTTATAATAATTATTAATTATTAATAGATGAGATGATAATAATACATTATTGAGTTTTGATTCAGTAATTATTTTTCTCATCAACAATAACAGAAAAATAGAAATCAGCTTATTCTTATTATGGATAGATTACAATACTAAAAATAAGTTAGGACTGTGATAAGATTTGCTATGACAGCTTTACTATGAGAGAGCTAGAAGGTAACACAGACATGAGGCATCTCTGGGATAGAAGACAGCCCACCACACCACTGTCAACAAATTTATGTGAACATCTGAGAACAAGAGGACCACAGCATCCAAAAATCCTAGTACACCAAAACTTTTTATAACCACGATCCCTCCAGATTTGCATCTTTGTAAAACAAATAAGCAAATAAGATGTCAGCCTAGACTGAGTCCCAAACATTAAATGAATGGATGTTCCATAACTGTTGGGCTTTGTAAGAGAAGCTCTGCCCCCTGCTGTAGTCTTCACTATTCAAGATACCAACAAATAGCCTGTGTCTTCTGATCGAAATAGGCGTGGCAACTCATAATTTACCAAATGTTTGCATAGGTACGACGGTGAGAGACCATTCAGTGTTGTATATGTAGACAACTCACCAGTGTGCTGCTTCTATTCTTAGTTAATTTAGTGTTCCTAGTACAATCATTATACCATGGTGCAAATTTTATTTCCCTCTAATTACTTCTCTTTTAAGGGGAGCCACATTATTTGGAGTGTGAAGGAATGCTGGTTCTACACAATGAGTAGCCCAGTCAAGGTCTATTAGATTAGATTAGATTAGATTAGATTCAACTTTATTGTCATTACACATGTACAAGTACAAGGCAACGAAATGCAGTTTGGGTCTAACCAGAGTGCAATAACAGCAAGTGCAGGATATACAGTTTTTACATTAATTTACATAGTTAAATAAAATGAAATATAGACTATAAACAGTAATTTAAAGATGTATATGTACTATAAATGTAGTATACAGATGAATATATATGTACTAAAAACATAATATACAGACTAATATATATATGTACTATGAATATAATTACAGATGAATATGAATATATATGTACTATGAACAATAATATACAGATGAATATATATATATATATTTATATATATATATATATATATATATATATATATATATATATATATATATATATATATATATATATTAAGAACATGATATACAGATGCCTATTACTATTTACAGAATGATGTAAACGGTGAACATAATATTGCTATTACTATAAACAGAGAACGAGTATATATACAATGGTGATAAGTTTATGGTTAAACTTATGAGCAGCAATACAAAAAAGAGCAGTGTGCAAATGAGCAAAGGTTTGTGTAAACAGTTCGTGCTATAACAAGTGTGAGGTGAGAGATGATCAGTGTCTTGGTGAGCATAAGTTTTTGTTCAGACAGTCCATTAGCAGATGACGGAGTGTGAGGTGTGGGGGGAAATGTGGTAGTGTATCAGTGAGTGTCAGAGTTCACTAAAGAGACAGCTCTAGGAAAAAAGCTGTTCTTTAGTCGGCTGGTCCTGGTCCGGAGGCACCTGTAACGCCTGCCGGAGGGCAGAAGAGTAAACAGTCTATGGGCGGGATGAGAGGAGTCCTTAAGAATGCTGCGAGCTTGACGCAGACAGCGTTTCTTCTGGATGTCCTCCATGGCTGGGAGTGAAGTCCCTGTGATGCGCTGGGCAGTTTTTACCACCCACTGCAGTGCCTTACACTCTGCAACAGAGCAGCTCCCATACCAGACTGTGACACAGCTGGTCAGGATGCTTTCTATTGCACAGCGGTAGAAGTTCACCAGGATATCCAGGAAAAAGAGGCGCTGGTGAGCCTTCTTGACCAGGCTGGAGGTGTTGATGTTCCAGGACAGGTCCGCCGAGATGTGGATCCCCAGGAACTTGAAACTGGAGACGCGCTCAACAGCCATCCCGTTGATGTGTGTGGTGTCATGTGTGCCTCTTGCCTCCTTCCTAAAGTCCACAATAAGCTCCTTTGTCTTGGAGGTGTTAAGGAGCAGGTTATTGTTATTGAACCATGTGGCTAGGTGCTGGATCTCCTCCCTGTAGGCAGTCTCATCATTGTTGGTGATGAGACTAATCACGGTACTATGGGGCCAAACCTCGTTGTAGTAGCTAATGTAGCTGATGTACAAGTAACATAGTAATATGGTGAAGTATATGCTATGAGGCAGATATTAAAGGAGATAAGGAAAGGATTTGAAATAAGGTCGGACTGTAAAAATATGACTATATTGTGTAAATTTAATCCAAATGATAGTTTAAAAAGAAGAGTGTGTCCTATTACATTCTAATGTAATAGAATGTGAATGAATCTAGAGTGGACAAAACTGCAGTTAGAGACAAATTGTCTGCGAGTAAATAATTTGATTTGATGTTGGTCTAAAGACTCTAAATGTGTTGCAGTTATGTTTTGTGTGATGCTTAGATTTTTTTTATTATAATATACACTGCCCAACCAAAAATAAAAGTCACACACTTTAATATTTCATTGGACTGCCTTTAGTTTTGATTACAGCATGCATTTTCTGTGGCATCGTTTCGATAAGCTTCTGCAATGTCACAATTATTCCTATCCAAATGAGTTGCAATAATTTTTCACCAAGTTCTGTATGGATGATGGGAGAGTCACACCGCTGCACAAAGTGTTCTCCAGCACATCTCAAAAATTCAAAATGGTGTTAAGGTCTGGACTCTGGTGGCCAATCCATGTGTGAATATGTTGTCTCGTGCTCTCTAAACCACTCCTTTCACAATTTGAGCCCAATGAATCAGAGAAGAAAAAATCCATTGATGGAATAACCTGGTCATTCAGTATATTCAGGTAGCCAGCTGACCTCATTCTTTGGGCACATAACATTCCTGAACCCAGGTTGATCAACTGCAGCAACCCCAGATCATAGCACTGCCCCCACAGTCTTGTATGGTGGGCACTAGGCATGATGGGTGCATTAGTTCATTTGCCTCTCTTCTTACCCTGATGAGCCCATCACATTGGAACAGTCTTATCAGACCACATGACTTACTTCCTTTGCTCCAGAATCCAATCTTTATGCTCCCTAGAAAATGTAAGCCTTTGTTTCAGATAAGCCTCACTTTCTAAAGGCTACACAGCTGTTTAGTCCCAACCCCTTGAGTTCCCTCAAGCTCTTACTTGCTCTTACTTTCACTATTAAACACAATCGTGAGTTGTTTACTACTACTACTACTACTACTACTACTGTTGTTTTTTTATGATTTGATTTCACCAAAGGTTTGGGTGATCGACAATCACCATCATTTAAGATTTTTTTCCAACCACATTTCTTCCTCAGAGGTAATGGTTCTCCACTATCATTCCAGTTTTTAATAATGCATTGGGCAGTTCTTAACCCATGTTTAGTAGTTTCAGCAATCTCTTCAGATTGCTTGGTAATGTTATTCGTAATAACCTCTGACCTGCTAAAGAAGTAAACCATTATCATATGTAAAAAACTATTATAGAGAACTTATGCTTGCCTAGAAACCTAAGATGGCCTGCTATGTCCAGCACCCTGACTCCTAGTATACACCCAACCTGTGCTGCTGGTGCCCCTATAGGCTTAACTTATTTCAAGTGCCTTAGAATAGTGTCTAAAACCAGAGCTATTTTAGGTTTCTCAGAAGGAACTTTACTGAGGAGCGTAAACATGTAAGACAGGCAATGCAGAGAGAAGTGGTGCTTTAATGGGTGAGCCTTAGCATTAGCTTTGTCTTTGGGAGTAAGCTGTCAAGTCATCCCCCACTTGCCCTGCTGTGATGCCAGAGTCGGGGGTTGCTAACTCCATCTAAGGATTCTAGACATTTCCATGCAAAAACTGTACTGCTTCCACGCTCACTAACCCACTCTTAAATCTGTATACTCTATTCTAATGCTAGTATCTTCTCCGTCAAAGAACTTATATTTCTCACAAATAAAAGGTGATAGCTCAGTGTCTATCGCTCTGGGATGCTGGTTGAGGCTCTGGGTTACTGATAATGACAGGTTGCCACCCTTGGGGCACTTGATCAAGGCCCTTAACCCTCTGTGCTCCAGGGGTGCTAAAACAAAAAAAAAAGGTTTTCTAAAATGATTACAAGCCACAGAAAAAGACTAACAAAACCTTCTGCACTTCACACTCCACAAGCATTATTATTTTACAGCATTTCTTCACACCTGCATAAAACATTTGCATAGTAATATACATTTATACCTTATTTTCTGTCTTAAGTGAACCTTTAAGTGACCAATGTCATATATATATTCTATCACCATTTTATATTGACCACTGTCCTGTAATGAGTTTGTTTCCTATGACAGACTTCATGAGCATTGTCTTTTTTCTTTATGCCTTTTAGAAGCAGAGCAATGATGAATGAATCCATAATGGCATTGTCATCTCTGGTGAGCCTGGCATTGCTGTTCCTTAGTGTTAAAGCTGTGCCACAGCGCACAGACAAAACAGTATGGACAGCTAGGATCAAGCGGCAAGCTACAGATGGAAGTGGCAACACCAACAATCAAAGCCAGCCTATGATCTTCAACCATGTATACAACATTGATGTTCCACTAGAATCTCTGTGCTTACTGGATCTGGACTCACAGGGATTTACAGAAAGTGATAAACTGGGGAAGGAGTATGAGGAGCAATCAATGGACTCGGAAAACCAAGTGACTTTCACCCACCGCATCTACATCCCCAAGACAGTGTGTTCATGCCCAGCTTCAGCCATGCTGCAACACCTAGCCAGTCGTATAGAGATGCTAGAGAGAGAAGTTTCACAGCTCAGAGCACAGTGTAGTGGTGCTTGCTGTGGAGATAACTTAGTCCTGGGTGAGTCTAAGATACATGTATTATTTTTTATATATTTTATATTGTGTTTTCTCTTAGAACTTTGTGCTGTGGACAATTGTTATTTTTGTTATAAATTGTCATTTATTTAGCAAAATAGCTATATATCAAAAATATTAAAGTAATCAAAGATAAGTAATATGCATTTAATTAATATGTTCTGTTTATAAAAATTTGTCATACTTAAATTGATATTAATAAACAACAATTGCAATTTCCAACATGGAAGTATATGAATCCGGCTTACTTCCAGTCAGTGTTACTTTCAGTCTAGTATATAATATTCATTATTAGACTCAATATGATCATATCCATCAATGAAAAAAATAAATTACTTTCTTTCTGTGCACAATCTACATTTATATCCAGAGTTGCTCTAACTATACAAATATCTTCAGAACTAAACATGTGATCTAGGTATTTTTGGCTATTTACAAACATCATATGAACTACATCATATGTTACTAGATTACACATCAACAAATACATTTACAAGTGTCATTCTTTTGAATTTTGAAAAGATATTAGTAATACAAATTAAAATAAATACATTTACAGCCAAACTATAGACAAAATTATTTTCAATAAATGCAATGACCTGTGTCCCTGGGGTATTAATGAGCTGACATCTTAAGTCTCTGGAGCTCCATTAAAGGAAATAATAGTATTAAATTAAAATATATTCCTGCAGTTGGTGTTTTGATGACAGTGTCTAACATATCGCTTTGAAAATTTTCCATCTTAAATCTTTTTTCTTTGTTTTCTTCTTAGACCGGCTGGATTTTGGCCATCACTGCAGTGGCCACGGCACCTTCAGCATGGATGTTTGTGGCTGTGTGTGTGATGAAGGCTGGACAGGCAAGAACTGCTCAGAATCACAATGTCTGGGGAACTGCTCTGGCCAGGGTGTGTGCGTCGAAGGCATGTGTGTGTGTGACACTGACTTCAGTGGAGAAAACTGCTCAGAGCCAAGGTGCCCTGGTGACTGCTCAGGCCAGGGTGTATGTATTGCTGGAGAATGTGTGTGTGAGGAGGCCTATTCCGGAGATGATTGCTCTTTAAACAGATGCCTGAATGATTGCTTTGATCAGGGGCACTGCATAAATGGAACCTGCCAGTGTAGGCAGGGATTCCTAGGTGAAGATTGCTCACGTATCTCTTGCGCTAACAACTGCAGCCACAAGGGAGAGTGTAAGGCTGGATTCTGTGTGTGCCAGGAGGGCTACATAGGAGACGAGTGTGCTTCAGGTGGGTGTTGCTTCCCATTGAGAACATGAAATGTCATCTAAAAAAAACAGGTTGAAAACCACCAATCCAAATATCTTGCCTCATTCAAACTTAATGCAGCATGAATGCACAATGATAATCAAAGACCAGAAAGAATACAAAACAAATTGTTATCGTTTGTAACAACAGGAAATAATTTGCAATCAGTACAAATATGATTTTGATTACTCAAGTGCATATTGTGCAGTGAGTGATTTATTTATTGTCTGCTTTTCACTTGTACCGTAATTTCCGGACTATTAAGCGCACCCAAAATATAAGCCGCACCCACTGAATTTAACAAAGATTTTTATTTTGAACATAAATAAGCCGCACCTGTCTGTAATTCCTACACTAAGACTAATGAACTTTACACAGGCTTTAACGAAAGACAGTGTCTGCTACACGGCTTGTATCTAAACAGTAGCCTACCAAGGAAGTCATTGTTCACTGTCTTTCTCCTTCCTTTCACAACAATTTCTCTCTTTTTCTTTTGGCATCGTCGTGCGTTTAAAAATCACCATCGGTGAAGCTTTTCTCCCGATGCCGTGCAGCTCAGAACATAGGTGAAGTGCGTTTTTTCATGCCTGGTTGTTTTCAGCGTGAGCTGCAGGTCAAACGTCAGAGGAACATCGTCCATATTTATGATGTGGTGCAGCCCGATTCAGTGGGAGCACATCTGATTTAATATAAAGAGTTTCATTGGTTGACGGGAACCCGTTCAGCAATTTAATTGGTTTAATGTTATGGGGCTCAGTTTTTTGTCATGAAGCTTGTGAAACCCAGAAAAACCCAGGAAAAATCCCTATATTAGCTGCTTTGTTGGTTAAGCCGCGGGGTTCAAAGTGTATAGTCCGGAAAATACGGTATATCTAATGTAGCAAACTCAAAGGGTATGTTAAAATAAACTCACTAAGCATACCAACAATCAAGAAAAACAGATGCATATTTATATAGGCAATTACTCAATTTAAACACTGTATGCCTGAAACCGCTTACTATTGACTTTTTTACAACTGTTTTCTAAAGCTTGTGTTCACCAAAGAAAATTCCACTTCATAGTTAAAAACAGTGACTACACTAGTCTTAAAATCTTTTGCTATCAGAGTAAGGTAAAGGTAAAAGCAGAATGGTAGGCAGAGGTGTGTGTTTCCGGATGTATAGCTGGAAATTATTTAATGAGCTGTGGGTTTGTGGTGTGGGCTTAAGATTTTAACTGTTTTAACAGTTTTTGACTGGCTTAAGATTCATTTTGTTCCACAGAAAGCTTAAACAGATATTTCCTTTTTCAGTACTTACTTTTATTTAAAGCCTGGGGACATGCTCATGCTTGCAAACTGCTTTCTGAAAGTGTAGTCTGTTAAAAAGTTTTTTAACAGAAACTAAAATTAAATGTTTTCTAAAATATCATATTAGAAATATTTTTGCTGTTGGTTTACAAACTAGAGTATCCATTAAAACCCCTCAGACTGAACAGGTGGTATATACAAACACAGATAAGTGAATCAAGTGTTTCCTTTGTATTTCGTGTTTAATTCATGTGGAGATAATCACTTAATTGTATTATACATTTATTTATAGATCACTACACTTAAAATATAGGCTCATAAGTGTATATAACGCTTTTTACTTATTATAGCTCATTATAGCAACCAGGTTCACACATTTGAATCTTTTTTTAAGCTCCTCCTAATAAACACAGCATATGGATAACAGATAACGTAAACCACAGCAACACACTAAAAAGCATAAAGCATCCATCAATCCATGATTGATAGAAATGTTGATATAAACACTAGATAAAATGGAAATGCTAAACACTAGATAAAATGGAATATGATTCGTGAATACACTGGATAAAAAGTTTTTTCCCCCAAATACATTACATAACAAATCTTTCGCTTCTGAGACTTTCTATTTCTGTTTATTGCTGTCTCTTAAACTTTAAATGTCGGTGTGGTTAATGTGACACTGCTTCTTAAGTTGTCTTTATGCAAGTATCCATGTATTATGCCTTCATGTGCTCACAGATACATGCTCTCAGGAGTATAAATCAGCTCTTATAGATCTGCATCATTTTTAAGCTAGGTTTAGATTTTTAACGAGGTCTTTTAGAAAAATGTAGGTGCTTAAATCTTTTAGGGATAAGCAACTGATTCTCTAAAACCACTCCAAATCCATGCAAATCCAAGTCTACCTAAAGTAAGAGAGCAGCTGCACACAAAGAGCAATTAAACCCCCTGCTGAAGCCCCTGGACACACACTGTAACTATAAAATTTGTGATGTCCCTGAGTTTAACATCATTCACTTGCTGAAAGTCACATTTACTTCAGAAGGCCTGCCACATTAGTCAGGCCTGGTCAGTTTCTGAATAATGTCCACTTGCTTTAACAGTTGTTTTGAGAAACAAAAAAGAAAGAGTGGAAAAAAACAGCTACATTGCTGAAAACAGCTGTCACCTTATAAGAAAAAAAGCAAGATGAAAAGAGAAAATGGGCAAATCACACTACCTTTTCAATGCTATTCGATTCTCATTTTCTTGACGTCGAGGTCGTTGGTTAAGGCAAAATTGCTCATTTCAATTCAATTGAGGGGAAAACCACAAGGGGGTGACAAGAGAGAGGTGGGATAATACAGAAAACATCAGTTCAATTCTAATGCTCCTCACAGATGCTTCAGGCTATAGGAGCAGCATGAAGTGACATTATAGATACAGACAAGTAACAGCAAAATAAAACAGTTTTGTTAAATGGGATGTTAATTATATGGAATTGCAAAAAAAAAAACAACAACATTTAATTAATATCTAATTAATTAATAACCTAATATCTTCCTGGTTTTGGTACCTTTTTAACTTGTTCCTGAAACAAAAGACAAAAAAAAAAGTTTAAGGGCATATAAAAGAAGATAAAATGTAATAAAACACAATAATCTGTGTATCATAGATTTTTAGACGTCAGCAGTAGAACTATCAAATTTAAGTTCAATTAAATGAATTTTTATTTGTATAGCGCTTTTAACAATGAACAATGGCTTTATCATTTTTTATCACTTTTCGAGATGGCATAAGGAAGAAACCTTGAGAGGAACCAGACTCAAGAGGGAACCCATCCTCATCTGGGTTGCACCAAATGTCCATTTATTAGAGATAAACACTGTTGAGGTGTGCAGAGATGGTGATCATATGCAAGCTGTAGTTCTGGGTCAGTGTAGCAGACTGTTGACACTGTAACTACACTCTTTATTTTTGGTTACATGTTAACATTGTGACCACAACAACCCAAATTTTACAATTGCACTGAAATGATACTGAATAAATAGATTAGAATAAAAAAGAAAATTATCCAGTGAGATCACTCTCAGCACCATTTTGATAAGGTTTCAACACTTAAACCATAGTCAAACAAGTAGGGAAATCCAAAGCACTAATTAGGGTTTTTTTTTTTTTCAGCAGTGCTGGTAAGTAAAAAAATATACACACTATAAATTAATTATAAATATACACTGTGTAAAAAAAAATCAAAAGATTGCCATTATTAACATAGGAATAAAAAAAAAACCACAGAGTATCATTAAATCTCAGTATTCTTCAAGAGTTCAATGGTACAGTGGGAAGAATAGGGATTTTCTTATTTTGAAAAGTAACTGAATGACTTTCTTGTCAGCAGTATTGATCTTTAGCTGATCCTCAGGGGCTGCATAATACATCTAGACAAAGCTCAATCGCAAGAAAAGCCCATTATCAACACACACTGTTTCAGCTTTATAATGCAGAAGTAGGCCAGTATAAAAAATGGAGGTGGTTCATCTCAGCCACTGCAGCATATGGCCAAAAGCCACACTGCTAATTAAAATTATCTTGAGCAAGGCTACACTGTGAGCTGTGTCCAGCTGTACAAGCCTTGCATGAACACTAAATATAACTAAATAACCCTTTCAAAAGAATCTTTTCATCTACATGTCATCTTGGAGAATAGTTTTTTGTTTGGTGAGAATTTTGGGATCTGAATAAAAGGCATGCACAGTAAAAAAAAATACACACTTTTTCTTTTGGCATTTACACAGTCTCCAAAATATGACTCTGTAAGACACCTTTATTATGCATTGGGGCACCTTCAATGTGGCTTTTCTGTTAGCTTTACTGACACGTGTTTGGTCAGGACAATCCCCTATGCATGATGCTTGAAAGTTAACAATGCAGAATCTATTTCGCATGGTGGGGTCATTTAGACCTGCTGCCAATTAAGAAATTACAAAATCCAGCACTCTCAACAAATTATCTTTGTGGAATCTTTATCTTGCCAAAGTTCCATCTGTCCAGTGCTCACAAGGGATTCACCTGCTTTACACTAATTATAGTCAGTGTGAGTCAAACCCACAGACTTCTAGGGGGTGCTGAGTTCCTGTCATCTTTCCCTTTAAATGTCCAACTTATAGTACTACACTTTTAAGCAGCACCCACTGAATAACATGGAGCCAGAATGTTTTACAACTGATAACATCACTTATTAAATGGCAGGAGTTGATGACAGTGTTGCAGGAATCTCCAAGGCATAGAGTTGGTGAAGGTCTATGTTTATTTGAGTGCTGCTTGTTATGAATCATTTTTTTTTGGATATAATTGCTTTGGAATGCAGATTCAGTCTTATTAAAAAAGGTTCATTTTCCAACAGAAGGAGAGAATCACATTCTTTACAGGCTAGGGAGTTGTATGGTGTCACAGGGTATGCAAGTGTCTGGTCTCTGGTGTAAGGTCAACCAGCTGGTAGTGTAGGCCATCAAGTTCTTGATGCTTGGCACAGGGTAGCACAGGGTCAAGCATGTCTCTCAGCCTTCCACAGTGTCTCCACAGGTGGATAGATTCACGATGGGGAAAGACTGCAATAAAAAAGATTGAGGTATGGGTTTAGTGGGATAGAAGGTCTCTCTCTCTCTCTCTCTCTCTCTCTCTCTCTCTCTCTCTCTCTCTCACACACACATGAACACATCTCTCACAATCCTTGCTCTTTCTAACCAAGTCAGAAAAAAATAAACAGACAACACTTAATTTCATTACCTATTTTTTTATTAGCATGTTTGTCTGCAAATACAAAATTAAATTACAATTTAGTTGAAAAGTACAGTTTCATCATTTACTTCTTAAGGAAATTAATTTAGCTGTTATTATGAATTTCCGTGTTAAACTATGTTGTTCTGGTTACATTCAATTAAGTAATTATGTTTTTATTTATAGGATGTATCCAGAATACTTCGATCAAAGCCCTTTCTAGAATAATTGAGTGCATTTTTTCTGACTGAAGCATAAATGGTTGAAAATGCATTCGTTGAAAATGTGTGCAAGTTGACATCTTACTGATATCCCAACTATGATGCAATTTATTCGCTGTATCTGGTTGAAATTCCAGATTAACCTTTATTACAGCATGGGACAATGACTTGAATGCAAAACTAAAAACTGAAGGTAGAACAATACTGCCACTTTATGACTTTTATACAACTTTCTACCATAAATCGGTGTTTTAGCACCTGATAACGAGGATAATTAATTCCTCAATGATCATTTTCCCAAAAGTGTACTGAAAATGTGAATACAATTTGAGTTAAGCTTATTTATTGGTTCCACTCTGATAATATAAGTATTGAAAAGTGTATGTGAGCTTCTTATGTGAGGAACAGGACTGACAGGGAACTAAAAAAATCCAACCTGCAGGGAAAATCTACTGTTTAACACATCATTGAGTCACACATCATTGTTGTTTTTTAGGCTTTTTTTTAAGCAACATTACTGTATTCTAGAGGACTGCTGTGTTTGTTGTTGAAGGCTAGTCTTGGGCAAATGCTTTAATATAGCTGCATAGTATGGAGAATATAGAAATATTACTGTAGATGCTCATCTGGCAAACTTTCATGCATGCACTTTCCACTTTGTTATAAGTTCACATTGTATTTGAAATCTAAACACCAGCAGAAAAATACTCCCTCCTGTTCTTCATTCTCATTGGTTATGTTATTCTTAACTGCGCATCAAATGATAGCTGTATGTTGGTTGTGTTTACTGGAAATACTGCATTATACTGTTTGTCACTATAATTCTGAACACTACCTTTCAAGTAGTAATCGGTTGATTGATTTTATATTGCACCAAAACAAAAACCCATGTGTTACCTTCCAGGCCTTTTAATTTAAAAAAAAAAAAATTTCAATACTAGTCGTTTTCCAATGTTTTAATATATATCAGGGCTGCAACTAGCGATTATTTTGATAATCAAATAATTGGACGGTAATTTTTCTTTTGTTGATTGATTAATCGGATAAATAATTATAATTTATTGTTTTGCTTATTATAATTATAATTATAATTTGTGTAAATCAACATTTGTATTGTATTTTGCAGATGGCAAGTTGACAATCATCCTTAAAGAAATCAATATAAAATATAAGACAACATTATTTTGACAATTTTTGTTTGGAAAAATACACAGACATTTTATTCAGTTGTAACGCATCTATATATACGCATCTATAATATATATATATATATATATATATATATATATATATATATATATATATATATATATATATATATATATATATATATTATAAGCATCTAGAATAAATAATTTATTTAATTTTGTATGATATTTTTATTATATATGCATACATGTAATATATACAAATATTGAAAACAAGCACTTAAACATGTAGCAAAGCCATAGTAAATCACATTTTTAAAACAGATAAGTTAACTGATGTAGTAGACAAATGCTATAAAAAGAGAAAGGAACGGTTAAACGCAAGCAAGCTAACTGGCTTAAAAAGAAAAAAAAATGTTGTATTGTGTACAAGTGCAAAAGCATTTACTGGAAACCACAACAGTGATTTAAAAATGTGATCATAACAACTGCTGTTATTTGCTGTATATGTTTGCTGGACATTTTGGAGACAAGGTGAGGGAGGTGAGATTGAGATGGTTTGGACATGTGCAGAGGAGGGACATGGGGTATATCGGTAGGAGAATGCTGAGGATGGAGCCACCAGGAAAGAGGAAAAGAGGAAGACCAAAGAAGGAGGTTTATGGATGTGGTGAGGGAAGACATGCAGGTAGTTGGTGTGAAAGAGGCAGATGTAGAGGACAGGGGAGTATGGTGAAAGAATCACATCACTGTGGCAACCACTAATAGGAGAAGCCAAAAGAAAAAGAAGAAAGAAGAA
Source organism: Silurus meridionalis (assembly GCF_014805685.1). Taxonomy (NCBI): domain Eukaryota; kingdom Metazoa; phylum Chordata; class Actinopteri; order Siluriformes; family Siluridae; genus Silurus; species Silurus meridionalis. The sequence goes on along the minus strand of NC_060889.1, from coordinate 6,653,761 downwards.
GTTTGTTTACACCGTTTAATTTGAATCATCACTATGTTGCGAGTGAGCTGATTGCGCAACCTGATGCTTACAGGTCACAACAGAACAGATACAGTGCGACTATACAATTTCCACATGATGAGGTTTATAAGATTTTTGCTTACTTTGCTGAAGTTTCGCCTTTATTTGTGACAACAGTGTCTTTTCTTGTCATGTGCTCGTGCATCACTGTGATACATTTATTCCACACAAGCTCCTCTTTACATAATTTGCACGTTTTACAGTCTTACAGCATTTTAATATAAAATTTTTCCATTGCCTTGTATTTAATATAAAATGCACCAATGCCTTAGATGGCTTGGGACGCACACTTTTTCCTGCTGTCGTTTGACCTATAATTTGCGCCATTTTACAAGCAGCTGTGTTATCTTGCCATCATGCTAACCCATAATGTCTGCAGCCCAACTAATCGATTAATGCTTTATGCATTATGGGTGTGTGAATATATAATCGATAATATGTACATGTACAATATGTATATATATATATATATATATATATATATATATATATATATATATATATATATATATATAAACACACACATATTCTTCCTTCTTTGCAGTGGCACCACCGTTGAATTTGCAAGTTCCTGGAGTGACAGAGCGCACTATTGAAATAGAGTGGGAGGGCTCATCAGTTGTAACTGACTACTTGATCACTTACATTCCAACAAGTCCAGGTGGAGTACAGCTGGAATTAAGAGTTCAAGGGAATGTGACCAATATCACTATCAGTAAATTGGATCCAGGTCTGGAGTACAACATCAATGTGTACACTGTAATTAATGATGTCATCAGTGTTCCAGTAAGCACCGTGGTCTCAACCTGTGAGTATTCTTTTTTTTGTACAGATTATGTCCCCAAATCAAGTCAAATTATTATTGTTGTTATTATTATTATTATTATTATTATTATTATTATTATTATTATTATTATTTGATAGTAAATTTGTATGTGAAGTTGGACACTAAGGAAGGAGAAAAAAATGTATACCTATTGACCAAGCTGGGAAGGATGTGCTGCAAGTTAGAGCAATAAAGGATGTAGATAGTAATGAAAAGAGAGAAGGTTGGATGGTGTGGAAATGGTGAAGCAGGAAGTCGATAGGATTAGTAAGGAGGAAGTGAGAACAGCAATTAAGAGGATAAAGAGTGGGACTTCGGTTGGACCAGATGACATACCGGTAGTAGCATGGAGATGTTTAGGAGAGATGACAGTGGAGTTTTTAACCAGATTGTTTAACAAGATTTTGGAAGGTGGGAAGATGCCTGAGCAATGGAGAAGAAGTGTGCTGGTACCGATCTTCAAGAATAAGGGAGATGTGCGGACCTGCAGTAACTACAGAGGAATAAAGTTGATCAGCCACACCATGAAGTTATGGGAAAGAGAGAGCCAGGCTGTGAGAAGAGGTGACCATCTGAGACCTGCGATGTTGTATAGTTTAGAGACAGTGGCACTGAGTAAAAGACAGGAGGTGGAGCTGGAGGTAGCAGAGCTGAAGATATTGAGGTTTTTGTTGGATGTGGTGAGGGAAGACATGCAGGTAGTTGGTTTGAAAGAAGCAGATGTAGAGGACAGAGTAGTATGGAGATGGATGACCCGCTGTGGCGACCCCTAATGGGAGCAGACGAAAGAAGAAGATCTGATTGTAAATCTATAGCTGTAAATCAGTTTTTGGGCAGCGAAGCATATAGTCATAAGACAAACAAGACAAACTTTTCAGCAGCAGATTATAAATGTGTGTAGCATAATTGAGAGTGTGACCATCATTTAGAACATGAATTGGATCATAGTAATATAGGTAACTACAAGTTTGAAAGATATTATCTCTATGCTTATAGCTTGAATAGCTGTATTGGGCATTGAATTCTATTTTTCTTTGTAGGAGAAAATTTGGGCACCATTAATCGATATGAACACAATCAAATGCAGGTTTAAAAGGGTTAGAGGGACTATTGGGCAATGTACTGTATTTGAGACATGTGGCTTTCAACCCAGTTCTTTTCTGTATTGATCCAGTATCCAGGGAATGTTTATCCATGGCACTTCATAATCTATAACATTATCTTTTTGAGTAAAATCAACTTTGAATGATGGACAGTAAAAACTGAAAGTGTCTTCTTTTCAAAGTTATTTAAATTGTTTATGTAGCCCACTTTTATCAGGAACTGTTAACATTTTAATTTAGGTAGGGCATTTTCAGCTGTGAATCCCAAAATCTATGGCGAAGGTTAACTTACACAGTCACTCTCATTGCTGCTTTTCCCTGCAAATGAAAAACTGTCTTTGTCAGTTGGCTATGATTCAGTGCATGGCACTTACTGGGAAACAAGTTGGAATAATGTACTCACTGCCTGTCAACCTTATGCAACCAAACAAGAATTGCGCTTTCCCAGAATTCTACTGCTTCCTCCACATCACTGTAAATTTTCATATTGTTTGTCAAAAGTCAGCTGGGCTTTTGGCCTAGAAATAATAACCTCTGCTGGATGAACTTCTGCCGCATTAATTACAGATAATTTACAGATAATTATGTGAATGTGAGCAAATTGAAATAGAAAATGATTTGGCCATGTAATTAGTTTCTGGCTGCTATCACCATGAGATGGTTGTGCATTTTCCAACATTTGTACTCACGAATGACAGATGTGCTAAGATTTAAATACAGTAAAGAGGAGTTTTAATTAGAATTCAAATTGGATAGTTAAAAAACTTTCAAAATACATGTATATTTAGGATCCGATCTAGAACTTTTAAAAGGTAAATTACATTGTATAAATTACAATGGCTTCAAGAATGATTCAAATGAAAGAATTTAAGTGTAGTGTTTTATTTATTATAAAAATAATTTTCAGTTTGTTTATCATTTGTGGAACCAAGAATTTCTTCATTTTAAAGCAATCCTGATTTTTCCCATTTGATTATTTAATTGATATTTACATACTGTATATGATCTACTTTTTCTTTAGGAAATTAAGCAAAACCAACCAAGCAAAAAAGCAGTCAGCAAATCAATAACTGCATAAATATGTTGATTATATTGACCACAGTGAAGACAAAAGCAAATGATGCATCTTTATGTGCTTACCAGATCTCTCAAACCCTGATGGTTTACTTTTCAAATCTATCATGGAAACATCAGTGGAGGTTCAGTGGCAACCGTTGGACTACTTGTTTGATGGTTGGGAAATAAGCTTTATTCCTATGGTAAGACAATTTTTTTGTCTTGGATGTATATACTGTATGTTTACCATTCCTTGGATATATTCCAACATATGTTGGAAAAACATATTATACTAATTATACTAATTACAAAAATTTTGACTCATAACCCAGACATACCAAACAAAAAACCTCTTCACCTCATGATAGTGTCTGATCCTTCTTGTATGATCAGAACCACTGATATGAAATGCAAACATGAAGAGTAGTAAAGTAAATGCTGAGGCTTTTACATTCACCTCAATTGTAAAGCCCTAAGAAAAGGTGGGAAAATTTGCATGCTTCATTTATTTTATAATTCTTCAACATTTCACCTTTAATTTCTAGAATGACAGACAGGAACCAGCCTTTTGCTATGTAACAATGTATTTTTTACTTTTAAGAATTCTGTGTATGAACCTCCAGGGCCCCCATGTATTACTATGGTAGGTTATTAATATAAAAGTCTGTGAAAAAGAGGTTCTTTTTGAGCAGCACTAGATTTTTTTAATTTTTTATAATAGCAACATAAAGAGGATTATAGTTTTATTTCATAACAATGTTGCTTTTTGGGATAACCAAATTTAAAACTGGTTAAGCTTGTGCTTTAATTACCTTTATAAATGCCAGCCTATTCAATTTCCATCTGCTTTTTGATCTCCAAGCTCCAGTCAGCTCCTAACTGAATGTGCTATATGCATGTCTTTTTAATTGAAATGTTTTACAGAACCTTTAGTTTTATATAAAAGACAGAAGAAGAACAAACAACTGAAACAGTGTTAGAAACGTCTTTAGCGAATGTGCATGCTGAATATGAGAACACAAATTTAGCGGCAGTTTAATCTTATTGGGCAGCAACGGCCATTGGTCATAGAACGGTAATAAAGAAAAATCACATTCAGACTGCTAGTATTACGCAAAAAAATATTTAAGTTGAAAGTGTAAAATACTTACTGGGGCTTGTGCAGTATCATGATGGATGAAGTTTCATTTGGCATTTGATTAGGACTGGAAACTAAGCACGAAAAAAGTATGGAAAAAGAACATAAATCGAGAACTTCTAGTCAAGTTTTACCAATTATTGCTTCCACTTTGTATAGTACTTTGTGTACTTTGTGTACACAGAAAAGGCACAATCCATGAAAAATTGCCAATATTCTGCACATTTGTTGTGGTCTAAGATTATAGTGCCCTCCTGAAAAGCTGTTAGCTTTTGGGTTTGTTCACAGTTCAGTTCCAGACATTGCATCATAATGTGTGCCTATAAATAAAAGGGTTACTGTGTATATATGTGTGTGTGTGTGTGTGTGTGTGTGTGTGTGTGTGTGTGTGTGTGTGTGTGTGTGTGTGTGTGTGTGTTTTTGCCACAGGACAATGATGGAGGAATGACAACCCAGCTGCCCAGTACCATCACATCCTACCTTCAGACTGGTCTAAGACCTGGAGAGGAGTACACTGTAAATTTAGTGGCTCTGAAAGACCAAGGCAGAAGCCAGCCTGTCACTGCCACTGTTACCACATGTGAGTCTGTTTACCATTCATTCAATGACATGCTCCTCTTCTCAAAATGATCTGATTTTCAAATGTCTTTTTTTTCTCTCTAAAAGTTACTGATGTCTATTAATTTGTGTACCTAACCACAACCAGTGCTTTTCTTCTGCTGGATTATTCTTAGAGATATTAATGAATAGATATATATATATACTGTATGTGTTGGGGTGAAATAATACCACTGTTCATTTATGCAGCCTACAACCAGAGCATTAGTATTAGGATGGGACTGTAAAATCTAGGGACGCATAACACTGCCTTGGAAATGGAAACTGTGGCAATGGTAAATGAGCAGTCCTGTCAGCAATTATTACCTTGGTCAGTCAGTATTATAAAGGCAATAATTGTGAATTGGTGTTCACTTCAGCAACATAATTACATAAGTAAAATATGTATAACTGCTTGAGCGGTGACGTCACTAGGTTACGTGTGTAACCGTAGTTCCCTGAGGGAATGACAACTGCGTCGAAAATGCTTTGGGAACGCCTTGCGTTGTTCACGCTCTGAATCACATGTAAAATCCGGCCAATAGGCAAGTCGTGACGTCATTGCGGGCGACGTCATGTAAACCAAAATGGGTGCGCGATGGTAGCGAGATTAGCTTCTAAAAAAGGAGAAGGTAAGCGCTGCAGGGATGCTAGGAGTATGGCCTGTTAACGCAGCTCTCGTTCCCTCAGGAAACAGCGGGATGGGGGAAAGGGGTACAGACATGGCCTCGGCCTCCCAGTGGGGCTGGGTGAGAGAGAGAAAACCAGAGGGGACAGTGCAAAGTCTCCTGAGTCACAAACAGATCCACCTGGGCTCTGTAATATCTCTGCCATATCTGCTCCACCACCTCGGGGTGGAGCCTCCATTCCCCGGGCCTCTGCCCTTGCCTCGAAAGGGCGTCTGCTCTCCAATTCAACCGGCCCCGCGATGTAAACTGCTCTCAACGAGAGGAGTTTCCCCTGGGACCATAGGAGGATCTGCCACGCCAGCCTGTACAGGGGGCAAGACCGGAGTCCCCCCAGGTGGTTGATGTACGAGACCACCGACCTTTTGTCCATACGGACCAACATGTGGCGACCTCTTAGGTCTCGGAGGAAGTGTTCCTGTGCTAATAACACGGCCATCATCTCCAGGCAGTTTATGTGCCATGAGAGATGTGACTTGTTCCACCGACCTTTGGCAGAGCGGCCACTTATGACCGCTCCCCACCCCGTAAGGGATGCGTCTGTCGTTAGCATAAGCGACGACATGGAGCTCCCAGGATGGGGCCTTGAAAAACTTCGAAGGCTCAAAGGGCTTGCAGCGAGACCTAGATAGTACGGAACAGATTGCACTTTATTCTCTGTACTGGAGAAAGCACACTCTTCTCTGCATTTAGTCTTAACCTCAATTCCTTCATGTGGGCAAGAATGACATCTCAATGCCGGATCACCAGAAGATAGCTCTGATCAAGCTAAAACCAACCAATCGGTGATATAATTTAGAATGCAGATGCCTTGAAGCCGTAGCGGGGCTAGAGCCCATTCATGCACTTGGTGAAGGTGCGGGGTAAGAGTGTTCCTTCTTTAGAACAACGAAATACTGGCTTTAGTAGCCTGACTCTCTGACTAAAGGAGGAACCACCTTGATGCCCCTTTTCTTAGGAGGGTGCGCCTCTCTACTGTGTGCAGGACCCACTGAGATACATCTGGCAGGCCTTCCCAAGCTGCCAGGAAATCTCTGGTCTCTGACTCTCCCAGAGCGGCTGGAGCAATGCCCTGCAGCCATTGGGGCCACCCACGGGAGGGAGGCTCCACTCTGAGGCACATCTTGTGGGAGAGTTAACAGCTTGGCCTCCCCATCTGCCCAGAAGTCTGATCGGGGAAACAGCCTCTCGAGGCTGGCTTCTGACCCTCTCAGAACAGCTGGGGAAATCCCCTGCAGCTATGAATGCTTCCTGAGCAGGCCCGGGTCCCCTCCATACCCAGTGGGGACAGAAGGAGTCAACCGGTGGAGGGAGACTGCGCTCTGAGGCACGTCTTGTGGGAGAGCTAACAGTCTCGCTGAATCCCTCGTCCATCTCTCATAGCAGGTCAGCCTGGTATGCCTGCAACACACTCTGAGCAACCCCCCGCCCTGACCTGCTGCCGCGTAATCCCTACCTACTAGAGCCAAAGTAGCTTTTGTAGGTGATACCGGAGCATTCAGCGATGCATCACCTGGGGAAAGATAGACAGCTAGGGTCTCTTCAACCCTGGAAATCTTCCTATAGCCGCACTCCCTGAACCCTACTATATTTGCGTACAGCAAATGCGGGGCAAAAGTACGGGCCACATATGGGCTCTCCCAGGACCTAGATACCTCGGTGTGTAGGTCAGGAAAGAACTGTAGTCCCTGGGACACAGGCTGTGCCACGGGACGCAGGGAACGCTCATCAAGCTTGCTGGGAACGCGTTGCTTCCGCTTCTTATCGGGCCAATCTATCTCTAGCTTAGCGACGGCCCGCGTTACTACCTCCAGGAGATTACACGTGATTCAGAGCGTTAACAACGCGAGGCGTTCCCAAAGCATTTTTGACGCAGTGCGAGTTCCTGAAAGGGGACTGCAACTGACAAAGAACTAATCTTAATAGCCCTCTTAAATTTTTACTATTAATCATTGGAAAAAAGTTTGATCTTTAATGGTTTGACATGATTATCGGTGCGAGACAGGCCAGTTTAAATATTTTTATAACTGTTGATTTAGCATTTATATTTGCTCAGAATAGTACACTAAAGAAAAAACCTCTAATGAACTGTATGTCTGTGGTTGGAAATGCCTTGTTGAGAAGATGGGTAATTGTGGTGAACAAATGTGGTGTATGAATCTCAGATTTCACAGTACATCAAACCTTTAGGCTGATGGTCTACAGCAGCAAAAAAAAAAGGAAATTTCCCCTCCTGTTAGCCAAGAACAGAAATCTGAGTATGCAGTGGGCATAGGTGTGGGGATTTTTTTCTTTGGGCCCATTGATACCAATCAATCATAGCCTGATTGCACAGATAATTTTAATATTTTTGCTATGCATGTGCATCTCTTCATAGCCACAAATTTTTCATTTTCTGATGCCTACTTCCAGCATGATAACGCACAGTGTCAAAAAACTAAATTCCACACAAACTAGTTACATGAACATAACAATGAGTTCATTGTTTAAGTTCTTCTTCTTCATGTCATTTCACCATGGAGCAGAATCATTAAGGAATGCTACCAACTAATGTGGAAATTTAAACTGTTTTAAGGGCAAATGCATGGATTACTTTACACTATTATAGTGTTCTCAATAAAGTGTTTGTAAAGTGTGAATAATTGGGTATTAAGAATAAACATAAGCAAATGTAATTGATCAGTAACAGAAAGTTAAGATCTTAACTCTCTCAATTGTTTTTCTCATGTCTCAGGAAAGTTACTCTTACTAAATAAAATAATATAAATGTTTTAATAGTATTTTGTCCCAATGTTAGTTCAGTTCATTACCTTCCGTTCTGTAATTTTTGGTCTGACCATTAACGTTTTCATGTTGCCTATTTAAATTTCTTTTTTTTAGTAATTGATGGACCAACCCATCTTATAATCCGTGATGTCTCAGACACAGTGGCATTTGTCGAATGGACTCTGCCCAAGGCAAAAGTGGATGAAATAATCCTGCGATATGGAATAGTTGGTTATATTGGACCTAAGACCACATTTCATCTAGAACCAACTCTGAGTCAATACTCACTACAAGTTTTAAGGCCAGGCTCCAGATATGAAGTGTTGGTTAGCAGCTTTTATAAAGGCAATGAAAGTAGAATCGTCTCTGCTGAGTTTGTCACAGGTGAGCAAATAGTACATTGTAACAATCTTTTCTAATGTAACAATCTTTTCAAATGTGATAGCATGGCTGATCATGATGCCTTGCTGAAAGGTACAACTGCATTTAAGGCTGACCACAAGCTGCTGCCTTTGTTCTGCAAAGAGTACAAGATTTTTAAAAGAATTCATAAAATAGCTGAATGACGAACCTCCAAGTGTAAGGACATTTGCCTGCTTGTAAAAAAGAAATAAGAAATAAAAAAAATAAAAAAAAATAAAATGAATGAGGAAGTTTTAGGATGAATGGGAAGTGGTTGGATGAATTGCAGGCTGTGATAAAAGGCTGTTTTTATATATATATATATAGTGATGAAGTGCATAGAGGTTGGGATTGACAGACAGGCTGAAATGAATGGGGAGAAGCTTCAGTGAAAAACAGAGATAGAAGGGATCTATACTGACATAGAAGGTACACCTACAGTAAAAGACTAAAAAGAACTGCAGATATACTAGGTTTAGCAGTCAGAGTTGATAGATGGATGACATGACAGTCATGTTGATTGCTTGATACTGCGATAGTTTTACAAATTTTCTACTATATTAGCAGTTCTGAACCATCTTTCCTAAAAGTTTATTGCTGGCCAAACGTTTACAATCATCAAATAAGCATCATTAAATATATATATCTGATTTACTTTTTCAGCTTGACTTTAATATTTTTTTACAGAGATCGATCCACCCAAACACTTGCGTGTACTCTCTAAGACATCTACATCTCTGGACCTGGAATGGGACAACAGCAAGGCTGCTGTGGAGTACTACAGTGTTGTGTATAGTACACTGGCTGGAGATCAGTACAATAAACTCTTAATCCCACAGAGCAATGGAACCACAACTAAAACCATTCTGACAAGTGAGAGCAACACATCTTTACAATCTTAATCTGTTTCAGGGATGCTCAATTCTGTTCTTGTGGACTGTAGTTACAAAGCTAAACAAACAAATGAATGAACAAATTCAAGAAATAAATAACGTACAGGTGAGCTTCATCCAGGGTTAAAAAGTATACATTCAGGTAAAATAATTGGTAAGCTTTGCAGGTATAAAATAATTTACAATGGTGATTTTAACCTGTGCATGCAAAGCAAGCTATATTAAGATTTGATTTTGCCAATGAAAAACTTGAGCATCCAAACCTCGAACCTAACTGTACAACTGTGATGATCTGGCAGAAAGTCTTCATGACAGACCATCCTGCTAGACATCAGTGACTGACTTTTTGTGCACATCCACACAAACACAGTACAAAATCTATCTGGTAGATTGCCATCTTAGTAAACTGGAAGTTATTTTAGCAGCAAAGAGGGACCAACTCCGAATGAATGCCCATGGTTTTGGAATGGGATGTTCAATGCCCAGGTGTCTACATACATTTGGCTGTATATTGTTAATTTCTAATGAAGAGGTGGGGGTGACAGTGGTGTCAGGGGCAGAAGTGGGAAGTAACAAAGTACAAATACTTTGTTACTGTACTTAAGTATATTTTTTTGGTATCAGTACTTTACTGCACTATTTATTTTTCAGACAACTTTTTACTTTTTCCTCATTACATTTTGACACAAATATCTGTACGTTTTACTTCTTACATTTTCAAAACTGGATCGTTACTTTAGTTTTAATTAATTGATTTGGTGAAATGTCAATATTTTTTTTTTTTCACTGCGCGCCGATTTCAGCCCATCAACAAATTTCCTGTCATTGTGCGTCTTTTTCAATCCGCTGGTGTATAAAGTCCTGACTCTCACTCACTACTGACGTAGACTAGTTTACGAAGCTAAGAATCAGCAGGCAGAAAGCAACACAAAGTAAAGTTAATGTGGATGAGACAGAGGGAGTCAGTGATGTAAACGTGACTGAGAACAGACACATTCCTGATCACCTGATCATCATCATCATCATCTTTTCTCTGCTTGTGTTCTATATGTGGATGTTCCGCCTGGATACATTCATTAGGTAACAACATTTTTAATTCGTTTTGTATTAATATATATATATATATATATATATATATATATATATATATATATATATATATATATATATATATATACTGTATATAAACAGCACACAATTTAATTAACACTATCAATTCAGCGCGCATTTCTGTTTTTACCATTTTTATAAAAAATAAAAATACATAAATAACTAAATATAAAAGAGGCGAAATTAAAACCTCCAGCAAAACATACACTTATTCACAACGTCCTTTCTTTACTTAGATATAAAATAAATGAATAAACTCCACCGAAAAATATTTGTAATCAGTAAACTTTTGTTTTATTTATGAGCCAAGTCTCAAATCAAACACCAAATCTGCCAAGTTTTACACAATTAACCCTCTGGGTGGCGTTTTGTTGGTTTTTCCCTCATAATGGCGAAACAAACTTAAATTACTGTCTTAATTGATCGTACAGATTAAAAACAATACATCATTCAAATCTGTAAAATGTCTATGGTTATAATAAAAGCTTCTTGACTTAACTTGAAGACGTGCAGTTTCTCCGGTATCACCTCATTAACTGTCCGTGTGGAAACATAGCAAAGGTTTCGTTTGGTGTCCTGATGATTAACGTAATTTAAACCACCATTATTACTTTAAAATATTATCTTGGTGAAGTTCATATTTGTCTAGAAGGCAGCATTCATCTGCTGAGTCTGTCACAGAGTAAGACAGAAAGAAATTATTACGCCTGGAATGTGTTTTTTAGCATTTGCCGCCTTCATTATGGCAGGGTTTTTCTATGGCATGATAGACTATATGTGTTGAATTACTGGAAGCTTGGATTGTTGAACACCAGTTTTACTTTTATAGCTTTCTTGAGCAGCTGGAATCCAGCCTCCATGGCAGGGTTCATATTCTCTTTTTTCTTTTCTTGTCAATCGTGAAAGTTGAGAGGGTGCAATAACAGACAAAGTTGTAAAGTAATGACAGAGATGTCAAAAAACAGCATGCACCTCATTGTTTGTTGATACACTGGCAAAAGCTGTTACCTACTACCACATTCTTATCTTATGACTTGGCAGGTTACACAGGGTATAATTCTGCAGATATTATGATTTTGATTGGTCTTAGATTAAATACTTCCTCATGTTGGCTGTTTTTTTATATAGAGATAAGTTCCGAAACATTTGTAAGAAATGCACTTGTGCTCAAGAATAAGTGAGTCCTGTGCATAAGTTATATAATTACAGTTTAGTTTCTGTCCTTTAAATCTTCACTTATTTACTAGTGGTGCGATAGATCACAAAAATCATTACGTTTTTGTGTCATGGATTGGATAATTTTTCGGATCAGCAAAAAAAAGGGGAGGAGACAAATATAATTTGCTTTTCATTTATTGAAAGAAAAGATACGGCAAGAAAATGTTCCCATACAAGCTATTTAAATGATGTGGGAGGCTTTTCAAGTTCTTCTGCACCTCCTCTAGCCATTGTTGTCGAATGAAACAAAGGTCCTGTTCAAGTGAACACATAACTGCTCTGTGTAGTTATGAAGTTACTTATAAAGCAATATCAGAATGGAAAAAAAAGAGCAATTAATCCGCAGTTCACATGCATGCCGACCCGTGAGTCAACGGATCTATGCGATCCGTTGCATCTCTATTATTTAGCTGTATGTAATATAAGCTCACTGAACCTCTGCAATTGTATATGTTTATTATTTCATTCTTGGTGCTGAAACATTGTTTTTGATTGTCAGGTGTATCTGTTTTTAGCACTGTTTCAGGACACGGTGTTCCAGCTGGACATGTACTAAAGTGAAAACAATATAACAAAGATTATCATTGCTCCCAAGGTTTACACACAAAACTATTAAGATTTATAATATAATAACAAATGTGTGATCTCACATTCCAGAAGTATTTGAAGTGCCAATTCACCCAATGCTCAGATTGCTTCTTAAATTTTCTACCCCTGATTCTAGGGATTTTTGTAATCTGATTACATTCACGTTTGGTTCAGATTTTTTTTTCTGTTATTATCCATAATGTGTACTGCACTGTTTGTCCATATAACTCTTAAGACCAAATATATCAAACGTGAGGCTACTGGCTAAAACTTCCACCTAAAGTTTTTTAGCTGCAGTGTACACTGGCGATCAAAATTAGAGAACAATTTATATACAATTAAACAATTCTGAAATAATGTCATCTTCACTGCTCAACAGTTGAAGGAGTTTTTGTCCTGTCTATACCATGCTACCAGAACACCTTTTCCCAAATTAACTAAGGCATTTCCAAAAAAAAACATTATTTTTATTTATATACACTGATCAAAATTAGAGAACAACAATGACTGTAGCATGGAAAAAAGATTGAATTTTATTTTTCTGAAGGTTAAAACATTCAGCAATTAGTAGGACGTGTACAGGCCTCTGCTCTGAATGACTTCAGCACATCTGCGGCCACAGGACAGCACTAGTCTCTCACACGGCTCTGGTGTGATTTTGGTCCACTCTTTTTCCAGTCTCCTCCACAGTTCGGTGACTGTAGTGGGTTTCTTGGCCATAACTTTGTCACCAAGGATTTTCCAGAGGTTCTCTATTGGGTTGAGATCAGGACTCTGGGCAGGCCATGTCATTATTTCAATGTTTTCAGTTTCAAGGAACTGCTTTACCCGTTTTTCTGTGTGATATGGAGCGTTGTTCTGCATGAACACTGCGGGCTGATTGGGTGATGAACGCAGGGAAGGAACCATATGTTGTTGACGAAGGTTCTGATAAACATTTGCATTCACTCTGCCATGTAGCTGTATAAGAGGCCCAACTCCTGCTGCAGAAAACATGCCCCAAACCATGACACTTCCTCCTCCACTTTTCACTGACTTCTTTACACACTTTGGGTTCAGTCTTTCTCCAGTTTGTCACCGAACATAATGTTTTCCATCAGACCCAAATAAATTAAACTTGCTTTCATCACTGAAGTGAACTTTGGACCAGTTCTCCTCTCTCCACACAACATGCTCCTCAGCAAAGCTTAGTCTAGCCTTTTGATTCTTTCTGCTAATGAGAGGTTCGGTCACTGCAGAGTGGGCTTTCAGTCCAAATGCTCTTAAAAGTCGAGACACTGTATGACGAGACAGATCCTTACCCTGTTCAGCGCTGAACTGGTGAGCAATTCCAGCTGCAGTGTGGAAACGATTGTCCATTGAGATCCTCTGCAGTATACTGTCCTCTCTTGTATTTGTCTTCCGTGGACGACCAGCCTTTTTGGCGGACTTGAATGAGTTTGTGATGTTGTAAAGATTCAATATTCCTAAAATCACAGATTTGGAATGACCAACTTGTCTTGCTATGACTGATAGGGTCATCCCTTTGGCCTACATCTGGACAACCTGCTGCCGGAGGCTTTCAGTCACTTTAGAACGACCCACCATCTTGCAGAGTCAGTGAAACTGGAAGTTAGGCTGCCAGTTGAATAGGGGTTGACAGATAATCAAAGAAATTAGCACCAGGTACCAGATTAACACCAATAACTGGGAGGTATCTGAAAGTGTTCTCTAATTTTGATCAGTGTGTTTTCTGGAAAAGAGTGTTTTTTTTTTTAAATGCCTTAGTTAATTTGTGGAAAAAGTGTTCTGGTAGCATGGTATAGACAGGACAAAAACTCCCTCAACTGTTGAGCAGTGAAGATGACATTATTTCAGAATTGTTCAATTGTTTATAAATTTTGATCGCCAGTGTACACTTATTTCTTCCAGTTTATTGGTTATTTTTCAGTTCCCAAGAGGAACCTTGACAATTCTTACAGTTAACAGTTGATAATGTTACATGTAGTGAGGTCAAGTTGCACAGTTTTCTCTGCAATGTTTGATCCCCTCACATGGCTATTAAATTATTTGCGCTAATTAATAGATTCTTGTCTCATTAGCACACAGTAGAAAACAGGGACATGGTGGTTAGCCATCATATGCCTGTAGCATACTGCTGCAAGGTTGGCTGTTGGATGAAACCTCTTTTCTTTTCTCACTGTTTAGGCATGTTGTGTCATTAATGGGGCTAGCTAAAAATTGAGAAAACAATGGTTATATTCCCACATGAAAAACACACCAGCCATTGTCTCATAGCTTGGATCTAGGGGACTTTATGTCTATAGATCATGCAGCTTTGATGATGTTGCTTTGTTGCCCTGGGTTTCTGCTGTTTTCCTACTTTGCTGACCCTGGTCACTGCTTCTGCTAAAATGTTATTTTATGCTAACTGATGTGATTGTATTTATTTTCCAGTACAGCTTGTTAGTCTTTAATTTAAAAGTAACCCTATACTGGCCTAAGCACACAAGAAAACCATTATTACATGCTATTGGTCATGTTTTGGTCAATTTCAATTTCCAGGGATAAAAGTGCTAGGGTGGCATAGTCATTTGTCCCCTATTTTTGTGGTTACGTCTCTTATTATAGATTTGAACAATTATTTGCACTCAGTTTTAGTGCCACAGGACAGCTTGACACTGTGTTTCAGCTTGTACCCCACGCCTATAGATGGAGCCCACATTTATAAATGATCATTATCCTCCCCAAATTATACATTTTTATTATATAATTTGATACAAGTGTTTTTTCTGTCATATTACTATCTTTACCTGTGAACAAATTAACACGCCTTTTCTTCTTAGATCTGCAACCAGGTACCGAATATGGCATTGGAATATCGGCCATTCTGGGAACCAACCAAAGCAACCCAGCCACAATGAATGCTAGGACAGGTAACGTGCTATCAGTGCAGTAGAGTGAAATAATTTATCTAATTATCCAATACCCTTTTTTTGTGCTACATTCCAGCAGTTCAGCGATTAACTAGTAACATTAAAATAAATGGTTTCCACTTCATTGAAAGTAGAGCTGTGATGTTTGTTTTTAATATCATATGAGGGAGTCATTTTTTTGTACTTCTTTTGCAGACATGATCATTCCATATTTTAAACCTAGTCATATGCCTGTTCTTATATTTTTGCTGTTGCTCCCTACTAATTTTAGCTTCTACAGTTTTGTTCTTAATTTTTTCTTTTCCTTTTCACAGGTCTGGATATCCCCATGGATCTGATGGTCACAGCCTCCACAGAAGACAGCATCACTTTACTCTGGGGCTCTGTGCAGGGACCCATTGAGTATTACAGAGTGAGCTACACCTCAGCTAGTGGTGTGACCACTGAAATAACCGTACCCAGAGATAGCAGCAGCACCACACTGACTGGCCTGGAGCCTGGTACTGAGTACACCATCACAGTCATGGCTCAGAGAGGCAGACAACAAAGTGCTGCTGCCACAATTGATGCCTTTACAGGTACCCACTTAGGATATATTGCATTCTGAATACATACAGTATTTACTTACTTGTTGTATGTGTGAGATTAATAATTAATGTCTATAAAAGTACAGTATTCTTGGCTTTTCATTTTTACTAATGTATCTAATTATTTCCCTACCATCTGGTTATTTTCTTTTTCATAAAACATGTTTTTGAAAACCAAAACATTAATCAGTCAATTTACCTGCCAGCTTGTTTCCTTCTGCCCAGTCATTTTTTCTGATGAGAATTCATTTTACTTCTTTACTTTCATCTCATTTTATTTACTGTTTTAATTCAAGATTTAATTAAAAAATTCATCATTTTCTTAATGTTTGGGACCAAAGCCCTTCTTTTCTCCATGCTAACTCATTCAGCATGCTTTGTGTTGCCTCCTGCCTCACTGAGTGTTTCACCATTTGGGAAGAGTAAATTCTTCAAAAGAACCAATAATCTTGATCATCCATCATTTGGTTACAGGCTTTCGTCCTGTGAGTCAGCTCTACTTCTCAGACATCACGGCTGATTCACTGGCTGTAGCTTGGAGTGCTCCAGCCCCACCTGCCAATAGTTTCAAGCTGTACTACACTACGGATGATTCCAGTGAGGAGTCTGAAGTTGTTCTGGATGGTTCCAAGACCAGGACTGTCATTTCTAGCCTCTTGCCTGCTAGAAAATACATTGTTTCTCTAGTTACTATGCATGGAGACACAGCTTCAGAGCCAGTTACAGGCACCATTGTCACAGGTACAGGTGTTTCAGCCCTCAAGCACCATCCAGTCAAGCCATTTCTTTAATATTAATAATAGCGTCCAATCTTACTAAAAAACTAGATCACTCTGTGGCACCAGAGTCGATATCTACCTGTGTGACATCTATTTCTTTTTTATTTTAATACAGTATATAGGAGCACCAATATAAGAGCACGTCGAAATCTCTCAAGGGGTCAAAAACACCCTCAGACTCCAGAGGGTTAATTTAGTATTTAAAGCTATACATAGGCAAACATGGTCACCTTAGAAAACATAATTTGTATGTTAGAAAACTACCAGTGAAAGACAGTGAAACCACAGCAGAAAGACACTTGAAGTGTGTCACTTAGGTGAAAACATTTTGTTCCATGTTCATGCTAACATAATCGTCTCTCATGCATTTTTCTCATGCATCAAAGAAAAATGCAAGGCACTATTTTACTGAATTTATACTAAACCATGTAATGCCTTGTTATATTGATGTACACTTTTATCACCACTCTTCAAAAAAAATGTCACTCCTCAATAAAAGGAACTAACATATTTAACTACAAAATATAATTAGCTGAATTATTTGAGTCATAACATAACTGATCTGCAATGTGGCCTTCTATATAAAATATCAGTGTCACTAGTACAGTACATCACTAGTCAGTGATATTATTTAACGCTAGGGTCTCTGGTTTCCTCGTCCTCACCCAGTGTTCTAACATGACAAACTTCACTCAAAAGCTCATTAACAAGTGGTACATGAGATACACCAGCATACACCTAAATCATTTTTGCAATGTTTAAGTAGGAGCCAGGACATGCAGTAATAATATTCACAAAAAAGGACCTAAATAAGATCTATGTTTACTTTGAACGTCTTTGGAGAGTTAGAATGCAGAATAAAATGAAACAGGTAGTTCTAAAGCTACAGATTACAATGAAAGTTGTTGCTTCACCTGATTCCACTTATTCAACCTGTTGATTTCAACCTTTGATTTTCTATCAGACTCCTGATTGGTTGGATTAAAAAACTTGCAGCCACACTGGTCTTTAAAAGATAAGCACGCCTTTCGGCAGATTCTTCCCCCTGCGACGAGTGCATGCAACTCCGCCTCTTTTCCTCCGAGGAGGGGCGGGCCGCGCTCTGCGCTACGGAAGCCGAGGAGCTTTCGGGAGGTTGTAATGCGTGCCGTTGCCAAGCTCATTATAACTTGGCCGACTTATGAGCAGGAAGTGCTTTCATCTAGTAAATTAGATGAGCGCTTTCTGACACCCGTGTTCCAGCGTCTGCGTCGGGGTCTTCCCTTTTTTCTCAACCTGCACACCAGGTATCCAGGTCCAGGTTTCCAGGTCATGGGTTGAACCTTTTTTAGCCCACCCCTTCACCCCCAGTTCTACTGTGTACTCCCACATTATGGGGTGGAGAGAATATGGTTATAAGGTGATGCTGCGGGTTGAAGAGACGCACCTATCTCTCTCCCGGAATCGCTTGCTCCCTTAAGACCGACGACATTACCCTTGAGGCCCCTACGCAATAGGTAAGTTGGTTGTGCGACGTACTGTGAACAACCGCTTTGATGAGCTTTTCCGTATGGCGGATCTGGCTCTCAGATCCATAAGGAGATTGCTAGGTCTATGGCTGCCCTGGTGTCTACAGGAAGGCTCCTGTCGCTCACACTGTCAGACATGTGTGATAGGGACAGGGCCGTATTGCTGGATGCTCCGCTAACCCCTTCTGGCCTCTTCGTCATTTCCGTAAGTTCTGTGGTCGAGAGGTTTCAGGAAAATAAGAAACAAGCAACCAACCGCAGCCCTCCGCCTCCCATCAGGAGTTGCAGAAATGCAGTGTTGCGTGAGGTAAGCCTCGTGAGGTGACAGATCTGAGGACTGTCATCGTCAACAGGAAGGCTTAGACGAAAAGATCCTGACAAAGAACTTTCTGGGGATCTGACCGTGGAAGGGCGTGCCGCACCGCTCTATCCGGTGCCTGCCCTGTCCCGGCCTCCTCAGAAATCTGGTCTGTTAACCCTGCCACCCTTGGTGCTTCAGGGCATGGCCAGGTCCAGCGAGCTCTCTCCTTGGTCTCCACCCGGCATCTCTGTGGTCCCGGAGATCTAACCTCACCTAGAGCCATCTCAGGGTGCTGCCTTGGCTCTGAACATACCGGAGGCCAGTCTCGAGAGGCTGATACCCCTAAGGTGCTTTCTGGCAGCTTGGAAAGCTTTGGGTCTTCGGGTCTCCACCACCACATTTTCACGGGATTCTTCCCACCTTGGTGGGAAGCCAGCAGGCTCTGGTCATGGAACAGAAAGTAGACACTCTCCTGAGGAAGGGGGCCATCGAGGTGGTCCCTCTATCAGAACGAGAGTCCGGGTTCTACAGCCGGTACTTCATAGTTCCCAAGAAGGACGGAGGGTTGCGTCCTAACTTAGATCTACATCAGCTGAACTGCTCTCTCATGAGACTCAGGCTCAAGATGCTGACCCTCAAGCAGGTCGTGCTTTAAATCAGATCCGAGGACTGGTTTGTCATAATAGATCTAAAGGATGCCCACTTTCATGTATCCATCCTACCTTCTCACAGGACGTTCCTGAGGTTTGCTTTTAGGGCTGAAGCTTACCAATACCAGGTTCTTCCATTTGGCCTTGCCCTTTCACCTCGTACCTTCACGAAATTCGTGGATGCGGTTCTGGCTTCCCTGAGTTTTGGGGGCTCAGAAAGCCTTTAGTCGAGGCATCTTGTTGGCACCTTTCAATTAAGACGGCGTTCTTGTTGGCCATCTGCTCAATCTAAAGTTTTTTTTTTTACATTTTACAGCTACATCATGTCCCAGTTTTTGTACCTTCTAATGTACATGCTAAAGAAAAAAAATACAGAACTTGTGGGAGGTGGTAGCTTAGTGGGTAAGTCATTGGTCTCTAGCTCAGAAGGTAAAAGTTCAAATCCCAGCACCACCAAGCTAATAATGCCTGGAGCTTGAGCAATGCCTTTAACCTTCAACTGCAAAGTTTTAAGTCGGTATGGATGTCTGGTAAATACTTTAAATGTCTATAAATTAATCTTTAAGCAGAAACATATTTTTTTTTTTTTTTTACTTTTTTTATTTTCTACTATGTGCTACATTCTTTTGCGTTTTAATTAATTTGGTTGTAATTACTTCTTCCTTTAAGTAAATCATAATTGCAAATGCAATAAGTTGCTGCCCTTAAGGTAGATGAGTCACTTCTTCTGATGTGAATGACACCACTACTCAAAGGTTCACTGGATGCCTTTGAGTTTTTAAAGTATTTGACTATATGCTCTAATATAGTCATCAAAACACAAACTGAGGGAATGTCTTTTGGAAAAATGGTGTTCTGTTTTTCAGTTTCAGAGAGCGGCCCAGTGGCCTGTTTGAAGAATTTACTTGTCACTTGCTTGTATATTCATACACAGTATTTAAATACAGAGTACTATAGTCCCTGATTGCTTTGAAACAGATTTGTCATCATGTATTAGTATTGTTTATTTATTTGCGGTAGGTGCAGTGGCTTGTTAAGCATCATGAACAAACATTGGTGCATTATACACGTTTAAAATGTAATAATTAGGGCCCGAGCACCGAGGAGCAGGCCAGAATGGACTGCACCAAAGGTGCGAAGCCCTATTGTTTTCCTTAGAATTTATTTATTTATTTATTTATTTTACACACATTGGCCAATTTGGGTCCCTTACCATGCTCAAAAACTCTTGAAATTTGAAATTTGGCACACACATCAGAGTCGTTTGTCACTAGGCCCGGGCAAAGGTTGCAACACAGGTGTGGCAGGGGGGCTCTGTAGCGCTCCCTGTAATGCAAAAACAAACATTGGTGCACGGATCGGGCAATTATGTACGCACATGCACGAGAGTTGGTACGCATATAGATCTCATTGACCCGAACAACTTTCGCCCTCAAAAAATATGAGCTCCACCCAACAGGAAGTCAGCCATTTTGGTTTGTTTTAAAAGTGCATGCGGTGAACTTTTAAATACTCCTCCTAGGGAATTCATGCGATTGACATCAAACGTGGTAAACGTGATGCCGAGACATTGGACTTGCTAAATTGCAAAGGGATTTTTGATATCTTGAACAGTGCTGCCATGGCGAGGCGACAAATTTATGGCGAATTGGGAGAACAGGAAGTGTTTAATATCTAAAGCAAAAAATGTCTTATTTGGATGGTGTGTATGTTTGGCCAAGGATTCCGATCGCATCGATGTGCCTATTGTGAATCTCGGACATAGCGCCACCAACAGGCGCCATGAAGTGTGTCAGTCACAAAAGGTGGATTTTTTGACAGTTGCATGTGGTGAACTTTTAAATACTCCTTCCAGGATATTTATGCGATTGACACCAAACGTCGACAACATGATGCTGAGAGTTTGTAGATAATAAATTGCGAAGGAATTTTTGATATCTCGAACGCCGTTCCAATGGCAACGCGTCAAACTTTACTTTTATTTCAGGCATATTTAAGCTCTTGGCATGCACTTTGGGTGCCTTACCATGCTCGAAAACACCGGAAATTTGGCACAGACGTCAAAGTCGTCAGCTTTTAGGACCGGTCAAAGGCTGGAACAAAGGCATGGCAGTAGGGCTCTGTAGCGCCCCCTGTAATGCAAAAACAAATATCGGTGCACAGATCGGGCAAACATGTACGCACATGTATATTGATCTCATCGACCCAAACAACTTTTACATCAAACCTATTAGCTCCGCCCAACGGGGAGTCGGCAATGTTGGGTTGTTTTATAAGTGCATGCGGTGAACTTTTAAATACTCCTCCTAGGGAATTCATGTGATTGACATCAAACGTGGTGAACATAATGCCGAAACATTGCCCTTGCTAAATTGCAAAGGGATTTTTGATATCTCGAACGGTGCTGCCATGGCGAGGCGACAAATTTATGGCGAATTCAGGGAAACAGGAAGTGTCTAATATCTAAAGCAAAAAATGTCTTATTCAGATGACACGCAGTGAGTATGTTCGGCCAAGGATTCCAAACGCATCGATGGTCCTATTGTAAATCTCAGACATAGCGCCACCAACAGGCGCCAGGAAGTGTGCCAGGTGGATTTTTTGACAGTTGCATGTGGTGAACTTTTAAATACTTCTCCCAGGATATTCATGCGATTGACACCAAACGTAATCAACATGATGCCGAGACATTGTAGATGATAAATTGCAAAGGAATTTTTGATATCTTGAACGCTGTTCCCATGGCAACGCGTCAAAATTTACTTTTATTTTAGGCATATTTAGGGCTTTTGGTGTGCTTAGATTAACTTGAAATTTGACACAATGTGGGGTTTCTTTTACCTACAGTCCCCAAATGGGTCAGTAACAACATAAAATAGTCCACTGATATTTACCCACTTGATGCACTTGCCCACCGTGCATTGTTTTCTGGGAGGCACCGTATAGCGATACACAGATGTGCGAGGGCCCGCCATCGCTGCTTGCAGCTATATTTTTTTCATTGTAATTGTCCATAGGGTAATGAAAAGAATCTTTTTTAATTAGCTACATATTTCTGTCTGTCATAACAAATATGCATGGTATTACGCTAATGTGTGACTTATAAAATGCATTTTGTAATCGTGTCGATATTTAAATCTAAATTCTACATATTGTTTTAAATATTGTTATGTATGCAAAGCAGTTGTAGTAAAACAGGTAAAGGTTTCCACACTTTTATTAACACTGATTAGCTGATGTCTGATGTTTGATTTAGGTATGGACCCTCCCAGAGAGATTATGGTATCATTGATCTCTGAGGATTCGGTAACAATATCATGGGCTCAGCCACTTGCTTACTTTGATTACTACAAAATGTCCTATCAGTACGGAAGAGGTATGTAATATACAGTCCCACTGCTCATTGGTATGGAAACCCATTTCAAGGTGCAAAAATATTATGGATTATTTTTATTTTTTTAAGGTCAAGTGGACAGTGTGGTGATTGACAAGGATGCAACAAACTATACTCTGACCAGACTTCATCCAGCGACAGAATATGAGATTAAGTTAAACACTGTGCGAGGAAACCAGGAGAGCAAGGTCATCAGCACCAGTGTCTTTACAGGTATATTTACCTAGTGGTCATAAATAATAATATTATGTAAATAGTATTTTTAAGAGGAATATTTATAGAAACCAGGATTGATCTAAACAAGCCTGTAGACAGAGCAATGTGAAGCCCCCAGACAATTAACCTGCACCTGTCTGAATGAATCACCAGCAGAGGACTGCACCCAAGCATTCCAGGGCTTCTATGCCCTTAGGTGCCCTTATTTCTTCTGTTAATGTTGTGCAGCTCCTCATTTAGATCCACTACACTGCATGCTTTCCTTTTATTCAGGGACTGCAGATAGCGTCTAGTTGTCATATATGCAGTAAGTCACACACCCAGGCTGGCGATGATTTCTAAAGAGCCCAGCATAGACTCTTTCCTCTTCCCTTTTTCTGTCCCTTACATTCTCTCCTGACTATGTAAACCTAGGTAAAATTCTAAATAAAGCTTTATGACTCTGAAAATAGTGAACACTTTTACAAAATGAATGAAAAAACCTCATACTTTAATGATTACCTTATTGCTTTAGAGAATGATTTTGTAAATCAATCAGTTGACCTTTTAGTATTTCATAAAAGAATGAACACCAACAATGATGTGGTGAGAAGTTTCCCTTTGTCAGCGACACTTTTCACTGGAATTTAGATTTTAACTGATTTTCTGTTTCATGACATTCTCTGTTGTTAAAAATGTTTGCAAAAACTTGAATTGACATTCCAGAGAGATATAACATCAGTATTTATTGCAAATACTTCAATTTGTGACATTGTTACAATTCAAAACCATGCTTGCATATCAATATTTATATGCATTAAGATTTGCAGAGCAAACACAATAGACTTTATAATTTCTCACAGAAATACAGCTCATTTAGAAAATTGTGATCTCCAGGATGTTGATCAAAACCAATTAGTTTCAACCAGGAGTGATGTGCTATATTTAACCATCTCCCAAAATCCTGTGCACATAAGAAAGACAAGGAAAACATCAGACCCCAGCTATTTCATGCTAAACTGCTTTTCTACACATATTCCTTTTATAATTTACACTAAACTACAGTCTTTGTCTCCTGCAGCCATGGACATGCCAATGGAACTGATGGCCCTAAATGTCACTCCACAGGGAGCATTGCTGCGCTGGATTCCTCCACTTTCTAACGTGGACAACTATGTACTCACCCTCACACACAGCCAAGGTACCTAGAAATAAAAAAAGACGAAACTATAGGAGCAAAGAGAAATTTTACTTTTAAAACTCACTACCACACAAAATTGAGTGCCATATGGAATGAAATACAGCTTACAGGTCATCAGTTTGATCAGGTTACCTACTGTGTGGAGTTTAAAGTATACAATCATTTACAGCTTTCAAAGTATGTGCTTTAAAAGTGGAAACTGTTCAATTATCTCTTGCTTAATGTAACTGTTGTTTATTATTGTGCTTCACTCTGTTCTTTCTTCAATAAAAAATAAATAATCATGTAAATTATTTACATCAAACAAAAGACCATTATATTTAGCTGTTAACCAACATTTATTGAAGTTTTCTTTTTCCATCTAACTAGTGACAGCAGATATATTTCTAGTGGATGGAAACAAACAGGAACATCAGCTGAGTCAACTTCTCCCTAGTACTCCCTACTCCATTTCTCTCTATGCCACCAAGGGCCCCTTGACTAGTGGCACTGTAGTCACCAGCTTCATCACACGTGAGTCACCCTATAAACATGAATTAATAATATACGAGCAGGTTTGTGTTTGAAGACATCTTTGATGTTATTCCTAAAGTGTAATGAAATGTATTTTTAAATTCCAAACAAAATGTATGTTAGCAACTGTATGTACTTTATGTAGAATATATTCATAACCTGTTTTGTTTGAGCTGGCAGGAAGGCAATAGTAACTAAAAAAAAACACAACCATGCTGGAAAGCAGGAAAACATTTCAGCATGTTTCATGAACAACACATCAAACAGCATAAAACCACACTGGTTTCCACTTTTTCTTTCCATTTTTTATTTATTCATTTATTTTATTTTATTATAATTGTTTTTTTGTTTTTGTTTTGTTTTGCTTTTTTTATGTTTTATTGTTATGTTTATTTATGTTATGTTGACCGTTAAGATTGGTGCGCATTCATTGCACTGCAAAACTTAAACCATGGTCTGAGAATTTATCTCCATTCACAGTTGCATAGATTTTTGGGTCTTGATGAAGGGGTTGACCCACTAGATAAAATCTTTTGCCGCACATCCCAAAGATGTGGGGTTAAGGTTAGGTCTTTCTGAACTTTGTAAAACCGAATCATTTGTAAAAATGATTCCTCATGCTCTGTCAATCACTCTCAAATATGAACCTAATGAATGTTGGCATTGTCATATAGAATATGCCTGTGTTATCATCAAGAAAAAAAAAATCAAAAACCTGAGTCAGTATATTCAGGTACTCAGCATAATGCTTCTGAGCCATGACCTGACCATTTAATCAAACCCAGACCATAACACAGCTTCCAAAGGCTTGTACAGTAGGCAGTATGCCTGGCAGCTGCTTCACTTGATGTGCTTCCCTTTCAAACACACCGATCACTTTGGAATACACTCTGGACTCATCAGACCCCATGGCATTTTTTTATTCCTTCCCCAGAATGATCTTTATGCCAAATAGATGTTTTTTTTCCAATTAGCCTAACTAACAGGTGACTTTCATTTCCAAAGCTGTGTAGTCCCATCTTCTGACAAGTAAGTAAGGATTAGTTGTCAGCAGGGATGTTTTCCTCATGGGAAAGATGAGTAAATGAGTGAAGGCATTTTTTAAATGAAAAATCTGACATGGCTTCATAGAATGGAGCAAACACTTTCAGGCACATTCAAACTCAATCTAAATCAAGAAGCCATCCCAAAAGCTGTTCATTAGGCCTCACGGATTAGAGGAAATTAATTTGCATGTAAAAGTGTCACAGGCTTAGCAACAGAATGTTGATGTACAATCGCCTGACAGTGTTTGCAAGGTTCATTTGACTTCAGACAAATTGATATTTTTATTAATGCTAGCTTAATTTTGAAAAAAAAAAATACACCCAAAGCACAGTGGATTTAGATGCTGTCATGCACTGATAAAATATAACAATAACTCATTGCTACAAAAATAAACCCAGAATAGACATCCTACTGATGTTCTATGATATATGTACTGTCCTATAGGGAATTTTGAGATGTTGAACTATGTTATTTTGGCATTTATGGTAGAGCGTGTAAGATATGGAGACTTAGCATATAATTAAAATGAAAACATAAAACTGCCTCCTTCTGGAGAAATGTTATCTGTCTTCAGCATTTCAATTACTGCAGTACTTTAATAGTTGTGAAGATTAAAGCTGTGAGAAGGGTGAGGATGAATATGAATGTACTCAGTTAATATATCATCTTTTGATATGATTCTTGGTAAGAATATTTCTCTAATAGAAAGGTGTGTAGATAGGCCCTTGCTGTTGTCTTCAAGGTAGTATTCAGTAATTAGGTACATGCCATTCATGGAATAGCTTGCCCATGAAAGTGTTTTGTTTGCATGCCCAAGCTGGATTGTGTTTACATGTGCACAATACACAGAGGAGTAAAGAGTATAAGGAAAAAAAAGAGAGTATGGAGACTCACAATGCATGTGTCAGGAAATTTATTGAAGTAAGAGGAAACACCCTGTCAGCATCATTGATGCTCCTCTCAGACATGACTTCAATAGATGACTTACACTTGGAAGCCTTCAAAACAGAAAAAGAAGTATGAATAATTAAATAAAATTTTATTTCTGTAGCACTTTTAACAATGGACATTTTCCCAAAGCAACTTTACAGAAGTAAATGGATAAATTTGACATTTATAAATGTAATATTGCAAAGTGAGCAAGCCAGTGGTTACAGAGGGAAGGAAGATCTCCTGTTGATGGTATAAGGAAAAAGCGAAACAGATGCAAAAAGGAAGCCATCCACATCTGGGTGACACCGAACATCAATTTATTATATTTAAATCATAGATGAGGTTTTTATTGTTGAGTAGAGACTCAAGTGTTCATAGTAGTCAATCTATAAATATTAAATAAAAGCTCCCCTTGGCAGCAAGTGTAAGTTTCCCATGTTTATGTCCTGAAGAAGTGTAAAGAGACACTGTGCCTCATCAGCCTGGAACAGCAAGCAGACTAGAAATACAGTAGGTACTGAGAATGTGTGGGGTTGGGGGTTTGGGACCGGTACATAATTGGGTCAATATCGGACTACCGATAAGCTTCAGAACAAACAGTTACTTATCAATGCTTGTGTTGTTTTATCTCTGTATACTTTGGTGTTAATGGTGAATTGGAAGCTGCTGCTTGTCATTTTCCATTCCTTAATGATGTTGTGGCTAGCGTTTTTTTACATGTGTTATCCATGCACATATGTAGTGTGTGTGTGTGTGTGTGTGTGTGTGTGTGTGTGTGTGTGTGTGTGTGTGTGTGTGTGGCAATATTGGCGGCAATATTGAAACATTTGGGTTCAAGTTACAAAACTAAGCAACAACAATGTCAGATGCAATATATGCAGTAGTGTATTAGTGAATAAAGGAGGCAACACTAGTAATATAATAAAACATTTAAAAACAAAACACTCCTACCTCTAGCAACGGCGCTGTATATCTCCGTCATCTACCAGCTCCATCTGCAACTCTCATGCCTCAATCGAAGGTAACATTCATTATAAAATAATTTTACTGATTTAATCAGCATTTATAGTTGATTGCTGGAATTATCTGCTATAGGCAAAAATATATACCGATAGTTTTTCCAGGTAGCGACCGTTGCTTGAGCGGACTTCTGTCCACTGTCATTACGAGAGCGGGCTCTAGTCCAGAGAGCGCTATATTATATTTAGTTTTTGAAAATTATATAATTCCATTTATTAATATTACCTTTTTTTTCCTGTAAAGGTATTCTACATTGGTGTTATGCTTGGTTTTTTTTGTTTTTTTAATCCAGTATCAATTAAAAAAACTATTTAATTAAATAGTTTGATTAATTGGCAAGTTATCAGCAAGCACGATCCAACCTAGCTACTGGTATCGGTAAAATCCATCGGTCAACCTCTAATTCAAATATGTTGTGCTGTGGTATGCTGAGGAAATCTCCCTGGCTGTATTTACACTTGATATTAAAATGCAGTCACCGTGATCCGATCAAGCAGATCAGATCATCAATCAATCATGACACAGTGCATTTACGCTTGACAACATCAACTCACTTTTCTTACGTGGATAACCGATCTGATCTGATTCCACACAATATTTAAATAAGTCTGCAAAATATGGCCCAGGTGCAGAATCAAATTGAAGTAGTGGGTAAGTAGTACTTTTGAAAACCATTTTTAGTCGTGGGACATTTTATCCTGCAAAATGAGGAAGATGATGAGGCTGCAGTTAATAATAAGGTGCCTAGATCCCTGATAGATCTTCTGAAAGTTCGAAAGGGACTCATTTTGCATGATCTTAACCCGCTAATGCAGACACGATGGCTGGATTGCATTAACATCACATTGAGATCCGATTATAATGCGTCCTCGACTACCTCTGGACCAGAACCCGTTGATTGGATAACATTCTGATCAGAAGCACGTTTACACTTGTCTTTTTAATTTGTATGTGGGCAACATATGGATACAGATTGCATGTTAATGCTAAGTGTAGACGTAGCGTCTCTCTTTTTCTCTCTTCTTTGAGGGGCCTTTTTATACTGTTTGCTTAAAAGCATTTGTAAACTGCAGTACTACAGTACTAAAGTTTAGCAGTAATAAAAAACCTTGAAATTTTCCACATCTTTTAACATCCTCTTTTTGCATGGAATTTGAGAGTAGTATAAATAACATCAATAAGTACCTGTATCGATAAGCAGTATCTGTATAAATACTTCATTACTGTACTTAAGTAGATTTTTCTGGTATTAATACTTTACTTCACTATTTATTTTTTGGACAACTTTTGACTTTCACTCATTACATTTTTACACAAATATCTGTACTTTATACTTCTTACGTTTTTAAAGCAGGCTCGTTACTTTAGTTTAATTTTGGTGAAATGTCAATTATTACTCAGTGTATGCCATTTTCAGTCCATCAACGTATTTTCTTTCCATTGCACGGCTTTTTCAATCTACCACTGGTGTATCATTTCCTGGCTCTCACATCACAGATGTAAACCAGTTTACAAAGCAAACAATGAGCATGCAGAAGGTAACAAGAAGTATTGGGCTAATGTGGATGAGACAGAGGGAGTCAGAGTAAACATGACTGAGAACAGAGACATAACTGATCACCTGATCAGCATAATTGTTTTCTTTGCTTGTGTTCTAAATGGTGGATATTCAGCATGGATACATTCATTAGATTTCAGTAACAAATTTTGAAATTCGTTTTGTATTATGTTAATTAGGACTGTCAAAATGAATGGTTAATAACGCGATTTCATTTAACGGCACACATTGTATTAATGCACAATTAATGCAGCAAGAATTTTTGTTTGACCATTTTTTTATTAAAAATATCCGGCAATTAACCCTATAAGGTCGACAAACGTGCCGTCACATTTTGTAGCATTTTTTTATTTTATATGATTAATCGTACAGATTTGTACAAATCTGTAAAAACGGTAAAAAAGTTAATCTATTTAAATTTATTTGTATACACATAACAACAAAATGCTGTGCTTTTGTAAAATAAAGAAAATAGACAGGGGGCACTCTTTGTCATCTCTATTCTCAGACACATAAATAAAACATCCTGAATCTTAGTGAATACTTGCCTCACAGACATTATAAATATATGAATAGAAAGCTCGAAATGTCTACGTTTGAATATATACCAATTCACAGAACAAATATTTGCTAATGATTTTATCTGTATGAAAGTTAGAAGAGGTTCAGTTTCTCCGGTATCACCTTATTAAACATCCATGTGGAAACCTAGCAAAGGTTCCGTTTGGTGTCCTGATTTACGCATCAGCTTGATGATTTATGTACTTTAGGACATGGTAATTACTTTAGCGCATTTACAAGAATATTTTGTTTTTATGCTTAATGTTGAGTTTGGTTTCACTAATAAAAAACATAGCGTATTTTTTGGACTATAAGCCGCTACTTTTTCCCACGTTTTGAAGCCCGCGGCTTAAACAACGAAGCGGCTAATTTATAAATTTTTCCTGGTTTTTTCCCGGTTTCACAAACGTCAAGCCAAAAAACTGAACCCCATAACATTAGACCAATGAAATTTCCGAACGGAAACGAAAAAACGCACCTCACCTGTGTTCTGAGCTGCACGGCTTCGGGAGAAAAAACTTTTTTTTTAAATACACGATGATGACAAACGATAAACTCCTGAGAGAAATTGTTGTTAAAGGAAGGAGGAAGACAGTGAACAATGACTTTCTTAGTAGGCTACTGTTTAGATACAAACCGTTGTAGCGTGTTGAGTCTGGGTGAAGGGAGAGCTCGCTAACTCCAGTTGCAACAGAAATCATTTAAGCACAGACAGATTTCCAAAACTTGTGCTTTTTTATTTTTCGTGCCAACAGCGTTACGGGTTATTCAAAGAAACTTACAAATGATCATCAGAAAATAATAAGGACATATTCCTCGGTCTTGCACACATGCAGTAATACCGAAAAAAATGCGGCGGCAGGCTATTCCCAAGATGCCGCTCTGCTCTTAAAGGAGCTAAAACATATTTCACCCGTTACACCGTGTAACAGACACTCTCTTTCGGTAAAGCCTGTGTAAAGTTCATTAGTTTAAGTGTAGACACCTGCAGCTTATAGACAGGTGCAGCTTATTTATGTTCAAAATAAAAATCTTTGTCAAATTCAGTGGGTGTGGCTTATATATGGGTGTGCTTTATAGTTTGGAAATTACGGTACATTTGTCCATGCAAATATGTAAGGCACATTTAGAACAGATAAAAACGTGCGATTGATCCCGAATAAATCTTTTCCTCGATTGACAGCCTTAATATTATGACGTGAAGTCCAGTTACCACTAAAACAGGTAGTGGTAATGGCTACTTTTTACTACAAGTACATGTCAGAGCCCAACCTTCTTTACTTTAACTTGAGTAACAAAGTATAGTCAGTACTTTAACTTTTCCCAGATTATTTTAAAACAGGATTATCTGTTCTTCTACTCAATTGAAGCATGTGTGTACTTTTACTCTGGTACTTATATTAATTAAATGTAAACGATACCCATCCCTAATGCAGACTGGTGCAGACATCTCTTAATTAATGGTTATTGAATTCAGGAGAACTTGGAACAAAAAATTTTTTAAAAGTTTCCTTGGTGTGCACATCAAAAAAGACTCAACACCATCTGTGAAGCAAGGATGCGCTGTTACTTTCTATAGACTTCCATCCTCAACACCTTTTTCAAGTGAGACAACAGTCAGTTTTCTGACCAGCTGTCTTGCTGTTTCATATAGAAAGTGCACAGTCTCAGACCACAAAACCCCAAAAGGAATTTAATTAACT
This sequence comes from Silurus meridionalis, assembly GCF_014805685.1. Lineage (NCBI taxonomy): Eukaryota > Metazoa > Chordata > Actinopteri > Siluriformes > Siluridae > Silurus > Silurus meridionalis. The sequence continues at coordinate 6,622,453 of NC_060889.1, read as the reverse complement.
GCAATGTCACTGGCTTTGTGGATGCCAGACAATATTTTACACTGGTCTCTCCCATCCATTGATCTGGCAAGTTGTCATGCACCATGCTGTGTATGCATGTGTGTAGCGGTGCATGTATTCGTACCGAAATTCTTTGCAATACAATCCTTTTTATGTTCGGAACATAGTTACAATCTGCGCTGGCAAATTTCTTTTGTCTCTGTGACACTGTTGTGTAGTATCACTGTTTTTTTTTATTTGAAAACATATACAACAATACCAAAGGTATACAAAAAGAAACTAGAGCTAGTGTCACTGTGGCTACTTAGTCGATACTGGAAATACGATGTGTTCTGCACCAGAATATGATTTGTAGTGCACTGTTAAACATTTTTGCGCAAGCGTGAAATCACGGCACTTCCTGCTTATCGCTAACACTAGTGATATGGATTCTATAGCATTTAACGTTCAGCTTCAAGAGTCTTTCTTAAAAGGAGAAAATCCTGACAATTCCAAATATCGAAGGAGCAAATTAAAAAAGGATGGAATGAATTAAGACATTTGTTAAATTTGTAGAACATATCTCTAGAAACTTTATATTAATAAATTAAATATTAAATGTAAAACACACACATGCTAATATACACATTTTCTTACCCAAATAAATTCTAACAAATAATTATTAATATAATAACCTGCATTAATAAAAAAAACAATAAGAAATTGTATGTTTTGCATTTCTTCCCCCTAACTATACCGAAATTGAACTGAACTGTGACTTCACTGAGGTATATACCGAACCGTGAAATCTGTGTACCATTTCACTCCTAGTATGTACTGTTATATATTTTGTTGTCATTTCCCACTGTTGTGAATTTGGAGTTCTGTATACTGTGCTAATACATAACCTCTTACTTGTCACAGGTTTCCTGTATCCATCTGCTTCAAATTGTTTTCAATATGTCCAATTATGTGCCTTAATAACTATGACCCTGTTACAGTCACTCCAGTTTATTTTAAAGTACTTGTCTTATATTCAGGTCTATAGGCCAGCTACACTGGACTCTTAGTAGTATATGTAATTGGCAAATCACTTCATATCTTCTGCTATATCTTCTTTTCTGGCCTTCTCTGCCATCGAAAACTAGGACACTTTCATTAAAATATAATTTTTTCCAGCTTCAGAATTCAATATCATCATACCCCAGACACTCTCAGGCTTACAGTAGCTCTTTAATGTATAGACGATTTCTGTGTGTGTGTGTGTGTGTGTGTGTGTGTGTGTGTGTGTGTCCCAAGTTTCCATTGGATCAACGTACAATTTACTTTAAAGCGTGATCTTTTTATCAGAAGGAACAAGCTTTTAATAAAACTTTTGGGAAATATCACTCTTAGTTTGATGTATTCCTGAATAGCATTTAGTTGTCATTGCTGCAGTGGTGCCTAAACTTCCACTGAGAATGAGATGCAAATATGGACTCCCCTCAATCAATGTTCATCTTCCACAAATCAACTTTCCTAGCTGTTTGAACCATAATTCATAATTACGCACCCTCACTAGAAAGGCACATGAAGATTAGGTCCTGGAAATATATAAAAGGGGCCTGCTCTAAGAGACTGTGATATTTTTCATTGCACATACAAAAAATACCTTCAAACCCAAATGCCTGCATAGGGCCTGTGACCAAACGAGGCAAAAGACTCCAGGAAAAGCTTGCTATTTGGCTAAAGACCATATATGCATGTTTCTTCCATCCTCCTGGTCTGGTGGATGAAGTCTTCCTTTCTTTCATTTAGCCCCTCCAACAGGTAATGTAATGAACAGTGTGCAGATTAGGGGAGTGCTGACCTTTCTCCACAGTTATTAAGGTTAATTTATACAGGATGAGCTGGGACGCTGAAATGAGAGAAGCTGTAACCTAAAAGATGCACTATTTATGCCCAAGATCATACACAGTGTATCCTAAAAAAAGATTAAACCTGGGCATGTAAAATACAGATTATTTCAGGACTGGTTAAATTAGTCAAAACTGGTCAAGAGAAGATACATTGTCTATTGTTTGACCTAAAATCTTTTGCACCATAGCGATGGATGCGCCCCAGAATTTGACTGCCAGTGAGGTGACCCACCGAAGTGCCCTTATCTCATGGCAACCACCCATTGCTGATATTGACAACTACATGCTGACATACAAGTCAGTTGATGGAAGCCGCAAGGTAAGAATGAAATTATTATTTTATAATTCAATTTATAATTTCTTCATAAAACAAGTGTGTATATTTAGGTTGTGCATCTCCATAGTAGGCCGTCCAATTCACCTCTCGAAGCATAGCCAACAACACGATGCATTAAAGACACATCTGAAGCAGCTGCCAATGTGATGTGATACAATTCACCCTATTATGATGCGGTGCATTACGATTTTGATTGATCACAATGCGATTATAATGATATGCAATTCCGTACGGTACAGAAAGTAGTGGTTAGGATGCGGTGCTCTCACTGCTGCGGCCCGGGTTCGATCCCCAGGCAGGGAACCTACCCCAGCCATTAGGGTTGCACAAGCCAGGGCTCTCTTAAAGCCCGGATATATGGGGAAGGGCATCCAGCGTATAAACACTTGCCAAATCGAACATGTGGATCATGAATAAAAATGAACCGCTGTGGGGACCCGTAATGAGTGAAGCTGAAAGAAAGTTTATAGATAATACATAATACAGTGGAACCCACTTAACTCGACAACCCTATTAAGTCGACGTTTTTGAAGTGGAACAAGTTCTCGTTTTTGTCTAAGCATTTTTTAATAGTTATGTCGACTTTTTTATGTCGCCGAACCCTAATATCTCAAGCACAAGAGGGGAAAAATTTGCCATTTAACGTCAGTTATCTCGATCGGCGCTGTGCAGCCATAGAAGAACTCGCGAAAGTGGCGGAAAAATCAAGCCTTACAGATGCTACAGGTGTTGTATTGTATACTGGTGAATCTCTGCTGTTAGTTAGTGCACATATGCCTTTTGTTGTTAAATGTTATGCGATGAACCGGAGGCGAAAGCTGCGTTTGGTAGGAGCGCAGCGCGAAACGTGGGATGAGCAGCAAAAGCATAGAATGAACACCGGCAGGATCGGGGGGAATCCGAGATGCGCTTTGGGAAGAAAAGAGCAGCCGGTGAGAGAGTGCCGGTGGGAAGCGCATGAGCGATAACAACGACCGCCGTGAACCAACATATACCAACAATAACGGACGGTAAGAGTGTGGAAGTTTAAATAGGAGCTGGTGATGATGCTAAACGAGCACCATATGTGCGCGATTGAAGCCGGGAGCTTCAGAGAAAGCGGCCGAGAAAGCACCTGGCATGCCGAAGGGGGCCGAAGGGGGCGTGGCAGGTGGATTCCTAACAGTTAACAAACATGTAAATTTTTATAGCATGCCTTTATCAAACAAATCTCGGCAACGATGTTGTGTAAAAAAAACCACCAAAAACACGTGCATGCACATTCTCATTTATTAACGCACATCATGTACATAAGGAAATTTCAAGCACGTTAATATATTGCCGCCATTTTGGTTTTCGTTTATCTCGATCATCGGTTACCTCGATGCTTTTTGGCGACCCCCTAGGACATCGACATAACCGGGTTCCTCTGTATATTCATGTGAATCGGTAAATCTTACAATCTCTACTCTATATACATACACACATCTGTTAAAAAACTACTGTTTCTATTTTTACAGTTTACCACTTTATTGTAGGAATTATTGATTTTTTACTGAACTTCTTGCTTTCAGGGTTTTGCGATATAATTTTGCCAAATGATTAATACTAAGAACACTAATATATCTAGACACAAATTATAATGTTTTAATAATCTATTTGCACAAATAATCTCCAAAACAGCTACATTGCGTTCTATTACCTTTTTTTCACTGTCATTGCTTCTTTGTTTTTCAAAAGTCTCAAATGTTCATGTTTTCCACATATCCAGTCAAAACTTGACCTAGTATGTATTCAGTCCTGCTGATTGTCCAGATGGTGTCAGTAATGCACAGCGAATGAAGGCTTAACTGGAAACCCATATAACTAGGTCTTCCCTTTCATGGCATATGTTCCACTAATGCGTTCTAAAATGAAAGGAACAAGCTTTCAGTACATTTCTCTGCTTAACATGGCTTATAATGTCACAATATAATTGCATAAAAAAAAAAATCAGTTTTGCTATAATGCTTCGGGAATTTGAGATCCTAGCAACTTGTGACATATCGATCACAGCTTGTACAACAGCACAGCTGTGTGTTTAGCATTTTGCTTTATTTGTAGTCACACTCATTTGCATTTTTGTTTTTTTTTTAGTCATTTGAACTATCTAAATGACTCAACACAAAACCTTGCAACAAATAACAATCGCACAATAAAAAGAAGCAGTGTCATTTAATACTGCTTGATGTTTCCTCACCAGCAGATTGGTCTAAAGAAAAACTAAATGGATGAGCTGCAATGGGTTTATATTTAAAATGGATAATCCTTTGTCTAACTGGCAGATTAATAACCGCTATGACGAACATTAGAGCTACCAGTCATGCAAGGAAAAAAAAATAAGAGTGCAATTGCCTGTAAATACTGTGCTGCTCCAAACAAAATTTCACTGATGTCAGAGTGAATAGTGTGGTGTGTGAGATTATTTGATGGAAATATCTTTATTGTTATACATGAATTCTTTTAAGGAACACAACTTCAGTTTGGAAAACATAAAAATTATGAAGCATCTAGGTTGATTGACTATCTTCCAACTGGCATACTGGCCTCGCAGTATGTCTTTACAAATATAACAGTCAAATAAAAACCTTTTTCACATGCTCGTATGAAAATGCAAATGTGTGCAAACTAGATGGGGCAATGTGACAGGCAGTTTTGTTCATAACAGAATTTTATTCCTTGTACAAAATCTCTGCTGAAGTTGAAAGTCTATGACTACATTATTGTTAGTAATAGCATTATGTGGGTGTGTATGTAATCGTATTACACTCGCCATGTCTTTGTTTAAACAAATACAGGAGCTAATTCTGGATGCTGAGGACACATGGATCCGTCTAGAGGGGCTGGCTGAGACAACAGAGTACACATTGAGATTGCAGGCAGCCCGAGGCCTTGAGACAAGTGCCATTGTTTCTACATCCTTCACAACCGGTACCTTACTCTCACTCTCAAACAATTAATTAAATGAATGAATCAATAACTTACATTTTTTAATAACCTGCATAGATCTTACCATCTTTAATTCTTTCTTGAATTGTAGTCCCTATCTTTTTTCTTCTTGGACCTGGATATTACACTTTTTTTTTTAAATGTTGTTTTCTGATTGTCTGCTTAGGAAACCGGTTGTTTGCTGTACCCCAGAACTGTGCTCAGCATCTTCTAAATGGTGAGATCCTTAGTGGAGTTTACACTGTGTACATCAACCGTGACCCCAGTCAGGGTGTGCAGGTCTACTGTGACATGACAACTGATGGAGGTGGCTGGATTGTAAGTGTCTAGAATACTTGAAAATATCTATTACATTTCTACAATGTCTGCAAAATTTACCTAAATAGAACAAAAGTAGGGTTTAAGTAAATGGTAGATGAAGTTCTCTTAGTGGGTAAGTGTTCTGTATTGTGTAACCATAAAAATCTGTTGTTAACTTTCCAATATGCAGACTGTAACCTGTGTGTGGTGTGAATGTGCACAGGTGTTGTAGCACAGTGTTGTATGTGATTTGTTTTAGGTGTTTCAGAGGAGACAGAATGGCCTGACAGATTTCTCTAGGAAGTGGGGTGAATATAAGACTGGATTCGGGAATCTGGAAGATGAATTCTGGTTAGGTGAGATTAGATCACCTTTTTTTTAGTAGTGTATTACAAAACAAACAAAAAATAGGGATTCACAGATGATCACTGTTTCCCTAAATCACAGCAATTGTGTTGTGATTGCTTCATGCTACAGTGGGTTCATAATCTGTAAACTGTTGAAAATTATGATTTTTTTTTCTCCAGTTTCATTTATTTAAACAGCCTTTTAATTGTCCTAATCAAAAATCCAATTTAACAAAGAATTCCTGGACCATTTTATTTGCAGTTGGCTAAATAAATATTACTTTCTAAATCTCATTAAAGAAAATTAATATGTTCATTTAAATTCACCGGAGGAATGAATCAGATTTAAAAGCATTGCCGCAATAAAAAATAAATAGAAAACGTTGTAAACTATATCTACAGAAACATTCAGTCCTATTATGATTATAGATTGTAGATAATTTTTTAAGAAGTTAATAAAATAATAATAAGAAGAAGAAGAAGAAGAAGAAGAAGAAGAAGAATGCCTATATCTTTTAATGAGAATTCAGACGCATTATTTTCTTTGAGAATGTTAATGGAGAAGTATAGAAACGGTCAGAAGGAGTTGCATTGTGTGTTTGTGGATTTTAAAAAAGCGTACGACAGGGTGCTGAAAGAGGAGTTGTGGTACTGTATGAGGAAGTCAGGTGTTTCAGAGAAGTATGTGAGGGTGGTGCAGGACATATATAAGGACAGTGTGACAACAGTGAAGTGTGCATTAGGAATGACAGAATGATTCAAGTTGGGGGTTGGACTGCATCAAGGATCGGCTCTGAGCCCTTTCCTGTTTGCAGTGGTGATGGACAGGTTGACGGACGAGGTCAGACAGAGGTCTCCCTGGACTATAATGTTTGCGGTTACAGGATGTACAGCTGTTATCACTAGGGGGTCCTATTAACCAGGTTCATGTTTTTGTCTGTTTGACAGGAACATACAAATTTGTGTATCTTGAATTTAAGTTAAGTTAAAATTGGTGCTCTCCACAAAGATGCAGACGCTCTAAGAAGACCAGAAACACCCTGAAACTGAGTTACAGTACAGTGGTTAGGGTCATACAAAAGGTGTCCTTGTGCTGTGCATCAGGTGCAGATGCTGCTTTAAAAAACAGATGTATGAGTGCTGCCAGTATTGCTTTAGAGGTTGCAGAAGGTGCTGCACACTGCAACAAGTCGTTTGCATGGCCATGGACCCAAAGAAAAGCCTCTTTTGAAGCTTGCTCAAAAGAAAACCCACAAACAGTTTGCTAAAGAGTTTGATTTACTGGAGCTGGAACCATGTCCAGCTCAGATGGTGTCCAGCATTGTGTCTTGCCTACAGTAATGCATGGTGGTGGTAGCATCATGGACTGGGGATGCATGAATGCTGCTGGTACTGGGGATCTGTGGTTCATTGAGGTAAACATGGATTCCAACATCTACTGTGACATTCTGAAGCAGAACATGATGCCCTCCCATCAAGAACTAGGCCGAACAGCAGTTTTCCAGCATAATAACGACCCCAAACACACCACCAAGATGTCAACTGCCCTGCTGAGAAAGGTGACGGTGATGGAGGGGCCAAGTATGTATCCAGAAATGAACCCTATTGCACACCTGTGGGGCATCTTCAAGCGAAAGGTACCATGCACCATGTGTCGAACATCCAGCAGCTCTGTGATGTCATTATGGAGGAGTAGAAAAGGATCCCAGCAACAACCTGTGCCGCTCTGGTGAATTCCATGCCCAGGAGGATTAAAGCAGTGCTAGATAACAATAGTGCTCACACAAAAGATTCACACTTTAAAAACATGTTCACTTAGGGTGTTTTCACTTTGTTGGCAGTCATTTAGACAATAAAGGCTGTATAAGAATATATAATAAAATGGTTGTTGAAATGTGATGGGTGAACTCACTTTTGTAAGATTATATATATATATATATATATATATATATATATATATATATATATATATATATATATATATATATATATATATATATATATATATATATATATATATATATATATATATATATATATATATATATAATCCAGCAGCCATATCACCCTGTAGCCCAAGACAGCTTGCCCACTGAAGCTAAGCAGGGTTGAGCCTGGCCAGTACTTGGGATGGGAGACCACCTGGGAAAAACCAGGTTGCTGCTGGTAGAGATGTTAGTGAGATCAGCAGGGGGTGCTCACCCTGTGGTCTCTGTGGGTCCTAACACCCCAGTATAGTGACGGGACACTATACTGTAAAAAAATAAATAAAAAGCACCGTCCTTCGGATGAGACGTTAAACCGAGGTCCTGACTCTCTGTGGTCATTAAAAAATCCCAGGATGTCTTTCGAAAACGAGTAGGGGTGTGCCAAACTGGCCAAACTTGCCCGCTGGCCTACTAATCATCCCCTCATATTAATTGGCTATATCACTCTATCTCCTCTCCACTAATATGCTGGTGTGTGGTGGGCGTTCTGGCGCAATATGGCTGCCGTCGCATCATCCAGGTGGATGCTGCACATTGGTGGTGGTTGAGGAGAATCCCCCCTTTCATATGTAAAGCGCTTTGAGTGCTGCAGAAAAGCGCTATATAAATGTAACAATTATTATTATTATTATTATATATATATATATATATATATATATATATATATATATATATATATATATATATACAGTGGAACCCGGTTATGTCGATGTCCTAGGGGGTCGCCAAAAAGCAAAATGGCGCCAATATATTAACGTGCTTGAAATTTCTTTATGTACATGATGTGCGTTAATAAATGAGAATGTGCATGCACGTGTTTTTGGAGGGATTTTTACACAACAGCGTTGCCGCGATTTGTTTGATGAAGGCATGCTATAAAAATACATACAGTACATGTTTATCTGTCAGGAATCCACCTGCCACGCCCCCTTCGGCGCCCCCTTCGGCGTGGCAGGTGCTTTCGCCGCTTTTCTGAAGCTCGGCTCAATCGCGCACATATGGTGCTCGTTTATCATCATCACCAGCTCCTATTTAAACTTCCACACTCTCACTGTCCGTTATTGTTGGTATATGTTGGTTCACGGCGGTCGTTGTTATCGCTCATGCGTATCCCGGTACGTGCCTTCCCACCGGCACTCTCTCAACGGCTGCATTTTTCATCCCAAAGCGCATCGCGGATAACCCCCCCCCAACCACCCGATCCTGCCGGTGTTCATTCTATGCTTTTGCTGCTCATCCCACGTTCTCCCGTGTGCTGTTCAGCGCCACGCTTCTACTTTCGCCTATAACATTTAACAACAAAAGGCATATGTACACTAACTAACAGCAGAGATTCACCAGTATACAATACAACACCTGTAGCAGCTGTAAGCCTTGATTTTTCCGCCACTTCCGAGAGTTCTTCTGCGGCTGCACCGAGATAACCGACGTTAAATGGTAAATTTTTCCCCCCTTGTGCTCGAGATATTAGGGTTCGGCGACATGAAAAAAGATAAAACGACATAAAAACGACATATCGACATAACCGATAAAAAAATGCTTAGGCGGTTCCACTTCAAAAACGTCGACTTAATAGGGTTGTCGAGGTAACCGAGGGCGAGATAACCGGGTTCCAATGTATATATATATATATATATATATATATATATATATATATATATATATATATATATATATATATATATATAAATACAACTATGTTTGTATATTTGTCTTGCCAAAAGTATTGGGTCACCTGGTCATAAGTATGGTATGTGATTTTTGAACATTGCCTTTTACATTTAGTCCCAATTTGCTCTTGTATTTTCCTCCACTCTTCTGGGAAGATGTTCCACTATATTTGTGTTTGGAAAAGAACCATATATCAGTAGGAAAGGTCAGGTGTCCAAATTGTTGGCAATATAATAGATAGATCTACCCTGTCTTTTCATTGGTCCTTGTGTTCACGCGCTGTCTTGTTTGCAGCTGTTCTTTCTCTCCTTGTTTAATACTTCTGTATATATATATATATATATATATGTTTGTTTTTCACAAAGTCCAGTTCTCTGCATCTAGTCATTTATGTTTCATGTTTCTTGTATTTTTTTTTATCTTGTTTGTTTCTTTCTCACGTTCTTGTTTTGCCTAACTCACATCGTTTGCTAATTGCCTGACCTTTGTCTGTACTACATTTTTTACTTTTTTTTGCTGCAATGTCAGGTTATTTTAAGAGTTTATTTGATCTTAAAACAGAGGAGAAACAATGTTTGTTTTTTCAAGCTCACTAGCCCAGACTGCTAGTGGGTGGAGCTTCTAATTTTTTAAAGTACTACATGGGCACAGTAGGGACACTAAGGAAGGAGAAAAGGATTTATGCCGATTGGCCAGGCAGAGGGACCGAACTGGGAAGGATGTGCTGCAAGTTAGAGAAATAAAGGATGGAGAGAAAAATGTGTAGACTAGTGAGGAGAGTGAGTTGAGAAGATGGAGGGAATATTTTGAGCAGCTGATGAACGAGGAAAATGAGAGAGAGAGAAGGTTGAGGCTGAGGTGGAGAAGGTGAAGCAGGAAGTTGATGGTATTAATAAGGAGGAAGTGAGAGCAGCGATTGACTATTTACAATGACTAAATAACCTTTCCAATCTCATATGTATTTATCATTTAAAAAAAATTAAAATACTTTTTCTCAAAAGGAATAAAATGAACAATACACTAAACAATATTTGAAACAAATTTGTCATTAAATTGTTTATACTTTATAGAAAGTTTATTTATGCATTTGATTAACAATAAAAAAGTCATAAACAGAAGAGGTGTTTTTCTGAAACATAAAACCTGTTTAATAGAAAACACAAGTAAATCAAATAAAAGCAAATAATATCCAGTATAATATGGATTACTAGTTTGTTTGATTTGTTTTGTTTTGTTTTGTTTGTTGCCCAGGGGCTCATAATGACTTATGTTAAGTTTTCTAAAGGTATTTTATTTTTATTTTTCTTTGGTTGAACATGCAGGTTTGGAAAATCTTCACAAAATTACAGCTCAAGGACGCTATGAGCTGCGCATTGACATGAAGAATGGCCAGGAGACAGTATACGCCAACTATGACCGCTTCTCTATTGGAGACTCCAGAAGCCTCTACAAACTTAGAATAGGGGAATACAATGGCACTGCTGGTAAGTGAATAGTGTTTTTCTAAAAATAAAAAGGCCTTGGCTTTAAGAGTTTGTTTTGTAATCCTCAGTGCATCTTATTAATTTCCTCTAAAGTTATAATAACTTACTTAATAGTGTTTTTCTTGTACTAGGTGACTCTCTGAGCTATCACCATGGTCGACCTTTCTCCACTAAAGACAAGGATAATGATAATGCTGTGACTAACTGCGCACTTTCCTACAAAGGAGCCTGGTGGTATAAAAACTGTCACAGAGTCAACTTAAATGGCAAATATGGAGAGTCCAGGCACAGCCAGGTAACTGCTAAAAAAATAATAATTAAAAAATTGTAAAATTAAACATTAAAATCATTCAGGCTTGTGGTATTGAAATATTTACAAGCACATATAGTATGTGTTGTTTCATTAGGGCATAAACAGTTTTTGTTGTATGCAATTTGCATATTTGCAGATTTATATTGCAGATTTGAAAAAAAGAATGCAGAAGTTAGGTTAGCAGATAGCAGAAATCACACACAAAACAACTTTTTTCCACTTTTAAATCAACACATTTTAAGCTCAACCTCATATTGAGGTTCACCACATTCTATCTATATCCATTGCAGCCAGTTTATCAATCACAATAACATATCAATATTTTAGTAAGGCACTCACCAGACACTTTATTCTTTCAACAAGTACAATTTAAGATTTTATCTTTGATGTTTTTTACCATTTTTATTATTATTTTTTTAATTTTTATTTTTTACAAAAAAAAACATTATTTGTGATTCAGCAATAATAAGCAGACCCCCCTGCAGTACCGGTTGAAGACCCATGGTCTATAGCCTCAGAATCCTTTTCTTGTATGACACGAGGAGAACCTGATCTGAGTGTTTGCTGTTATAGTTCATCCACCTTAATGTTTGATTTGTTCGAGTCACCTCAGCCAGTTAATGGCCAGCTCAAACCTTTTCATTAAAAAGGAATTTGTGCTCACAGAACTGTGTGCTCACTTTTTGTGTTTCACACAATTCTGGTAAGTGTATGGATGGAGTAAGTAAGTAAGAAATGGATGGTAAGTGTATAGTATATTGAAGCTTTGTTACATGACATCCCATTTTTTTTATATTCTTTCTGTACTTTATAGGGTATTAACTGGCACATGTGGAAAGGGCATGAGTTCTCCATTCCTTTTGTCGAGATGAAGATGAGACCTTATAATTACCGCAGCATAAATGGCAAGAGAAGGAGGTCCACTTCACACTAATCAACTGTTTCATGACCATCTTACTAGCTTTTCCTATTTTTACATAAAAAGTAAGGAAAAATAAGGCTGTGTTGTTTTTTGATCTTTTGAAGAATTGCATTTAGATGATAAGTCTTTGGACTGTTCCCTTTTCTGTAGAAACTTTTCATCCCTGAAGGTGTAAAAAAAAAAGTTCCTAGGTACAGAATGGTATAATGTTATTTACAACTAATGGTTTGGGGAAAGGACACGAATAAAAATACATGACACTGTTACTTTAAGGAAAAAGATTTTAGAAGAAAATCAGTACACAAAAAATAAGAGACTTATATTTTTATAACTGAAAACAGCTGTAAATTATGATTGAATGATTTACATGCAAGACTTTGGGACTGTTTTGGATCTAAAATTGATTTTGAGCTTTTCACTTAATTTTATTGTGCTATTTGTCATATACATGTGTTAACTAGGAAATCCCCAAAATGGCATTGATAGTGATTTAGACTATATGGGTTTTCTTATATAAAGTATATAAATACAATAACTGATTTATAGAGTTAAATTAACATTTTAATTATTATTTGTATTTTTTATTCACCTAATTTCCATGACCACTATGATTTATTGTGACCTAGACTGGGGTCACTATAAATCAGGAGCCTTTGACAGTAACACTGTATCACTATATGACACAATGGCCGCTCTGGTTTGCTGTTTAAAAATGTTTCTGCAATATTTCTTTGTTTTAAATACTTATACACATTCACACTTAGTTAATGTTAAGTTAATGTAGCTAATCCTCCTATTTCGATGTCTTTGGAGGTGGGAGGAAACTAGGGAACCCCGAGGAAACACACAGACAAGAGGAGGACAGGAACAGAAATTATAGAATAACAGTAACCTCTTTTTATGACTGAACCAGAGACACACACACACACACACACACACACACACACACATATATATATATATATATATATATATATATATATATATATATATATATATATATATATATATATATATATATATATATGCATACATAAGCTTTGGGTTTTCCAATTCCTATTTTTTTGAGCAACCCATTCTTGTAAAAACATTTATTTACATGTAATAAGGATAAAGGTTGTTATGCTCTAACTTATATTTCTATTTGTGACCTGAAATTAAAAAGTATCTTAACTAATAACTTCTCCAGTGGTCTCTCCAATAACTCCCAAGTAGAGGACATTCCTGAGCTGCTTTCATCTATAAAATTGTGCTTTTTTGGCTGAGCAGTAGTAACAGAGCAAAAAGACTGAACATAGGCAATAACAGTACAATACATTATTAATTGCTTATTGGTCATCAAATTGCAGGATGTAGAAGCATAAATTGCGTTTTATAATTCTGTCTATAAAAAAAGCATATAAGGTTTATTGCAAACTTCAGCCAGTGTTCTAGCTGACAAGATATAGAGCTACACATAATTTGTCATGAGAGTGTGATTTGGCATTGACATTTCTTGAAGTGCAATATTAGAGAATATTGAAATAAAATAGGAAATAGACAAATAACTAAACATGCTGTAATATTGTAAAAGAAAATAATGCTGAAAAAATAAGTCCTAATGAAAAAATGTACAGGAGATGGTTATATACATTCTGATTTATTATAAATACTTATTGACTTATACTTCAGAGCAAAACTGAAGACATTCTATTCTTTAAAACTATATATTTTACTCGTACCACTTTTTGGCCTGTTAATTGTTTGTCATTTTGGGGATTTCATAGGTAAACTGCCTCTGAATGCTTAAACTGGAACATTCCATTTTATTAAACATGGAGAATCATCATGGCTCATTGCTTGTTGATTCCTTGCACTGATGGCATTTTTGAAAACCAAAGATTTATTGATTAAAAATGCTTAAAAATAAAGAATGAATTTCATTAAGGGTTTAAAAATCAAATTAGCTTACATCTTGCTAGTTTTTGATATGGAGGTGCCATCACTGCAGCTTATACACCATTCCAGACAATCTGCAGCAAATTCAACATTTATTCGAACTTCATTTGTATGTGCACTACTTCTCATGCTCGTGTAATTCAAATGTTCATGCACCTTGTCATGTCATAGTGTGCAGTCAATTCAGTTTTGAAATGGTTAATATGTTAACTCTCAGCAGGATTGCATCAGGTCCATACAAGTTTAGAATAACGATTCATATGTAAAACCTACTGCTTTGTAAAGTTCCTGCTTCCTCTTTTTCCTTTTATTCTATTTTTATTGAATTGATTCATTTAGTAGCAAGTAATTTTGTCTAACTGAAAGCTGAAAAAAAAAATTTATAGGTCATTCTGTTGTTAGATGTGGGTTGGATTGGTTTAGAGTAGAGTATTACTTTACATGTTGATCTAACTACACAGAATGTGCATTTCTTGATGCATCTATTTCTGTTGCACATTTATATTTCTTATTTGCTTTATAAAATAAAAGATAGTACTAAACTAGTAATCACAATTGCAATTCAGATTGAATTAAACCAGATTAATGTTGTGTCTTTAATATTGAAATATATTTAAATTTACTGTAGTATTAAATTATTATAACAAAATTGGTGCAATACAAAATTTCAAATAAATGCATAAAATATGTTTAATTATTCATAACCTTGCTCATAAATAAATGGAAAGAAGCAAAATACATACATAGACTGGAGATATCCACATAGTGGGCATGTGGCATATAAAGTAAAAACAAAAAAAGAAAGCAATTATTGGTCAAGTTGGTTTAACTTCCATTTATTTCATTTCCACTTATTCAAAATATAGTGTTTACTTTCATAATTAGAGTGGCCCTTTTGTATGTATTCTTGCCAAGTACATCAAAGCATCATCTTGTGATTACATTAACAAAAAGGCAAACATTAGAGCTTCCATCACTTATGATATGCCTCAGTGCACTCTATCCACGTCAGATTTTTAAAATAGAAAGATTAAATCTTTAAGATTTCCTGTTGTTGAATTAAGGAAATATACTCAAAGATGGTGTGCCAGTATTGGTGACATCATCACATCAAAGCATTTCTGCAGTTGTAAGTATGCATTTCACCTTCAAACTATTATATGTTCTCCCTGCATAAAAGGAAATTATTCCAATAAATGCCTCCAAGCATGTCTGGGTATGTGTGGAAAAATGGAAAGTGAAAGAAAAATGTATCTGCATCAGTATATCAAAGTCCTACATATTAAGAATGTTTCTGCACAAATGGCCATATTGTCAGAATACAGCTTCTCATTATTGTAACTGTTATGGTTGACTGCCATATTCAGCAGACTATAATGCAGCCAGTAATGCCTAGCATTCTGGGCAAACATCTGCCTGTTGTGATGTTACCAGTAAGACCTTTGGTCATACTAAACCATCAGACATAGTGTAACCCAAACAAAACTGGATGTCAGACACAATATAAGCAGCTTTAAAATCTACCTGATGTCTGACATGTGCCTATCAATCAGAGATAAATTAAAGAATTAACATGGCATGAATATAATGCTAGCAAAATGTTTGATTTTATTTTTGATGGTCTGTGTACATAAACACTGCAATTTCACCAGGGATGAAACAGAATCCTTTATCTAACACTGTAAACTAGAGTTCATTTTTTGTGTATACCCTAGAAGTTTATGTTGTCAGAAATGTTGGATTTCATTGGGATTAATGAACTATACAAAACTTTCTTAAAGCTGTTGCCTGTTATTGGTTGGTCAATATTTGCACTCAAAGGTCCCAAAGGAAACCACTGTGCAACACAGGTAGATGAGAAAGCGTGGAAAATTAGGGGAACTATTATAAGTGACACACATGAGGTGACATTCACAAGCCAATGATTTTGCTTTAAGTACTTAGCATGAAAAAGGGTGGAAATTTTGAATAAAACAGCTCTAGTAGTCCGTCAATGAGTCATAAGATACTTAAACTTAAAAACATTTCATGTGTAGTTAGTAGATAGTTTAGGATGTTTTTTAAAATGTTTAATTGTGTTAAATGCTATCTCAATATGGTATAAATTAATAATAATAAAAAAAAGAAAGAAAGAAAGAAAAACAGCAGTCACTTGTAAACATAACCTCAACCAAGTGGATTTTCATAATACGCATGATGGACCAGCTTATCTTTCTAGCAGTAACACTTATAAAACTTGCATTCATCTGGATTTAACAGATATGAACAAATCATTGAATATTCAGAATTTAAGCATTTAAATAACTAATGATTATTAATGATACTTCATGTAGTTACTTTTGTCTGCACTGATTAAAAATTGTGATGAACACTAGTAGAGTATTTTGGGGCATGCTTTTATATTGAATGAGTGGTTTCATGTAACCCAACTTTTTTCAAATACAGCAAATCTTGCTTATTTTGGTTTATAGTTACATTTAATGTTGTGGAATGGCGGCAAATTGATTCCTCGTATATTTTGTCTCTTTCTCGTAACATAAACATAGATCTTGTTCATAATCCTGATAATTGTCTTATTAGCAAGACACCACAAAATCTAAATTTTCTGCCCAAAGACTTTCCCATTGCTGAGAACCCAAGACTTCTTACAGAAATGTTGATCATATTTAAGTTGATATTTTTTGATTTCAGCTGATTTACTTTTAAGTCTTTAATTATGTGGTATGTCACAATCTATGTGAATTAACTTTTAAAATAGAAACATGCATTTGTCAGAATAAATGCATTAATATAAACCTGTGATTTACTTTGCAATCAGAACTAGTGCCAGAGCAACTGTTAGAAAAGACACACTTTCTGACCAATCAGAACTCATCACTGTGGTATAAAGTTTTTAGGCTATGGCTATGGGTATGGAGCAAAAAAAATCTTGTTAACAAATCTTTAAAATTATGAATAGTTACAGATCATTTTGCAGTGCCTAAAGTGAAGCTGGTTCATATATGATTAAATGTTTCTAAAAGTTTGTAATATATCAGCAAATAATTATCTTAATCTTCTGTGTATTATCCCTATATTATTGCATAAACAGTCATGCATTTTGGGAGATTCTCCATACAATAAACCATTTTGTTATTAATTAATAACAAATAAATGATATACAGACCATTTTGCAGAAGCTTATTTATAAATAATTATACAGACCATTTTGCAGCAGCTAAACTACATCTATACTTTTATAATAGTTAGTCAGTGTTTTATGTGTGTTCTTCTGGTAAACATCTACAACATGCCTTTACAAATCATCAATAATGATCGAATTCTGAACTAATGATTTGTTCATATCTTTAAATTGTGTGTTAAGGAAAGTTGTGATAATTTTACCTACTAATGTCTTTTATTTCTGTTTATAGATGGAGTAAATACATTGTTGCTGTCAGAGTTCAATCATGTGAAATATGTGACTAAAATCAATGATTTAAACAAACAAAAAAAATTATTCTGTCTTAGACCCATAAGCATTTTTCATATCATATTTTCAATTTTTGTTTAAAAAATTTTTATTAAATTCCATATTACTAAAATACAAATTTAAAAACTTGCAATTTGTGCCTTCATTTTCTTTTTAACAATACAGTTTAAAAATAGTGAGTGTCAGAAACAATTTAATAGCTGAGCCACAGATTTAAACCAGTTAATTTAATAATATTTCTCTTAATATCAATGACATATTACTTCCTGTTTTCAATTAGCATGAACTATCTCAGTCCTGTCGATATATATATATATATATATATATATATATATATATATATATATATATATATATATATAGTATATTTATTACAACTGCATTTGCTCATTTATTGAGCAACATACCGTAGCTGTGGCATTACCTCACACACCAGACTTAGTGTAGGCAAATACAAATGAGAATGTGATGGGTGGCACCAAGCAATGGATTAGAGACTTAAATTACACACTCAGTATAATGCTTAAGTTAATTTTTTTTTTAAATACACACGAGTTTGAATGTGTCTTTATTAATGAACAGGGCTCTCTTAGAAGATTTAATTTAATTTCAACACTAACAGCAGACCATTTTCATCCATTTGTATATCTCATGGCAAAGGCTTTTTCAATTTTAATACATTTGCTCCTATCCATCGGCTGGAGACTTAGTGTGCTAACACACAAAGAAGTGCCCCATTGCTCTTGAAATGTCAACCTTATACATTATCCAGTAATCATTATTAAATTAATTGTAAGTCTATAATGTAATCTTTTCATTATTATTATTATTATTATTATTATTATTATTATTATTATTATTATTATTTTGTCATCTTGTCTAATGTATCTTGTATCTTCTGCAGATATTTGATCTGTTAGATACTTGCTATTTATTAAGAGAATGGATAATGCATGTGTTGAAGACAGACATGATGTGGTAAAAAAAAAGATGGACCTGCGGAAATACTGTATATGCCTCTGTAATAGCCTGAAACTTACAGTTGAATAACCTTGAATACTAATGTGACTAATGAAATTAGTTCTAGTTCAACTGAAATGTGCTGTATAATTCCTTTTTAATACATTTTGTACTCATTAATAAAATACTATAAATATGAATGTTTGTTCTGCTTCTTCATGAGCAGCAACTACTTAGACACAGTATATAAATGAAGTACAAGCAATGCTGCGCTCCAAAAGATCTTTTTTCATCTGGGACATTTGTAATAAAAGCACCTGTATACTATACTAGCTTTCACTACCTTAAAAAAACAGATATGTAGCTAAAAATGATCATGATACTGATCATGTTGCTAGGATGTTAATGAAAAATCTAATTTACAATAGTGCATTTAAGTTTTTTTTTTTTTTACTTGCCTGTAAAATGCTTGTTAGTGATCTGCTTTATATGTGTAAAGACATACTTTCCATGTGTTCTTTACACGTGGAAATGTTCCACACAATCTGAGAGTCTTTCAGCGGGCTTCTATGGGTTTTGCAACAAGGAAAGGCTTCCTTTTAGCGACTCTGCTATAAAGCCAGATCAGTGGAGGGTGGCAGTGCCGGTTGTCCTTCTAGAATTTTGTCCCATCTCCACACAGGATCTCTGCAGTTCAGGCAGAGAGACCATTGGGCTATTGGTCACTTCTCTTACTAAGGCCCTTCTCCCCTGATTGAGGTGCCACTCACATTTTAAGGTTCATGCAACATTCGATCTGAACTACATGCTCCATTAATTGTACTGTATAAAGTAAAGAGGGGTTGCGTCTTTCTTGGCCGGGGAGATACCTCTTTTATAGAATTAATAAAATATTATACTGTCTGTTCGGTGAAGAACAGACCGAATAATTATAATGTTAATTCCATTACCGTTAATTTAATGATTTAATCTAAATATTTAGGAGCAATTATAACCCGTTATGGTTACAGACGTTATGGACGTATGGCCTGGCCAAAGGCAGCATGGCATCTTAGTTCCTCTCAGAACAAAGGCATTTAGCTACAAGGCGTTCTCGCAAAAGCTACTATATAGCTTTTCATTGCGTTATTTGCTAAACATCCAGCCTCCTCATCTAGCAGTTCGTAAAAAAATTACGTATGCAAAATGTAATGACTCTTCATCAGAAAGTTGAAGTTCTTAAAATGTTTCGAAATAAAAAGTCAAATACTGCAGTTGGAAAGCATTTTGGTGTAAATGAGAGCACAGAACGATCTATAAAAAAAAAATATCAGTATCTATCAGTATCTATCAGTTTCCGTGAATGTGCAATAAATGTATTGAAAGTTAAAGATAAAAACATTGTTAAATGGAAGGTGCTTTGTTTCTGTGGATCGAGGACGCTCGTAAAAAATTGTTTATGCTTGATGGTAATATAGTACATGAGAAGGGGTTTAGTTCATATAAGAAATCGAAAGTCAACGTGAAGCAGAGAGCACAAGTACTTCAAGCCAACCACAACCAGGAACATCACAGTCTGCACAACGTTTTTGCACTATGACACTCTAACTCTGGACTGTCATTTCAACTCTGGACTTGCATAGCACAGTGCCACTTTAAACCACACCATACTGCACACGGACACTATAAGGACAGTCACGTTAATCACTTTCATTTTTACTGTCAATATCTACCATAAGCATTTATGTATATACATATATTTTCACATGTATTTTCATATGTATTTTATATAGTTTATACTTTTTTATTAATCTACCTTCTTTTTTTCTTGGTTTTAGTTTTATCCTCATTCCATTCCTTTTATATTCCATTCCTTTTAATTCTTGAATGCCGGACAGTTGTAAAAAAAAAGTATTTCACTGCATGTCGAACTCTGTATGTATGTGTATGTGACAAATAAAATATGATTTAATTTGATCTGATTTGATTTAATTTGATTTGAAATTTGATTTGAGTCAGAAGTAGAGAATGGTTACAGCAGAAAATGGTTACAGGGCTTCTTAAAACCAAATTAAAAGCGTTCAATTGCATGGAGAAGCAGCCTCTGCCAATATCGATGAGGCAGAACAATATCCAGCGATATTTCCGAAAATTATAAAGGAGAATGTGTACAAGCCCAAACAAATCTTTAGAGACTGGCCTGTTTCGAAATAAATTACATCCAGAACTTATATAATGAAGTAAGAATTAAAGACACCAGGATTTAAAGCGCAAAAAGACAGAAGGACTTCAGTAATGTGTGGCAATACCTCTGGGCATATGATAAAACCAGACTTCATACACAAGTCAGCAAATCCCCAGTGAAACTGGGGAAGCTATTAGGAGGTGAAGGCTTGAATGACATGACGAGTGACGAAATAAATTAGCTCATTGAAGAACATTCAGAAACACTGAATGAAGAGGAGCTCATTAAATAAAAATGTAAAAAAAATCTGCAAGCGAGGAGGAGTCAAGTCAAGTCAAGAGGCTTTTATTGTCATTTCTACTATACACATTGGTACACAGTACACAGTGAAAACGAGACAATGTTCCTCCAGAACCCTGGTGCTACACTAAACAACAACATAGAGCTACAACACAAAGCTACATAAAATGCATTGAGTGCAACCTAGTGCAAACAGTGCAGACGAAAAACAGTACAGACAGACAGACAGATAGACAACACAAGACAACACAGGACAATGCTGACCAGTAAACCTACTGTAAACTCTGGATATACAGTACTGTGCAAAGAGGACTATAACTGAGAGTAAATATAAACAAACACAATGCAGTGCAAATAACAGCAGTAGCAGCAGTCAAGAGGTGCAAAAAACAGCATGTAAACAATGTAATACGGTCACACATTTGAGTACGTGTGTGTGTGTGTGTGTGTGTGTGTGTGTGTGTGTTCCATTTTAGTTCTGTGTATTGAGGAGCCTGATGGCTTGCGGGAAAAAGCTGTTACACAGTCTGGATGTGACGGCCCGAATGCTTTGGACCTGCTTTCCTGATGGCAGAAGATTGAAGAGTGTGTGTGAGGGGTGTGTGTGGTCGTCCACAATGCTGCTGGCTTTGCGGATGCAGCGTGTGGTGTAAATATCCGTGATAGAGGGGAGAGAGACTCTGATGATCTTCTAGGCCGTCTTCACTATTCTCTGTAGGGTCTTGCCATCCGAGATGGTGCAGTTTCCAAACCAGGCAGTGATGCAGCTGCTCAGGATGCTCTCAATAGTCCCGCTATAGAATGTGGTCAGGATCGGGGGAGGAAGATGAGGGTGAGGAAGAAGAAAAAGAACATAAAGAAGATGAGGGCCTAACTGTAGAGACGTTAGCAGAAGCAGGTCGTATGATAACTGCTTTGAAACATATGAACATGGTACGGCCCCTAAAGTTCCAAAATGCCTTAGACGGTATTTTTTGCCGTACAAGAAATTACAATTTAAAAAACAGCAGTTACATATAACAATGTTACATAGAACAATTTTAGTCCTGCAAAAAAATGCCAAAGCCATGTCAGGAACCAGCACAAACAGAAGAGGAAATGATGAAGGAAGATGAGGCTCTCCACAAAGAAGAAGTGGATGAGCCTCCACCTTTAGAGAATTACAGTTGAACCCACTTATCTCAACTTCGGTTAACTCACCAACCCTATTAAGTCGACGTTTTTGAAGTGAAACCGCCAAATTCTCGCTTTGTCTTAGCATTTTTTAATCGGTTATGTCGATTTTTTTATGTCGCCGAACCCTAATATCTTGAGCACAAGCGGGGGCAAATTTGCCACTTAACGTCAGTTATGACAGGAATGGCCCTGCCACGCTCCCTTTGGCAGCGGCATTCCCCAAAGCACCCTGCTTCTTCTCCCGCTACGTACCCTTCTTCTCTGACTCCGCATTCTCTCAATGGCACCCCGGATTACCCCGATCCTGCTGTTTTCCATGTTCACGCAGTTTGCACCATGTTTATCTGTGTCAGCCCAGCGCTGCGCTTTCCATAGCGCAGATCCGTGGATTCTCTACACAAACTGTCTCTGCTTTCACAGAACTTCGTAGACCACACTCCCGGAGCGCACCACTGGATATTACTGCTTCACTACAAGTATTGGTGGATTATCTCCTGAGTATTCTCAATAAACCTTGTTTGCGTTTACTTCGGCTTCCGCCTCCTTATCCGCATTACAGGTTATCTCGATCCGCATGACCAATCAAACAAATTGCGGCAACGCTGTTGTATAAAAAACCTCCAAAAACACGTGCATGCACATTCTCATTTAATAACGCACATCATGTACATAAAGAAATTTCAGGCACCTTAATGTATTGCTGCCATATTGGTTTTCGTTTGTCTCGATCATCGGTTATCTCGACGATTTTTGGCGTCCCCTAGGCCGGCGACATAACCGGGTTCCACGATACTAAGTTCTCAAATTTGCTGTGCAATACTATATATAAACATTAATCTTTATCCTTTATTCCATTTTATTTTATTTACATAAAGTACTGTATTTAGAATTTTGTTAAATAATGTACTGATTATTTACTGTATTTCTTTTTATTTTATTTAGTTTAAGTACTGTAATTACTGTACTGTCACGAAAGAGAATTTCATACTGAATCGGTCAAGGCCCAGGTTACCGCCACAGGTATCGTTAGCCAACAGGGTACTGGTGGAAATTGGGCTATTGTTGGCCGAAGGAGGAGAAGGAGAGGAGGAAGGCGACTACAGAGACGGCAGGAAAAGGAGAAATGGAGGAGAGTGGAGGTTAGGGTTGGTACTTCTGGTAATCTTAGTACTATGACTGGTAAAGGGAGAGAGGTAGCTGATATGATGGAAAGGAGAAATGTAGATATGTTGTGTGTTCAGGAGACCAAGTAGAAAGGAAGTAAGGCCAGAAACAATGGAGGTGGGTTTAAACTGTTCTATCATGGTGTGGATGGAAAGATAAATGGTATAGGGGTGATTCTGAAGGAAGAGTACAGTAAGAGTGTAGTGGAGGTGAAGAGAGTTTCTGATAGGGTGATGAACGTGAAGCTGGAAGTTGAAGGCGTGATGATAAATGTCATCAGTGCTTATGCTCCTCAAGTGGGTTGTAAGGGGGGGAAGGAAAAATTCTGGAGTGAGTTAGATGAATTGGTAGAAGGTGTACCTAGGAATGAAAGATGATAGGAACAGATTTCAATGGGCATGTAGGTGAAGGGAACAGAGGTGATAACCAGGTGATGGGTAGGCATCTTTAAGGAGAGGAATGTGGAAGGGCAGATGGCGGTAGATTTTGCTAAAAGGATGGAAATGCCAGTTGTGAACACTTATTTAAAGAAGAAGGAGGATCATAGGGTGACGTATAAGAGTGGAGGAAGGTGCACACAGGTGGACTATGTTCTATGTAGGAGATGCAACATCTGGAAATAGAAAGGAAGACATGGTGGTTGTGGTGGAATGAGGACGTCCAGGGGAGCATAAGGAGAAAGAGGTTGGCAAAACAGAATTGGGATCAACAGAGTGATAAGAAAAGTAGGCAGGAGTACAAGGAAATGCAGCAGCAGGTGAAGCGGGATGAGCACCACAGATGCATTATTTGCTTTGAGAATGTTGATGGAGAAGTATAAAGAATGTTCTCACATGCATTGTGCACAATGCAACTCAGGAGTTGCATTGTGTGTTTGTGCCGAGTGCCGAGAGAGGAGTTGTGGTATTGTATGAGAAAGTCAGGTGTGTCAGAGAAGTATGTGAGGGTGGTGCAGGACATGTATAAGGACATCAGTGTGACAGCAGTGAAGTGTGCAGTAGGAACGACAGACTGGTTCAAGGTGGAGGTTGGACTGCATCAAGGATCAGCTCTGAGCCCATTCCTGTTTGCAGTGGTGATGGACAGGTTGACAGATGAGGTCAGACAGGAGTCTCCATGGACTATAATGTTCTCGGATGATATTGTGATTTGTGGTGAGAGTAGTGAGCAGGTTGAGAAGAGCCTGGAGAGGTGGAGGTAGGCACTGGAGAGAAGGGGAATAAAAGTCAGTAGGAGTAAGATAGACAACATGT
Source organism: Silurus meridionalis (assembly GCF_014805685.1). Lineage (NCBI taxonomy): Eukaryota > Metazoa > Chordata > Actinopteri > Siluriformes > Siluridae > Silurus > Silurus meridionalis. Next base: position 6,597,820 of record NC_060889.1, on the reverse strand, counting down.
GTGTGAATGAGAGGGAGGTCAGTGGAGTGGTTCGGTTGAAGGGAGAAGAGGTGAAGAAGGTGGAGGAGTTCAGGTACCTGGGGTCAACAGTGCAAAGTAATGGAGAGTGTGTTAGAGAAGTGAAGAAAAGAGTGCAGTCAGGTTGGAGTGGGTGGAGAAGAGTGGCAGGAGCGATTTGTAATAGAAGGCTATCTGCAAGAGTGAAAGGGAAAATTTTAGGACTGTGGTGAGACCTGCAATGTTGTATGGTTTAGAGACAGTGGCATTGAGTAAGACAGGAGGTGGAGCTGGAGGTAGCAGAGCTGAAGGTTTTCGTTGGGAGTGACGAGGATGGAGAGGATTTGAAATGAGTTTATTAGAGGGACAGCGCATGTTGGACATTTTGGAGACAAGGTGAGGGAGGCGAGATTGAGATGGTTTGGACATGTGCAGAGGAGGGACATGGGGTATATAGGTAGGAGAATGCTAAGGATGGAGCCACCAGGAAGGAGGAATGAGGAAGGTCTAGAAGGTGGTTTATGGATGTGGTAAGGGAAGACATGCATGCAGTCGGGTTAAAAGAGCCAGATGTAGAGGACAGAGGAGTTTGGAGACAAAGATCTGCTGTGGCGACCCCTAATAGGAGAAGCCGAAAGAAGAAAAAGACTGTAATTACTGTACTGTACAGGTATTTTATTTTATTTACATAAAGTATTGTGAATTTAGGCAAATAATGTAATGTTATAAAGTTAAATACTGTACAGTGCTTTTAAATCTTTTAATATTTTTATATAAAATTTTTATAATAAATTTAATTTTGCGTTACTGGTTCGCAAAGGGTGAGTCAAAACCTCACAAATTTTTGTTACTAGCGAGGGGTCATAGAACATAACCCCCAAGGGTATCGAGGTTGCACTGTATATATATATATATATATATATATATATATATATATATATATATATATATATATATATATACACTATACTGCTAAAAGTATTGGATCACCTGACCTTTTCTGCTATATTCTGGAAGCACTCAATTTTACTCTATTTTGGTCTGCTATAGAGCTCTGATCTCATCCGTACTTAACACCTTTGGAATGAATTGAAAAGCTGACTGCACCCCTCCTCACCCACATCAGTACCTGCCTTTTGTAATACCCTTGTGGCTGAGGAACACAGATATCCATAAGCACACTCCAACCACACTCTCATTAGTGCCGAAATCCATACACCAAGTAAACGCCATACATACGCTGACACACACATTACACCCCGGAGGAAAAAAAAGTTTCACACACACACACACACACACACACACACACACACACACACACACACACACACACACACACACAGAAATGTTTCTCATTATGAAACTTGGGTAAGAGACTTCCCCACAGCCAAGAATTGTGCCGAATACAGGAAATGGTAGTAACATGACCATTATCTGCCCATTACCTAACAGAAATTCTTGTATTTCCATCAGTGTTGCTGTTGGCCTCTTGGTAGCCTCCCTGATACGTATTTTTGGAGGTTTGTCCTGATCTTCGCAATGTCGCTCCAATTACTAATAAAGATTTTGACAGTGTTTCACGGTACATTCAATGCTTTCCATATTATTATGATGGCAGGTCTATGCCATTTACCTACAGGCCTAATTTTAAACATGACTGTTTAACTCTGAGGACACCATTATGAAAAGGTGTTCAGAATTATGCAATCAGGGTGTTTTTTACGTTTCTAATTATTAACATTGTTTTCTCTTGATTTCTGTTTGTTGGAAGATCACATTAACGATGTAAGAAGTCTGACTTTTATGTTGTTATTTTAAATACCTGAAGTTTCATAAGTGGGTGTTGACTTTATATATCCACTCTATATATACTAGCAATAACTCTTTAAGGAGACATGAGGAACAAACCTTGAGAGGAACCTGACTCAAAAGGAAGCCCATCCTCTTTTGGGTAACATCACATAATGTCTGAGTGACACAGTGACTTTATGAGTCATTCCTCTTTTACAACTAAATACAGTGGAACCACAGTGTACGAGATTCATTTGTGCCTGAAAACCGCTTGTGTTCCCATATGCTCGTACTCGCATGTTAATTTTCCCATAAGAATTAAAAGCAATTAACCCATTCCCAGACCTCAGGCAATCATTTATTTCAGCCCTTAAAAATGTTTATGCCTAATTTAACACACAAATATACTTGTAACAAAGTGTAAACATAAAAAGTAATCAATTATAAACATAAATAAGTAAATAAATAAATAAATAAATAACTTTTTGTTCTTTATGATTGTACTTACTGTTGAACTAGACATGCCAAATTGCAGACAAAGCTTTTCTACTAATTCTTTCTTTATTTCCATGGGTAATTTTTTTTACAACCTTCCTTCCAGCGCTATCACTAAATTTTTTGGGACCCGTGATGCAAAATTTATAGTGAAATAAAACAAAAACACTATAAAAACAGACAAAAAGCACAATTTTCACACAAGAGAATGACGGGAATACAGTCAGAACAATGTCTATGAAGTGAGCATGAAGCGTGGGGATGGAGGTGAAGAGCGACGAGCAGAATGTGTGACTGGAACTAAATGCATCAAAAGATATGCTTGTATATTTGTTTACTAAAAGTTACTGAACAATGAGATGTATGTATATCTGGAACCCTGGGCAATTGCTTCTAAGGGGAACCGCTAACTGGCATTAAACACATAAAGAAGGAAATGAGAAATTAAAATTTTGTGCAGTTTCACACAGCAGTAGCAGCTGGGAAAGAGTGTTATTTCACGACATAACATCAGTGAAAATTTGTCTTAATTGATCCATATGGCATCAACCCTCACTATACTGTATATCAGTATCTGATCACACATTGACACACATTTTATTGTTTTGTAGTGTAGAAAAACTCTGAAGTGATGCCTGGTCAGTTAATAGTGCACACAAGTGTATGCAGTCATAAGTAATCCAGGACATAAACCAATAATGTGTGGTAAAATATAGACAGTTTACCATCAATTCATGTACTATTAATAAATGTACTATTACAGGACATAGATTTGAGAAAGTAATGCCCATGTTTTGATCATTTTCAGTGAACTCTTCTGAGAAAAAATAAATCTGATCAAACATTCAGCTGCTCACTACTTGCTCACTTACAGTCCCATAGCTAATTCACTCCTCAAGAATTAGGATTATCTCCCCCTTACAGTACTGTATATCCTCTGCATTGAAAAATATTTATGATTTGAAATTGAGGTGTCAAAGTATGTTAAAGAAAGAAAAACGATACAAACCACAAACATTAAAAAGATATTGCCGTCTGTAATCTTTTGATCAGACAGTCTTTTTGTGTCTCTTGAATGTAGGTTGTAGGGCATAATGCAATGTAAAAAAAAAAAAGCTTTCCAATTGCCTTAAGAAAGAGGGCACTCCATACAAATGAGGGCTTTCAGAGCTTCCCAGCCAGCTGAAACTGATGCTCCCAGGCAGCATTTGTTTTTGGACCATCAGGTTTTCAGAGTTTTGCCCTTTTATAGAGATAGCACAGCATATGGTGAAGGCACAGGGGAGTTATCCTTCAGGCTGAGTACACCATAAGCACAAGTTTTTTATTAAAATTCCTTTCAGCCATTTGTTGGGCATTTGAAATACACTTCATTGGAGATAAAAAATACTTTGGCAAGTTTGTTCTTTAAAACCATGTATGTACTAATGTACTAACCTCACTCTTTTGAGAGTGAATATGAGAAAATAAATGAGAAAACCTGGTACATAAAAACATTATTCCAAGAAAGAAAGACGTATATTACTTTTTTATTTGTGCCAGAGCATGATGTTTCCAGTCCCACCCCTTTTCACAGATCTACGTTGATACATTTCATTTGCCTGACTCATGGTGTTTTTGCTGCTGGTTAGCAACAACTCATGCTATATTTGGCTTTTCCAAACAGTGTGCAAGTGTGATTTATTTTTCACTAAAAGGGTAACTCATAACCTGAGATGCAACATGTTCTATTATTGAGTTATTCAGACAGGCAATGTGTTTTTAATGCCCTTCAGGATGTAATCAGGCTGGAGAAAAGCTCAGAGCATAGTTCCTGGAGATCTGCTTGCTTCATTTCACTGTAACAATGTGGGTTTTTGTGTATTCCAAGTGGCTTTGCGTGATCTAACATAAAGCTGGTCTTTGATATGTTTTGAGGTCTTTACAAAATGTTTGTGCTGTTCATCTGCATACATGTCTATCTTCCTACAAAATCTAATTTTAATTCATCATTCATAATTAATTCATCACAATTTCAAAATTTGGGTTTCACATCTCTTCACATTCACATTTCACAATGAAAAAGAAAGAAAGAAAGAAAAAAAAGAAAAAAAGGGAAGAAAAAAAGATTATATATATATATATAATCATGTACTTTTGTAATAGATTTAATAATAGTTATTGGGTGACATTTTAACGTATTTTCTGCAGCTCTTTACTTCATTTATTTGGCCAGAGACACACCCTGAGTCTACTTTCAGTTCTGCATCCTGTGCAGGTCTTTATGTTTTGGTTTTGTGGTTTTAGCTTACTGAGCTGTGATGTAGAGAAATATATTAGTGAACTATGTGATCTTTCCTAAACTGTGTTAATTTTTTCTTCCTTTTTTAATCAAAATTTAAACTGAAAGTGAAATTAAAGACTTATTTGTCACTTTGTTTCCAGTAAAAAACCACACCGTTTCCAGTAAAATGTATTTATGACACATTTCTATCTTTTGTAGGTGATTGTACAAAAGGCCATTATAAGAATCAGTAAGTTAACATTAAACATTTAGTTAGAGGATTTACTACTATTAGAGACTGGAGCCTTTCTATGTCAGTTTATTTTTATTCTCTCTATTGTTTAAACATGTACATTGGCTTTCCCTATAAGGTATTTCATGTTTATGAGCATACACTGTGACAGTTTCACCCCATTAGCCCTCCCTCTCTCTTTCAGTGACATCACAGAGTAGTTGAGTGTATAACCTACCCACAAGAATGTGAAAGTGTGAGGCAAAAAGCTTGTGAGACACAGGAGTCTTTCTTCCACTCTAGGCCTCGTCATAGCAAAAGGAAGGCACAAGACTTAAGTGTTCAGGTGAAGTTGTGAATCAAAGATAAACTGTGCATGGCATCAGCATCAGGCAGGATCTAAAACGGCTTGTGTGGCATGAGGGGAAACATCTGGACTTTGTGTGTACAACAATGGTAAGTTCATAGCCGGTGTCTGTGTCTTTTTGAGAAATTAGATGTTGCTGCTGTACATGTACAGTTTTAGACACATGAGAACTATTTTCTTGGAACCAAGAGTAGCTTTCACAGCAAATGCTGCTTCGATTCAACTTCCTGCACTACTGCACTGATGTAACTGATGTTTTTTGCCTTGTCGTTACATATTCTTTACTTTTTAATTTATTTGCAGTTTAAGAGGCTTAAGTTGTTTACAGAACCATTTACTTTATTTGTAAAATGTATATAAATGCAATTACCAAAGTAGGAGACTGGGAGCCTTACATTTTCAGAAATGTAACCTGGCCACTTCTAAAGGGCAGTTAGAGATTTATTATAACACAAAGGCATTTTCCCTTTGTGTAAACATTGCCTTAATCGGTTTAAGAGCAGCAAATGATGTAATTGTCTCAGAATAAGGCAAGCCATTTATGTGCACAGCTCCAAACAGCTGTGTGCAAATGGGGTTTCAGTGACAGAAAGAAGTTTTTTTTAGCAATGTTTAAACTTCTCTGACAGGTTTAAAGAGTGACTTAAAAAAACTATATGCTTTCATTTACAGTACATTAGGATGATTATCCTTCCTCACTTTTTCCTAATTGTCAGTTTTCTAGAGACTGACATGCTGACTATGCTTGCACAGTTGATTAGGAATATACATATAAAAATATTACACATTTACACTTACGCAAAAACAAATGACATAACATTTTTTTAAATAGAATAGAAATAAAGTGGTTGCTTTGGCGAAGGTGACATACTCCTTGGTTGTCTTAAGAAAATAAGACGTATTTAGTGTAATCTATGACACAAATTAAGTAACCAGGAAATAAACTCAGTTGTGGGTTTATGCTAGATTTTTAGCTGAGCGATGAATACTATGATAAGTGTGGTTCACTGAGTATTCTGCTAACTGTTTTTGTGACATGCTATGAATATCCATGATTTCCCAATAGGATTATACTTCTTGTTTTTGTTTTATGACTAGCTTAGAATACATTGTAAATTTGAGCTTGGCTTGGCTCAAATTATTTAATAGACAAAACACTCCATCATGTTGGCAGTGAAGGGATTTAATTATGTTGTATGAATCATCTTGTATTACAAGCGATGTATATTTTTATAATAGTTTTTTTTTTATATTATACAATTATACAATTCTTGTATGTATACACTTTATCTGTGTTTATTATATGCATTATGCATATAATAAACACAGATAAAGTGTATACATATACAAATAAGTAATTTCACTGTTGGAAATCACAATTGTTAATTGGCTAAGTAGATTTTCCTGTCAATGATATACTGTAAATATTAACCAGTTTACACCATTTCCTGTCTCTTCTTTTCTTTTTAGACAAACGATTAGAACATGGGCCCATGATTTTAATCCACCAAAGCAAAAAAAGTTTGGCCTTCTTTAACCTCTTGGAGAGTCAATGCAGAAGGGACTAAGCTGCAGGTGGAAGCTTGATTCTGTTTCTGTTCATTGTACAGAAAAAATATATCTACTGTCAAGGATCTTCTATGATTTCGAAGACAGATGTCATATAACAATGCTTTGGTATTCATGAGAGCAAGCAACAAATGTAAGTTTGATTTGTGTTGGATTTAGAGCTCAGCAGCACTAATTCCACTTCTTGCCATCCCTCAGCCCATAATGCTGATATGAACTAAGTAGAACGGCATAAAAATTCAGACGAGTCGAGTAAACCTCTGGCCATTTAATGCAAAGAAAATTTCCTGTTTGATCTGCATATGAGCTCCTTTTGAACCATGAAGCAACAGATCACAGAATTCTTTAATAATTTGTGGACGCTTTTGATCACCAAGCAAAATGAGGGAATTTACAACACAGTGTGTGTTGCTGTGCTTCTTATGCTTCCTCTACTTGTTTTCATCACATCTCTGGTTGTTTGCTGTCACTGCTGCTCGTCTTTTTGCAAAAGGTGTGACTGTTGCTGTTGTAGAGATACTGCTACACTGAAAGGGACACAGGATGAAAGAAAAAAGAAAAAGAAGAAGAATGGTGGACAGACTGAAGAGGACTTATGGATTTCAGTCAAATCTGACCCCATGACTCCAGACAGAATGACCATTGTGTAGTTGGATAATGATCTTTTTCAAAGTACGGGTTGCATATTTATACATGCCTAGCTCATATAATTTATATGATATAATAGTATATAAAGCCAGCTGGATGCATTATAATATTGAAGACAGTTCTCTACTTGTTCAAGAGATGAGCTGCAAATTATTATAAGTTTAATCATCCTCACTAGGAACTACTAAACATTAAGAATAAATTTACATAAATTTATAAATTTATGAAATAAATTTTTTTTGTTTATTAAATAAACAACAATGAAACTCTTTTCATGACCCTAAACCTTGCTGCAAATTGATTGTGCAATAGAGGCAGACTTCCTTTTCTTGTTTCTAACAATGCTGACAGAGCAAAGAGGAAGAAGCTTCCTGAGCATTCAAGTAAGGCAATTATGTTACGCAATAACTTCTGTAAAAATTAAATATGCTGTATTCCTTTTCATCCACTGTTAAAGAAATAAAAAGATTTTTTTATTTTATTAGAATATTTTTTGCTCTGCCAATCAGTGTAGCCCTTGATTTGTGATATAACTTGCCTTCTAATGCAACAGTCTGAGAGTTGAAGACAAGACACATAAACTCTTGCAGAGAAGGTAGGTTTTGAACTCATGGGCTTAACTGAGAGTAAACTATTGAATTAGCAAGAGGACGTTAATTTCAATTTTGTGTGTGATTATGAGTTTACTTTTGCAGGATGTTTTTTTTATTATATATTTTGTTGCTGTACGCAAATGTTGACAATCTGGTGTCTTGGGTATAACCTAATTAGAATAAAGGTACTGTATTTTTCCATATTCTGTTTAATGAGATTTTCTCTTCCTATCAAAGAAAGTCTTCTGCATATACGACTGTCCAAATTTGAAATGGACACTCATACAAATTCTCAGAATTATTGTGCCCTAGTAACCCAAAGGGCATCTACTTTATTTTTTGACATTTAATCCAAAAAAACAGCTCTACACATTATACACATAAACATGTATTTGTCTAGATTCATCAGCAGTGAGTGAATATTTCCAAACATTAAAAAACTAAAAATAAAATATTTTCCTTTTAAAGCTTTACACAGTGCGTGGTGGAATAACCTGGGCTGTTAAAGTAACTCTAATTCAGCCATGATCTGGCTTCCCAGACTAATACAGGCACTCCTTGTTTTGCCTGTTCTTATCCCTGCTACCACAAGAGGAGTGGAAAATATACAATGCCATTCTGTTAAGAGAAGAGTGAGACTGGCCTGATGCTTTCTACATTAGATATTATTCCTTGTGTTTGATATGCCAGGGGACTATTACCTATTCATCATTTGATGGTAGAAAAACAAGCCAAATAGGTTGAATTTATTACTGCCTAGTACTTGGGGATCTTTATACCAACATTTGATATTAGACCAGTTTTCTCATGAAACTTTTCTAGCTAGATAGACAAAAACTAGTTTTAAAAGGTTCAAATAATGCATTTGTTTGATCAGTTTCAGATTACTATAAATGACTACCTCTTCCAGAAAAATTATTTACCTCTTGGTTGGACTGTGTAATTCCTTGTTATACGTGACCTTATAAAACCAGAAACATTATGATATTTCTTAATAACAGTGCATCAGCTCCTAGTAAAATATTGCATTATTTTAATGTTCTACTAATACCCTGTAAAGCAATCAATGTTATTATTCTTCGTACAAATGCTAGAAGAGTTTAAAAGTGCTTTGAGTAATGAATAAATCTACACTGGTACGCTAGATAACAAACTTAAGATAAATCAGCCTACAACTCTGTTGATTTTTTATTATGTTTTTTAACAAAGCAAACTTGGAAAGTGTAAGTGTGTCATTAAGTGGTGCATCTTTAACCGTCACTTGAAGATAGCCAGGGACTCCACTTCTAGAGGAAGTTTATTCCACCACCTCGGTGCCAGAACAGAGAAGAGCCATGAAGTATACTTACCTCACCTGAGAGAAGGTGGTACCAGTCGAGCAGTGCTGGAGGATCTCAGACAGCGTGGTGCAGTGCGAGGTGTGATGAGGTCTCTGAGGTAAGATGGTGCTGGTCTATTTTTGGCCTTGTAGGCAAGCATCAGTGTTTTGAATCTGATACGTGCAGCTACTGGAAGCCAGTGAGGTTATTTGTTTATAAATAAATATAATGTTTAAGTCTTGTGAGCACATCAGTACTGAGAACGTGTTTTTCTTAATACCGTCAGTTCTTGACTTAAAACTCTTCTCTCCTGCTCAGTGGTAACTCACAAACACAAAACAGGAATTTTACTTTTGGGTTTTATAATATTCGTCTGTTTTGGGTTTTTTTTTGCTTTTATGGTAAACTACTGGCAGTAGGGTTGCCAGTAATTCTTTTTACAGTTTGCTTCTGTAAATTAAATGTACAATCTTTTACTGCTAAAATACATTTCTCAGTGTTTATTTATTTATTTATTCATTTATCTATTTATTTATTTATCTATTTATTTATTTATTTATTTTATATATATTTTACATATTTAACCCCTACAGAGTGTTGAAGTCAAGCTGAAGCAGTGCTGACGTTAATGAGATGACTTATTAATGAAGTGACTAAATGAGGATTGAGTGGTAGTGATAAACACCTGTGAACAAGCAAAATCACTAAAAGAGCAGAGAAACACAACTTACAGCCAAAGCCATAGATGATATTAACTGAAAATAAAACACATTTAATCTCTCAGGATCTCAGCAAAAGATGATTAAACAACCCCAAAACAACCAGTGTGACTGTCATATGTGTAAAAAACACTCTAATTGAGATTTTAGGTGTTGTACTTCCTTGTACTTTTAAGGTCACCATAATGGAGATCAGTGTTTGCTGTAGTTGGACTCTTGAACTATGTCCAAGACTTTTTGATTTTGGTAGTAATGAGTTAAATTTATTAAGCATAGCAAGAAAAGTCAAGTTAGTTATGGCTGACTATGTGCTTGTGATTTCAAATCAGCAGGAGCTAGTCTAATTCACTGATCACACTCAATATTTACTCTCTTGTTAAAAGTATGATCTATTACTAATACATTTACACAGATATCAACAATCAGTGTATGTGTCTCAACATTGGTGACTATCAAAAAAGAAAATGTTATTTGTTGAGTTTCATGTGCTTATTTATGATGTGTGTGTTTAAAGAGTGCTGTAGTTCTAAGGGTTTTACGCATTAATTGTTTTTAAAAATCCTTTCTAATAGTTGTTTTAAGAAAAAAAGTTCTTGGTGAGTCATTTTGCTATCATAAACAATGTGAAATGAATTAGTAGATCTGATTAGATTCTGAGATCAGAAAATAAGGTCAGTAGATCTGATTACATCACCATCAATAATTAAGCAGAATCCCTTAATTACAATTTTCTTGTCTTTTTATAACAAAAGTGCTTTAAAACACAGTGACAACAGCCATAGAAAAGTGAATGTTAAAGAGTCAACAGTCACAAGCCCAACTAAATCAAGCACTGATCTCCAAATGGTGATCAAAATAAACATTTTCAATCAAATGTAAACCGCTGTTAAGTCTTAATGATTGTTTTGTAGATATGTGACAAAAATAAAGTCAAATTGAAATAATTGAAGCTGGTAATGCTGAATTTGTTGGAGTTCTTGTTCTTTTTCTGCTTGTGATTCTGCTTGTAAACAGCAGTGTTCATCAATGTCTGAATTCACTTATTTGTTTTCATTCACTCTGTCAGGTGAACTTAATTAGATTTGATGTAGGGAATAGTGAATGAGGGTGAAGAGTGTGATTTCAGACACAGTCTCTGAGTGTCAATTCTGAATGCTGTTAATCCACAGTATACTGTGCACTGTTTAAACTTTCTTGTTTTATAGGGGATTCTACTGTTTTAATGAAAATAAAACAGCATGTTTCTGTCAAAATGTGTCTATTTTAAGACAGCATTTCTTTTTACAGTGTACCTTTGAATGTTGTTTTATTTGACTTTATTTTTATTTTATTTTATTTTATTGCATTTCAATATTGCATTTGAGTTGTAGCTTATCTCATGTGTACAAAATGATGAATGTGAAATTGTTGTTTAATATACTTACCTGAGTAAAATGACAGGATTGGTGCAATGCGTGGATCTTCCCACTTCTTTTAGGCCTGCCTCTGGATAGTGTTCTCTTCGATTGGAGGCCACTTTGTGCAGCTTTGGACGGTTTCTCATCAACACCTTGTGTGGTTCCATGAAATTCCAGAGTAAGAACGGGAGCTTTGAGGATGGATTGGATTGTAGTTAATGTCAACAGACTGCTAAATTGACTCAGGACTACAGTTCGCTTCTGATCATCATCACTGTACATTGTATATCTGCTATAAATGGACATTCGGTGCAACCCAGATGAGGATGGGTTCCCTCTTGAGTCTGGTTCCTCTCAAGGTTTCTACCTTATGCCATCTCGGGGAGTTTTTTCTTGCCACCGGCTCACTCATCAGGGACAAACTTACTTATAAAGAAGATATTCACTTTTGATCACCACATTATCTGTGTAAAGCTGCTTTGAGACAATGTTTATTGTTAAAAGCGCTATACAAATAAAAATGATTATTGAATTGAATTCATTTGAATTGAATTGAACTGAATTAAATTAAATTGAATTAATGGTCTGTAAAAGCAGGGCCAAGGTTTCGGGAGAAAAGGAGAGTCTGCACATGGGTAAATTATGGCTGCTGAGAACTGATTGTCCGGTGAGCTGGTTAATAAATTAAGCGATACATTTCTTGCATGTCGTCGGCAAGAGGACAGTTACAGAATTGTAAGTGACTGCGAGGTGTTGAGGTAGAAAATAGCTAATTTTGAACTTCACAGTCTTGTTATTTCAATCGTTTTAAACAAGACTGAGCGGGAGAGAAAGCCGGGGCAATCGAGACTGTGACAAACACCGGCCTGCGAAATCCCTATGACTGATTGGAACTACCTGAACGTTCAAGGATGAACAAAGAGAACCAGATATCACCCAAAGCTACCGGGAACACTCTGTGGTACCTCAGGCACAGTTGAAGTTCAGCACACTGACATTGTTCACCGAGCTACTGATATGAGGTGAAAGCGGGAATGCTTTCTTCCCGGAGGTAACCGGTTTGATCAATTAGCGACGCAGCAGTTGCTGATACCTCACTACCTCCCATCATCGATTCAGGCCTGCTACGGTTTTTTCTTTTTTTAAGAGGGATTATGTTCAGAGGTACATTGTCGTGCTGGAGCGAGAAAGCATTTGTACTCTTTTTGGTACAATCCTGTACCTTGATTTTTCTGTGTGAATGAATCCACAAATCACAATTGATAATACTGATCATTTATATACTATAAATTTGGGCTCTCATAGAACATGTATATACTGTATTTTAACTGAAACAATACCTTTGATAAGATTTTAGTCAGTATGTTTTCATGGTTGCGAGTCTTTTCTTGTGCGTGCAATTTTAGCCCTTATACACTGCCCATCCAAAAAAGAATTATTCACACACTAATATTTTGTTGGACCGCCTTTAGCTTTGATTACGGCACGTATTCGCTGTGGCATCATTTCGATAAGATTTTGCAATGTCACACCATTTATTCCCATCCATAGTAGCAGTAATTTTTCGCAAAGATCTTGTATTGATGATAGGTCGGACCTAGGTGTTCTCCCACACATCCCAAGATTCTCAGTGGGGTTTAGGTCTGGACTCTGTGGTGGCCAATCCATGTGTGAAAATGATGTCTCATGCTCCCTAAACCACTCTTTCACAATTTGAGCCCAATGAATCCTGGCATTGTCATTTTGGAATATGCCCGTGCCAATTAGGGAAGAAAAAATCCATAAATGGAATAACCTCGTCATTCAGTATATTCAGGTAGTCAGCTGGCCTCATTCTTTGGGCACATAATGTTGCTGAACCCAGACCTGACCAACTGTAACAACCCCAGATCATAGCACTGCCCCCACAGGCTTGTACAGTAGGCACTAGGCATGATGAGTGCATCAGTTCAGCTGCCTCTCTTCATACCCTGATGTGCCCATATCACTCTGGAACAGTGTAAATCTGGACTTATCAGACAACATGACCTTCTTCCATTGCTACAGAGTCCAATCTTATTGCTCCTTAGCAAATTTAAGCCTTTTTTTCAGATTAGCCTCAATTTCTTAAGGCTAAACAGCTGTTAAGTGCCAATCCCTTGAGTTCTCTTCGCATTGTACGTGTGGAAATGCTCTTACTTTTAAATATAGTCATGAGTTTTACTGTGATTTTATAACGATTTGAGTTCACCGAACGTTAAATAGACAGTTTTGAACCCAATTTTAGTTGTTTCAGCGATCTCCTTAGATGTTTTTATCTTCTTGATATATGCCAATAATCTTTTCCATGACCACAGGATGTGTCTTCTAACATGGGTTGTGCAGTTGTTACAGATGCAGTTTGTGAGCTCTGACTAGTGCACCCTCTGACCATCCAACGAAAGGACATGAAAATGCAGACGTTATTGTATGCCTGCTAGATGGCACCTAGTGTCACCAACTCAAAAAATGTTTGGTTAAAGCAACAGCTTCAAGCAAAATGTACGTTATGCTACTGATACCTGCACTGCTGATTCTGAAGGCCTCATGACAGATTTTGACTCTGACAGCATGTGATGTGATGGCTGACTGAATGGATAGAAACTTTAACCTAATTTACACTACAGGAAACAGTGTAAGCGAGAGAAATGCTGTGAAATGCAGAAAAGAGACTTGGGAATCACTGAATACTTATCCTTGGTAAAAAAAAAGATTAAAATGTAAGTTGATGATTCTGATGTGTCAGTGTTTAGTGCCCTGAAGGCCCATCATTGCCAGATTGTTAATGTCAGATGATGAAGGGCAAAGAATTTCATATATGAGGCAGCGTCTCTCTCTATTTAGTTCTTAAACAACTCAAATATATTTATGTGGATTTAGCTGTTTTTTTTTTAAATCCCACAATAAAATGGCTGACAGAGGAGAAGAAATTGATTTGGTCACAGATATACTTATAAGCACATTTGCATTTGCAGACTTTTCAAGAAAAATTGGGCATCATGAGGAAAGGTCAGCCAAAATAGGAGACTTGTGTTAATTGGGTTTCCAGCTTTAAAATTTGCATTTAGTCTTGCTGAATGATATTCCTGTCTGTGATGCAGCACTCTGTAATACTGTGTTTCTGTATAATAATGATGTTTTTTTCTAACCAGCATAATGACGGTATTCAGAGGTGGACTGAGGTGTGAAATGCTCAGCCCACCACTGCAATTTAGAATCTGTTCCAAATATCACCATGTGGTCTTCATCTGTACTTTGCTAACTATAGTTACTACTACTTAATACTTGCTGTACTATAGTAAGCATTTATACAAAGGTACAAAGTTTAAAAACTATAACTGGGCATTGGGTATTGTGTTAAAGTTTGATTGCTGGTTTTAGTACTGTGTAGATACTTCATTGCTACAGGAGTAAACAACAACAACAAAATTTCAGCTCTTTTCATTAACACTTCACTTGGCCTAAAATCAAGTGAATGCAAGTGCGCAAACTACATGGTATCTGCATATTACATAAAACATAGAAAACATAAAACCTATTCCAAATAAGTAATTATCTTAAGCATTGCTTTTGGCTGTATTAGTCAGATTTACTATTTCAAAATATTGTGTTAATATTGTTTGAAGGCATTTATTGTTAAACACACATCGTTGCAGATACATCATTATAATAAAGAAAATACCCAACTATGTTTTATCGTAAAAACATTTATTTCTGTGAGATCTTTAAAGTATCGCCCTCTAGTACACATTCAAACTCTTCTACATACCATGCAGCATTCAGACCAAACATTTAAGGGCAATCATTAAAGTAAATAAAAAAAACTTTCCACACTATTCCACACAATCTGGAATTATGAAAACTGGAAATATATAAAAATGAACAATAAAAAGCATGAAAATGGTAATAAAATAAACTAAATATGTGTAAACTGATATAGCTAATTTACAGTTTATATATCTTTTGAATCAATTTGAATGAATCATTGTGGCCATATCACTTAACACTTGAGAAACTAGCCACCTGTACCACAGCTGTTCATCAACATTCAATATATATATATATATATATATATATATATATATATATATATATATATATATATATATATATATATAATGTATTTATTTATATTTAACATATGGACATTTCTGTAAGATAAAGCTATTCAGTTATAACTATATTTGTATCTTTTTCAATATCTGTAATCTGTAAAGGTCAGTTGTCACCCATATAACTTTAAATGAGATAATAGATGATATTATGATTAATCCGAATTTCTAGTTTTTTTCGCTATGCAGTGTATTAATCATTAGGCAGCTACTTTTCTTTTCAGTGATCTCTTCTTCCGGCTAGCTGTATTCACTGAACGGATCTTAATCTCTGTAAAATCCAGTGACATGAGGTGGCCCTTCCATGGCTCCCAGTTTACACCCTAGTGGTAAAGGTATAGGAGAAATAAAAATTTAGGCCATTTTCAAATTCCATTAAAAGACAGTAATCATCATGGACACATGCTTACTTATTTCTGAACTAAATGATGCATCTGTTGTGAATGGCTAATTGACAGTTATTTTTGTGTATATCCTGGACAATTAGCTGTAATAGCATGATTCTTAACAATCACCACGATTACCACAGGATCTGCAGAAAAAAAACATTCAGGGCACAAATGTTCCCACACAGAAATCAAGAATACTCAACTCCTGTTGTGAGCAATTATCATGCTCCAAAGCATGCTATTCAATTCACCAGCTTTAGGGAAAGTGATCAGGGTATTTACATAACAGCTTTTGTTTAACCAAACTTTAGTTTGTTTGCTCCATATTATCACAATCGCATTTTCACGCTACAGTTTTGCAGGCAATACTGTATAAACAGTGCCCTCTGTTGGTCATCAGCCTGCATGTGTGATTATATGCAGAGAAGATTAAAATGACCAAATATTAGTGGACTTCAGATTTTCAACCAACTCTCATTACAACAGACCACACAAAATAAACCACAGACTGCAAACTTTCTAACATAAAACACTTCTATGTATTTGAAAAATATTATCTAACTAAAACTTACCATGCTGTGTCTGTTGTCCTCAAATTTGCCATTTAAGTTGGCTAAGTGGCAATTTTTGTACCACCAGGCTCCACGGTGTGTGAAGGCACAATTACCCAGGGCAATATCATTGTCTGAGTCTATAGTAGTAAAAGATCTGCCCTGGTGGTAGGTCATAGCATCACCTATGACAAAAAAGATTATTAGCAAGTGTAGTATAAAATTTACAGCAGATATAAAATACTTTGGTGTTTATTTATTATCTGGCTGCATTTGTTCACCTACCTGCATTTCCTCTGTAATTACCAATAGTGAGCTTAAATTTCTGCTTGGCTGATCCTACTTTGAAGTCATTATAGACAGCGTAAGCGCGTTCACTTCCCAGGCCTAGATCAAAGCGCACTTCATATTTTGTGCTTGTGTTGGTCAGTGCATGAATGTTCTCCAGGCCTAATAAAACACAGCACAATACAAACAATACAACAAAACATGATCAGAGTAGCTAATATTTAATAGCATTGCTTCTTCCTAGGAACACACACCCCCTTCACCAAAAAAAGTATACTCTGTGTATAATCCTAATACCATCATCCCATCCAAGATAATAGCCAAACTTGCAGATCTGGGCATTAACTCTTCCACCTGCAACTGGATCATGGACTTTCTGACCAACAGACCCCAGCAGGTTCGATCTGGCTCTATCTGCTCCAACACCATCACACTCAACACTGGTGTACCACATTGCTGTGTGCTGAGCCCCTTCCTCCACTCCCTCTTCACCTCCAACTGCAGGCCTGTGAATAGATCTAACCCCATCATCAAGCTTGCAGATGACACTACCGTGATCGGTCACCAACAATGATGAGACTGCCTACAGGTAGGAGATCCAGCACCTAGCCACATGGTGCAACAACAACAACCTGCTCCTTAACACCCCCAAGACAAAGGAGCTCATTGTGGACTTTAGGAAAGAGTCAAGAGGCACACACAACACCACCCACATCAATGGGATGGCTGTTAAGCGCTTCTCCAGTTTCAAGTTCCTGGGGAGCCACATCTTGGCGGACCTGTCCTGGACTATCAACACCTCCAGCCTGGTCAAGAAGGCTCACCAGCGCCTCTTTTTCCTGAGGAAACTGAAGAAAATCAGCTCTCCTCGGATATCCTGGTGAACTTCTACCGCTGCGGAGTAGAAAGCATTCTGACCAGCTGTGTCACAGTCTGGTATGGGAGCAGCTCCCATACCAGACTGGTGAAAACCACCCAGCGCATCACAGGGACTCCACTCCCAGCCATGGTGGACATCCAAAAAAAATGCTGTCTGGACAGAAACTTTGCTCATTTGCACACTGCTCTCTTTGTAATGCAGCTCCCCATTACCTTATTACCATTGTACATATACCCGTTTTCTGTTTATAGTAATAGTAATATATTATGTTCACCGTTCACATCCTCTGTAAATCTCTGTTTATAGTAAAAGGCATCTGTAAATCATGTTCATAGTACATATTTACTCATCTGTATAGTATTGTTCATAGTCAATGTATATTCATCTGTATATTATATTCATAGTACATATATATTCATCTGTATATTCATAGTACATATACATCTGTAAATTACTGTTTATAGTCTTATATTCCATTCTATTTAACTATGTAAATCATGTAAAAACTGTATATCCTGCACTTGCTGATTTGCACTCTGGTTAGACCCAAACTGCATTTCATTGCCTTTTTACTTGTACATGTGTAGTGACAAAAGTTGAATCTAATCTAATCTAATCTAATCTAATCTAATCTAATCTAATATAATATAATATAATATAATAATACTTTACTTTACACATTTCTGAATGATATGACAGTGTTTATGATCCTAACTCTCCCTAAATGGATATGATTGTACGTTTAAATTTGACTTTCATATCAATACAAAAAAAAGTGAATTTGAAGCTTTTCATTGTAGATGTATTTTTCAGTACCGAGCCAGAATTCATCATTTAGTTCCCCAAAGCCTTCCGTGTATTGTCTCCAGCGCTTCATGAAGTCTAGCTTGCCTGTGTTACGTCTCTGAAAGACCTTATTTAACACAGAAAAAAGAGAAATATAAAGAGGGGGGAGAAAGAGGTGGGCAAAGACAATGTTGTGAAACACATTTCATGTAGTTTTACTTTATGTATGTAGGATCATACATAAAAGGAATAACGTATTAATTAGAAAAGATTCATGCATTATAATGCAAATCCACTTTCCTCACCAGGCATGAGATTTTTATATTTATGTGTATTGAAATATGCATTAACTTACAATCCAGCCACCACCATCTGTGGTCATGTCACAATACACCTGCATGGGCTTATTTCGATCATTGGTCACGTAGATAGTGTAAACACCGCTGTTCATGTTTCCATTCTTCATGATCTGTGTGCAGTCCATAGGGAAGGGGTAGGCTGCTCCTACTGCAAAGACACAAAACAGCATAAGGTTTTACTAATGACTGTAATAATATAAAAATCAAGCCCAGAATAATGGCTGTAGTAAAATACATTGTATGAAAAAGCAGGACAGTGTTTTCTACTTCACAACACTCTACTTCTATTTAAGTGTTAATAGGCTGATTTAATCATTTCGTGGACCTTGGAAAAAAGGCCTAAACATTAACTGAATTGGTGAGGAATTAATTATTACTCTTCCATGTTGAATTAATAAAATCAAATGGTTTATTTGTTTCAGGGTAAAAACAAAAGGGGGTCACATATTCACTACATCTTTACACCTTATTAGTATAAAAAAGTAAGTAATTTACTTTACCAGTGACAAACATGGTCTCCACCACTTTACTCTTCTTTGAGGCTCTATAGGCAATCAGAGTGACAATATATTTCTTTTCTGAGGCCAAACCAGCGAGACTAAATCTGGTATCTCCTGCAGGAAATCTCTTCTCAACTGACTGAGAAAGAAAATTAAATATACAGAATATTCAATATGTTTTACTGCAAAACAAGTGAATGTGTCTCTGTGTCTATAATACCCATCTTAACCGCTAAGCTACCACCTCAAATATATACAGTATATAATTCATAATAAATTTATACTTTTCAAGATTTTGAACATGGACAAATATTGATGCATTATGCAAATGTATGTTTATTATCAGTAAAACCAAACTCAACATTGATCATGAACACAAAATATTCTTGTAAATGTTTTAAAGTGATTATGGTGTTTGAAAATGTGTAAGTCATCAGGACACCAAACAGAACATTTGCTATGTTTAATTTCATCCCTTTTATATTTATTTATTTATATTTGAAAAAAAATTGGTCAAACAGAATTGTGCACTGCATTAATCACGTGTTAATAAAATTAGTGCTTTTACAATAAATATGCGTTAACGCATTAATTTTAACAGCCCTAAAAATAATTTTATATATATATATATATAAATCGATTGGCAGCCCTGATCTCTTCTTCCAGCTAGCTGTATTCACTGGACGGATCTTAATCTCTGTACTGTATAATCCAGTGGCATGAGTAGCATGAGGTGGCCCTACCATGGCTCCCAGTTTACACCCTAGTGGTAATGGTTTAGGATCAATTTAAATTTAGGCCATTTTCAAATGACATTAAAAGACAGTAATCATCATGGACACATGCTTACTTATTTCTCAACTAAATGATGCATCTGCTGTAAATGGCTAATTGAATGTTATATTTGTGTTATATCCTGGACAATTAGCTGTGATAGCATGATTCTTAAAAATCACTATATGTATTTATACATATATAAATTTGCAGTCCACACACCTGCATGCTACTGTCTTCAGGACTGTAATTAAGAATGTAGCCATCAATGTGGGCCTGTGGAGGTTTCCAGGTGAGAGCTACGGTTTCCCTCTTAACATCAACTGCTTTTAAATTCTTTGGAGCATCAATTTCTGAAAAAATAGAAGTCAATTTTGAAGTTTATTAATATCTGCTTTTTTTAATTTACCATTTGTTATCAGGTAACAATGTCAGTAAATTAAGTAGTGTTATAACCATTACATGTATGTGAACTGATTTATCAAAAATATCTAGTTGGTAAACAGAGAAATAACTGTTCATTGTTTGTGTAGCCAGTTCACTGTCTTGTTGTGGTTTGCTCTGGATTAGAGTTTGCACCACGTGAATGCCACCACTGCTAAATAAAAGCAAAACTGTTTTTTAAAACAAGAATATTATGATCACAAATGCATGTTGCTACCTAAAAATACAATAGGATAGAGTGACATAAAGAGAAATCTGCTGGCTCTGCATTATGAAAATCTAAGTACACAAATACAGTGAGTGTGCACCCTGGTGTCTGGACTTCCACTGTTTCTCTAGTAACCACCAATGCTTGGTGTGTGAATATTTCAGTTTCTAAAGAGACAACGTGTTTTCTTTCAATTAAATGTAATCATCGGAAGATATTATGAGAGGCCGTCCAAAACATTTATACATTTATTAGTTTAATAATACTTTGATGATGTGTCCCAGTGATTATTAAGTTAAACCACATTGAGAGTTTTGAACTGGTAGAAGGTTTTGTCAGCCCTCATTTACCCTTCCTCAATAAAGCACTTTTTAAATCTGTAGTTCACTATTTAACCTTAATTGACTGTCTACTCTGACTTTTTCTTATGAGACTGAGACAAGAGATTTGTGGAAACACTTACTTCTAAACAAGTTTTTTTTTTTAAACCAAATGAGCAGCATCAGCATTTTATCTATGTGAGAGAAAATCCTGCTGTTTAAAAATGAATGTACTAATCATAATCTTTGGCAAAAATAGTTTACTGTATATTTTCGGAAGCTTATATTTATAGCTTTGTGCGTTGACTGTTGAAAAAAAAAAGATTCTAATTACATGTTTGATTAAATTACAGTGTATATTTATTATGTATAAACAATCTATAAATATTGTAAGAAGCAGCATACTGACTGCATTTTTAAGATGTCAAGCTCAAAATTCCTGTGGAATTCTGATGGATGGGAAAAACACATTTTTAACTGTTTTATACACCAAAGGAATCAGTAGCATAAACCAAAATCCTACTCATTCATTATTAGCTGATGAATCAGAAGATAAGAAAATATTTGAAATGTTTATAAACCTGTCTCAGTAACTGTTGTAGCTTTTCTGCTGGAGCGAGAACCCTTGATGGCCCAGATGTAGATTGTATACGCAACTCCTGGCCTCAGACCAGTGAACTGGTAGGAAGTGCTCTCTGCTCCAACTCGCACATCATTTCTGGAGCCATCAGCAGAGCTGTAGCTCAGTATGTAGCCATCTACTTCTGCTTGAGCTCTGTCCCATGACAAGACTGCCGAGTCCTCTGTCACTTCTTTGACCAAAAGGTTAATAGGTGTATCTAGTTCTGAAAAAGCGTTTACAGCAAATTAAAGGTACATTATGTTTCTTTATAAAAGTCATATAGAAATATTGTATTTGATAGTCTATTTTCCAAACTAATATACCATAATTATATAAAAGTTTATTAGTAGTACTGTATGTTCTATATAAATATGCATATGTGAATATGTAAATGTGTGCTGTATGTACTTTTTTTATTTTTATTTTGTTTTTTTGATAGGGGTTTTTTTTTTTTTTTTTTTTTTGAGTGTGTTTGTGGTGTGCAAGAAAGGGAAGGTCAAAAGGAGTGACCTCCTTATATATATTTTCTATTATGTCAGAAAACTGCAGTTTCTGAAGCCAGGGCATCGTTTTCTGCTTCAGAATGTCACAGTACATTTTGGAAGCCATGTTTTCCTCAATGAACCGCAGCTTCTCAGTACCAGCAGCACTCATGCAGTTCCAGACCATAATGCTACCACCACCATGCTTGACTGTAGGCAAGACACAATTCTCTTGGTACTCCTCATGTAATCCATGCTCTTGGACAGATATTCAGCAAACCGTTTGCAAAGCTTTCTTGTGAGCCAGTTTCAGTAGAGGCTTCCTTCTAGAAAAACAGCCATGCAAACAGACTTGTCGCAGTGTTAACGGCTAACGCTAGCTCTATTGATTATTTAGCGTTTTCATTCATGCACAAAACAAATCTTATTTCCGATATGGAGTGAAAAGCCACAGTGACACTGTGCTAAATCTATTTTTTTTTTTTTACATACTCCTCACATTGTTTTGTATGTTTTCTAGTTTAATAATAATTTGAAAAATAGGCTAAGACTAAACAAACTGTATTATGCTTATTTGTATAATGAAATCTTCTTTTGGCTTCTCCCATTAGGGGTCGCCACAGCAGATCATCCGATTTGTATAATAAAATAAGAAGAATAAAATTTTGTTTGGACAAACCTTTCAAGGTCTATCCAAGTTTTAGCATTGGAACAGGGTGGGGAAAGAAGAGAGCTTAAATGACTGGTCTAATGAAGCAGAAAAGTAGAATGAAGCAGGGTGCTTTTATTTCATTTCAGTTTTTGTTCAAGAAATTATATTATTCCTATCTATCTATCTATCTATCTATCTATCTATCTATCTATCTATCTATCTATCTATCTATCTATCTATATATATATATATATATATATATATATATATATATATATATGAGGGTGAAGATGAAAAAGCTATGAGAAGCTCCTTCAACAGACACTGGCAAGAAATAACTGATAGAACAGTTTACCTGTTTCAGCCTCAGTAGAGCTCTTTCTGCTTAAATGAGAACCCTTGTAGGCCCAGATGAAGATGGTGTACAGAACCCCAGGTTTCAGTGATGTGAACTGGTAAGAAGTAGCATCTGCTCCAACTTGGATCTCCTGGCTGGAGCCTTCAGCAGAGCTATAGGTCAGTATGTAGCCATCAATTTCAGCACGGACCTTCTCCCACATCACAGTCACTGTGGTCTCGGTTACATCCCTAGTGATCAGTTTATTTGGAATATCTATGTCTAGAAGAAAAAGGGTTTTTGTTCATTTAATGCAATATTGAATTTTTTTCAAACACATGAACACATTTTATAGGGTATATTTCATGGTAGTCTTAGGCAAAAGAACAATAATATTATTCAGAACTTGTTTGCATTCAAACCACATTTTGATAGTAAAATACATACATATAATAAAGTGAATCGTGTGAACAGCTTTTGTAGGTTTATCAGAGCTAAATGTGCACTGGCACAAGCCACAAAGGGGAAGTGAGAAAGCATGCAAAAGCTATCATCATTTGGGAAATTCCTCTGTGACTGCCACAAGGTTGGTGCAATGCTACCTGCTATAAAACTGATAAATTGAGCATTCCAAGCACAGTGAGATCAATATTTATCAAAGCTTTTTGTTATTATACCAATCATTTTTAATTTATATGAGGTATGGAGCAAATCAGGCTGAAAACCATGGCAGTGATCCACTGGAATATAGTAGCAAATAATCTTGGTAAGTACTGACCTTTTACTGAAACTTCACCATTAAAACCACAAGTAAACAAAGCTACACTTCTTTTTATTCAGTTTCTGGGTTAATGCCACCACTGGACACAAAACCTGTGTTTCTTGCAGAAGAATAAATTCAGCAGAATAATGAAATTATAATTTCTTTAACTGTATTATGCTTATTTGTATAAAGAAATCAGCTCAAATGACTGCTCCAATGAAGCAGAAAAGTAGAATGAAGAAGATTACTTTTATTTTATGGAAAATATTTGAACATAATTTAGGGGAAGTTTATACAGTGTTTGAGTTTGTATGTTACAAATTTTTTGTGGTATGTATAAGTATATATAGAGTTTGCATGTTGCAAATGATGGGGCTAAAAGGTGTCACTACTCGAGTGTGTCATTTTTTGTTTAGGAAATTATCCCTGATAGCTTGCAGTCTTTATTGTAAAGACAAATCATATATTCTGTACATGATTAAACTGTACACTTTTTAGGAACTTGTACCACACATTAAACTAAGACAAGAATGTATCAGCTCTGGGGGCTTATTTCATCAACTTATTTATGAATGTCTTTCATGAATTTAGTGTTGTGACTTTTGTATTATTTTATTGCATTCAGATCAGAGCCATGCTGTGAGTAGAATACAACAGTTCAATCTTTCACAAATGAAAACAAGAATCTTAGCTCTCTCAAATTCATCATTACCAATCTTATATTGTCATAGACCTGACCGTGTTTCTGACTTGTTTCTGCTGGCTATGTTGAGAGCTATATTAAATTTTGAGAGCTATATTGGCTTTATTTTTAAACCTAGCAGAGGAAACGAAACATGCAGTTTAAGCATCTATAAATAGCAGCTACAGGTATCAGGGGCAGGAAGTTGTCCAGTCTAAGAGACAAAGTTTGAGTAACAGATTGCACATTCATATTTTACACAGTAGGCATTTCCAAGATAAACTTTTTATAACTTTTCTATATGGTATAACCTACTTTTACCTACTTTAGAGATAGGAAAATCTTCTGAGGCTAATTATGATTGATTGATTGATTGATTGATTGATTGATTGATTGATTGATTATGTTTTTGGAATGGCAATCAGACTTTCACATTTTTCCCTTGCCCTATGTACATACATATATTTATACAAAATTTTCAACTTAATAAACATTTCTTACAGAAAATATGAAAGAGATTTTTTATAGGTTTTTGCATATTTTATTTTCCCTTTTAATATTTGTTTACTAATAGTAAACAGTTTTAGCACTTTATTGCCTTCAAAATATTAATAATAAGCAATAAGATCATTTGAATAACAGTTACTGTCACAGCATTAATTAATATACATGCATCTTAAGTGTTTTCTATCATTCCTGAAACGTGTTATTATGTTATTATTTTTAAATAACATGGCAACATGGGAAAACTCAGAGAACTCTGACAAAGATCAAGAAAGAACACACAGATCATTAACCTCAGAATGAAAACTATTTATGTTCAGCTCGGGGCTGTGAGAACAAAGAAGGTAAGACTGGGCAACAAGCACTAACCTTACACCTTTGCAAAAGGGCACATCATCTGAGTCACTAATTTAAACATCAGTCAACAATTTTGTTAACCTTTTTAAGATATGGATTGTTAATTGCCAATAGATGAAAGAGAGTTGTATTAAGTACATTGCATATTACTATCTGGGATTACGCATGCTTGTGATTGCAAACTACAACTGAAAATCTATAACTCAGTGTGCTACGCCTTGGCATTATAATCTGTATTATTCAGATGTTTTCTGCACACTGGTATATCACTGCCTTCTTTTCTAGTAGGACTTGACTATGCATGTCTGGGTTCTGAATGTTTGTCCTATATTACACCTCTCCTGTTGAGAGTATCATATAATCAACTAACCTGTGACTCCAGTGGCCTGAGATGGTTTGCCTGCATTGCTTCCTTGGATGGCTTGCACTGTTATCTGGTACTCTGTACCTGGGTTAAGACCTGCAAATAATAATAAACTTAATTTTGTCTATAAATATCAAAATACACTATTGCGCCTCACTCAGTGTCCTTACACTCAATGTTTACTCAATAACTTAATGCAGCTCAGAAAGAACTTTAATGTGTTTTGTGTTTCAAGTCACAAACTTTTTAGTTTAGCAGCATATCTGTGTCTTTTGTAATTTAAAAGACTTTAAAATTATATATATATATATATATATATATATATATATATATATATATATATATATATATATATTTATTTTTTTTTTTTATGAAAAAATATATATATAATTTTAAAGTCTTTTAAATTACAAAAAACACAGATATGTTGCTAAACACAAAAGAGTGAACAGTTAAGGTCAGAGTTGAGTCTTAGGTTTATTCTTCTTCTTCTTAAAAAGTTTACCTATAATGGTGTGCACAGTTCTAGCTTCCTGGCTCTTAGCTACATTTTCCAGTTTCTGTTGGCCACCTGGACTGGCATGACTTAGTTTAAAGTAATCCACCTCTGTCTCTGGGTTCTGCCAGTCCACCTGGATAGAGTCCTCTGTCTGTCCAAGCACCCGAACATCTTCTACACTAGACAAATCTACAGAAACACAGAATAAAAAGTCCATTACTTATGATTATTTCCTTTATGAATGTGATTATTTCATTTCATTTCTTTTTTAATTCACTCACTACAGACACTTGAGACAGTAAAGAGGAAAAAATATTATGTTCTCAAAAAACTTTACAACAAAATCAATTTAATATGTTGGGACATTAATGTTGACACAAAATCTGTTTGCAGAGCATGTTAACAGACCGTACAATCCATTCAAAACACATAAAACACACAAATATCCATATTTATTGTACATACACAGTACATTGTATTCATGCAGTATTAAATAAAAAAATGGTAGCATATGTGATATTACTCTATCATTAATAGAATAGAGACCACCTCTGTTGGATTTTGAGATATGTTTGTTCTTGTTGCAAACCTTTTGTAAATGTGGCCATAGAGTTAAATATTTTCTTCATCTGTCCACAGTATGTGTTTCCTAAAAGCCTCTGACTTATCTAAATATTTTGCAGACATTAGATGTGGTTGCAGATAACCATGAAACTCACGCACAGGCAGTTTGTGCAGGCAGTGCTGCAGAACTGAACAATGCACCATCACTCCTGTGTCAGCTAATCCTTCCTACAGTTTGCATTTCATTTTCATAAATTTTGCATACAGCTGTATGACACTAAACGCAAAAACATCAGAGTAAACAAGATTTAAGCACTCTTTACCTGTTGTGGCATTGATGTGGTCTGATTCACTCCTGATGCCCTTGATGACAGCCAAAACTTGCACGATATATGTAACCCCTGGTTTGAGTCTGGTGATCAGGTAGGAATTTTCAGTGTTTGGAAGATGGATCTCCTGAATTGCCCCCTCGTTTCCATAAGGATAGTAGGAGAGCAGGTAATACTCGGCTTTCTTTACATGTTCCCACTCCACAAGCAGAGACACATCAGTCACTGTGATCACACGCAGTCTTTTTGGACCCAGTACTGTGGATACACAGTTTTTTATATTAAATGTTAGTTTTACTAGTATGTATATCAATGATGCAAACTAAACTCCCTTAGGGTTCATTTAAAAAAAACCATTGAGAAAAAAAATCATATAATAAATTACTTATTAATCTGGTGCTATATCAGAAAATAATGGATATGATTTGATTTGTGCAAACTCTGTTAACTCCCCCCGTTTCTGGTGTAAGAATATGTGCTGGCAGGTTAAAATACATTTTCCTTTCAATTTCTTTTGCCCTCCATATTTGTGCCTCTCCCAAACATCGATCATTTTCTTTTCTTTTTTACCATTGTTGTAATATATCTAATCTTAGTTAAATATACTTTTGAATTTGTGTCTCTCTTTGACTAGTTAGAATTATTCTTGTCCATAGTTCCTTTGTAGTCACTAATCAAGATACAACCTTTAATAATAATGGAGCATAAAGCCATATCTCATTCAAATGGATAAATGTGTTGATAATGGTTGCTTGTTAACAGATAAGCATATACACATACTGTATATAGACAGACATAGAATTTGCATGAGTGAAGAGGCAGCAAATTCCAGAAAATTAAATAATGCTTATTGAATAGATGAAGAGGGAATGAGGGAGGATTATATAGATGCTCAAAAGACCACATTAACCAGAAAAAAATTCATGGCAGGTTGGGACATTGTTCCACATGTTAAAAGGTCAGGAAGTCAATGTTTTACTTTGGTTTAGCAAGAGCCTTTCATTTTTTGGCAAGTAATACTCCTGCCACATTCCAGGGTCTGCCAGAAACAATTTCACCTTTAAATAATAACCCACAAACTGCCGCTGGGATAAAGAAATTACCATCTAATGACTTTGGAAGCACATGATGCAAGAAAATGTACAGCACATTCTTACAAATGAATAACAAAACATAAAAATAATTATCTAAGGTACTTAAAATTTAATTAAACAAAACCAAAAGAAATATAAATGACATTCAGAATGATTTCTGATCACTGCAAAAGATTCTCTAATTCTGATCACTTTTTAAAAAGAAGACACATCATTCTCATTATGGTACCCCTAGTGCTATTCCTTACAAAAAAAAATGTCACTCTTTGAAGTAAGGACTTTTTTACACAGCCACAGTATGTATGAGTCGAAAGTGATCTAAAGTCTGCACATCTGTACACTTCTGATCTTGCACAAATAAACGCCAGCATGACTTCCAAATCAAGCTCCTATCTCATTCCTCTTTTGGTGAAGAATACAAATTCAATTTAATTTATTTCCACCCCCAGGGCATTTACACATAATCCATGTTTGCATGAAGTGATTTAAATTCCATGCAGATCTGAAATTGGTTAGTGCCTTTAGTTGGCCTGAGTGCTGCTGCAGAAATTTAACAATTTGGTAAAAATCAATTTTAATCTACAAAATAATTCAGCATGACACCAGATAATTTATAAATACTGAAATGATCAAAGTGATTTATGCCATGTATATAGTGTGCTACTATGCTGCAGTAGTGAAAGAAAAAAACGACTGACAAATGATTGACAGGTTTTACCATCACATACCATTCTAGCTCCATTAGTGTCATGTGCTTGAAGTTATAATTCGTCTAGCAGCTCAGCTGGTGCCGCATTGCTTCAGGGTATGCTTGCTCTTCACTCATATGGACTCAATTATGATGTCTTACACCCAAAAGTGTTAACATGGACAGTATATCCTTTTCTAAGATTCATGCCATTCCCAATATTATTTTTTGAGGCTCACATCACATCAATGCATTCCTACCCTGAGTCACTCTATCCTTGTGAAGGTAAATGTTGTAACCATAGAGCAGGAGGACAATCCAGACCTGCTACTGAAAGCTGTGTTTAATATTCATGAAGGTACTGGGAATCAATTATACTGCAGAATTACCTCAACATCAATAGGATGACAGAGGTCCATAATTCAACACTGGCAATTGTGGTGTACCATGAGCACACATTTTATCACTGATTCCACAACATCCATGATAGATTACCTTTTCATCAAAATTTCTATCAAGCTGCTTTGTGACTATTTATTATTAAAAATTCTATAAATAAATGAATTTATTTATCTTCAGTAACTGATATATCCTGGTCAGGAGAACATTGGGTGCAATGAGGGAAAATTCATCCCAGATGGGAAACCAGTCCATCAAAAGTCATCACAACACAATGTATGTATTGTCTTTTGACAGTTTTACTTTTCAGGTAGTAAAAATGTATGCATTTATTATGTTTTCCAATGTAAAATATCACTTTTTCTAACAAAATCTATGTTTTATAGCAGTTTCATTTTATTGATATTGAATTTTGTTTTCTCACCCATGATCCAAATGTTTTTTTTCAAATTAGGGATTTTTTTTTTATTTTTATTAAAAGTGTTAAAATAAAATCCTCACTGAGTGATTTCATGTTATGCTCTCATGCTATGCTATGACTTGCATTTGTATTATGTTTTAGCTTATTTTGTCCTAAATCTACTCATTCTACTTTTTTTACATTTCAAAGTATTAGCATTATTGACTTCTACATTTAAAATACATACATGCTTCTAATAACAGATCCAACATCATTAGGTAAGATTTATTTGATATGTTAAATTCCCACTTTAAAGTGTTCTTGAAAAAATCTTACCTGTAGAGCAATCATTTCCGAAAAAGCCCTCATCACAGACACATTGTCCATTGATGCAGCGTCCATGATCTTTGCAATCATTTAAGCATTTCTGCATGCTACAGGTGTCTCCAGAGAAGCCCTCAAAGCACATACACTTGCCATCCACACAGTGGCCCTTGTCATTGCATTCATCAGGACATGTGAGCAGGCCACAGTCATGGCCAGTGTAACCAGCATGACATTTGCATTGTCCATCTACACAGTATCCATTATCATTACAATTATCCGGACAGGTGGACATGGAGCAGTCTGGACCCTCCCAGCCTGCATCACATTTACAGCTGCAGGTGCTGTGCTGGTATACACCATGGCCACTACAGCTTGTGTCCACATCTAGTAAGGGCAGATCACTTGCATGAAATATGGACATTAGCTAGCACAATATAAAATGTTAGTGAATATTAATTATATTTAATTGCAGTGTAAAAAATTTTTTTTATATATACTCCCTTATTATATAATTTTTATTTTAATGTTTATTTAATAAAATAGAAAAGTAAAATAAACACTTAATAAACAATTTTGTCTTTTCAGGTGCTTGTAAAAGTAAATCTCCTGAATCAGCAGAACATTTGGCAAAATGAATACCTGAACAAGGGACCATTTGAAACTAATACCTGAACTTCCTCTGCAGCAGCCTTGAGCACACTGGGACTTCAGGTAGGTGACCTCTTCTTCCAAACCATTGACACGGTATAACAGGGCCTTAAATTCTTCTGAATCAGCACAGTTGCAGGTAGATAATGGAAGCTTAATGTTGTGCTTGAATACAATGTCTTTCTCCCCATCCACCAGCATGGCCTGACCCTCTGTTGCTTGGTCCTTTGAAGGCAAAACTGCCTGCAAGTCCTGCTTACAACCAGAGTCAATTCTGTACACATGGCTAAATGTGACTGCTTTCTCAGACTCTTCTGCCTGTGTAGCAAGTGTGACCAAACCCAGCATCCCAAAAAGGAGCAAAGAAAGCCAATTTAGCCTGGGAATCATGGCCTGTGAATAAAACACATGAACAATTTTCAATGCACATCCATGTGGAAATTCAGAGATAGACCATACATTGAATTACATGCTCACCGAAATACTACTGATTTTTATTCTCTCTTTCTAGCAGGGACCTTGGCTTTGTTAAATGAACAATAAAATGTAAGCTTGATCCAGACATTGTTTAATGTGGTTAAGGTTATTTTGCTTGAAAAATGTTTCATCCTGCATTAACAACTGAGCAAACGTCTCACTTGGCTAGCATATTCCATCTTAAACTTTAATTATACAACGCATCCGCATGGAACCTTTTCTAATTTATTCTAATAATTTCATTTTCAAAAAAAGTGATGTCATCCAAAACCCTTTTAACACAATAATGGAATATATAGTAATTAATAGTATTTTTAATTTGATTACAAATTGTAAATCATAAGATATCCTTTTTGTGCTATCAGAAATTTGTGCAGAAAAATTAATTATTATTATAATTATTATAAAGAATAATATAAATTATTATATAAATTATTAACTAACAGGTGACATAGCCTATGTCCATATCCCACAGTAGTGTAGTTATACAATGCAAAGACTATTTGAGGACTAATTACATATTAAAGGATATATAACACATAAGCAAAATTATCTGTATAAAATAAAAACCATTTAAAAAAATCGTTTTTTGCATAGTGCTGCATTAACTGCTCACTACAGAATAACATTATGTAACTATGAACAGTAGTGGTCCAGTTTGCCAGTAAAACTATAGAACATGTCCTTGTGAGCCTATGGGACCCTGTTGCAAGAGTATATAAGTTAACCCCAATGAGAAACAAATTTTACAAGTATAATAATAACAAAGAATTTTATTAGTATTAGTATTATAGCAATGTACAGCATACGACTCAACAGCAAATAACCTTTCCATTAATAATTGCACAACTTGTTTTAATTATTATAAATGTTTTGGGAAATATTTGCATCAAAATGTGGTGCAAAAAGCTGTAAACATATGCCTCTGAATTCCCTATATACAGACGAAACATCAGCACTGGCTTGCTTGAAATAGGTATTTCTTACCAAATAGGGAGATCAAATTTAAAATGGAAATTGATATAAATAATATTATATATATATGATTTTTAAAAAGATTTCACTGTAATTTCCAGCATATTTTCCTTATTTTTTTTCAGGTTTAATGAATATTCAAACTATTTGGAGACAATGTTCACCAATATGACAATTCCACATTAAACATTAAATCTCTCTGATGAATTTTAACTGTATTTGAAATAAAGAAAGGTCTCTAGTACTGTTTTAAATTACTACAGCTGGAATTGAGAATGAAGTGGAGGTGTACACAACTGAGTAGATTGAATTGCATAGAGTGTAGTCTCGAGTTTTTGCATCCTCATCTGCACAACGGAACTCACAAAGTCCAATCAAAATAATTGCTTTTTGCTTACTCTCTGTAGCAAACCAGCCCACCTTAAAAAAAATCATTTCTACAAAAGGACCACAGAAGACCTACCAGTTTCTCTCAGTCTCCACTGATCGACAAAAGACTAGCTGAGATTCATTGGCAACGACTAGCCCAAAAGCTGTTCATGATCTTTAATCTTAAAATGGTCTTAAAATCATAATAGAAACAGTTGCCCATACTCAGGTCAATATACTGGCCCCCTCTGTTGAAATTTACTTATTTTGTCTTCTACGCTGTCTGAGGGCACTAAGGACATAGAGCATGAGTTCAGCAAAGCTGGATACATTTCTTTTGAGAAAGGTTGCTTTGTTGGTGCCTGCACTTTTAATTTGCCCACAATGGTCTTAGGCTTCTTTCAGGGTCAGAGCCATTGGAGAGCTGCATATAGACCACATTCCAGCCCTGAATAATTACACTTCAGTCTCACACATGTCAACAAGATGTGAAATATGAAACCCTATGTAAGACAAAGTCAATGTGCAAGTTAACACCTACAAGACAAGGTCAGTGGAGATATCAGATAATTAAATGTCCAGAGACTCTATTTTGATGTAACTCTACACAGCACAAACTCTCATAGAATTCAATAAAATAAAAGATTAAAATCACCACCAGAGTAGACTTTGATAAGTCTAAGGGTGGATCAAGAGCAATAATCAGCAGAAGAGATGAGAGTCGGAAACCTATTATGTGTGTCCCCCTTGTCACTTGAAATATGTAAAGCATCAAACAGACATTTGCTTTTTAAACAGACCTAGTCCTACAAACAGTCCTTCTGTTCAGCAAGATGGGGGTATTGGTGGTCTGGGAAAATGCTGCTTGGCCTTTTAAAAGCAGCAGAAACTTTTCTACACTGGTGCATTTCCTCTCCGGTCTGTGGCAAGAGCTGAAAGCAATTTTGCTAGTGTATGAGTTGCTACATCATATTCCCTTCAAAGGGACCTAACCACAGAATTCCATGATGAAGTTACAGAACCCCAAATCATGCAGTTAGCTTAACACTATAGTGCTTTATTAGAATTTCCTCAGAGCTGAGAATATGATATTGCATTCTTGATGTTACCACAATTAGATTTAGCCTCTTTATTTATTTGTTTGTTTATTTATTTAGCAACCAGAAAGGAAATTAACTGGTGTAAACTCAGACCGGCTCATGCTAAACCAACAAGCTAATATTCTGCATCTAGCAGAATATTCTACAGAACAAAAAAAAAGATTTAAGTGAAAGTTTCTTTAGTTGGTGTTAAAAAATCTTTTAAATACAGCATAACTATAAAATGATTTGGGTCATATTTAAATGTAGTACAAATTATTTTAGATGGAATCTAATTTAGCAAAAGAACATAAATTAGCTTTCGACAAATCACAATGTCATATACATTTTGATAAATAGCATGTAAACAGTGTAAAGCATATAAAGCATATTATTCATGCATTCACATTGTACTGAAAATATTGGCTGGTGCCAAAATAATTGCATCATTAAAAAAGTAATTTCCCCATGCACTGTAGCAAAAATCTATTGTAAAAAAAAAATGCCATACCATTGTAGTTATTTCTCTAAATCTGAATGTCCTTTCAGTCTGCTTGAGTACAAGAATCACTTATTGTCACTCAAAGTGCCTTGCAGTGAGCACCTGTCAAGCAGCTCTGACTTGGTGCTTCTGAGCAGTGCTGCAGTGAGCCCTCCAACTCCAAAAAACCTTCACACAGTATAAATGAGCAGCCCAGAGCCAATAGGCATGCTGGGCGTTCCTCTCTGAGTAGCTCAGGGATCACAGATGAAGATAATGGGAGGCATTCCACAACTCAACATTGTCTGGAACGAATCGTTTCTTCAAACAGTACTTTACTCTTCCACCTCCTTTGCAGGTCATTTTTCATACACATCATTTTTCGAGTTGGTTGATGTACAGTAGCCGCAAACTATAATCTTCTTCATTCCAGACACTGCAGTATGTAAGGAAACCCAAAAGAAACACAGCCAAAATCAACAGCACCTTAAGTTGAAGGCTAAACTCACCACTGAGTTAAGCATTAATGAGAAGGTGGCTATATTTCTACACATCATGCAGAAAAATTACATGTAATGTTAGTCACCTTTCTAAATGTGTTTATGTGCAGTGGTTATAGTAGTTCTGTGGTCTTTAAGGGCTAATCCTCAAAAGGCTGCTCAAAATCATCTTCAATTGATGACAAATTCACAATGCATGGTGAAACACTACAGTGTATTTCAGATCGATCATGCAGAACATCACAGCATTAAAAGACAATCTTAATCAATGAAATGTCAATCAAATTTAAAAAAAATATTAGATTTTTTGTTTTTTAATATTGTCAAATCTAAAAATGTGTATATATATATATATATATATATATATATATATATATATATATATATATATATATATATATATATATTTTTTTTTTTTTTTTGTTTTTTTTTTTTTGTTTGTTTTTTTGTAAATGTTGTCCATGTGTTGTTTTTATGCTCATTTATGGTGTTTGTCTCTAGAAACCCTAGGTGTTAAGTTACACAGACCAAGGTCACACATGGAATTGTTGTAGCTGGAGAGCAGACAAGGTGTGAGGGTTTATTATGTTTAAAGGGAAAATCAGTCACATTCACAAAAAAGATTTCTCTGATGTAATTATTATCAAGTATAAATATAGATTCATAATGCTTTCTACACTTTTTTTCAATGTTTTAATGCTTCTTCACTAAAGAATTAAAACATAAGAAGAGAAGAAAGAATAAAATTACTGATGCTGAACAAAAGAATGAAATAAAATCATGGAAACTACATTTATTTTAAAAATAGCAAACGTTTTCTGCTAGCTTATTCTCTCATAAAAATAATTAAATACAATCTTAACTGCAGAAGCTCAGTTTAGGTTTTCAAGGCTCTTGCTAGTTTCAATGCTACTTACTCTGCCAATCCACAGTCAGATGGTGTTCCACTCACACTTAACTGACTGACATCTGCAAAAAAAAAATAGGTGTTAAAGTTCATTCTAAAAAATTTTTTTTTATGCACAATATTTATATATAATTTATATAACTGTTAATATGAATCCTCTTCCATGCCTCCATAATGACATCACAGAGCTGCTGGATGTTAGACAAATCGCACTTCTCCACCTTCTGCTTGTGGATGCCCCACAGGTGCCTAATAGAGTTCAGGCCTGGAGACATACTTGGCCACTTTATCACCTTCAGCTTTCTCGTGGTAGTTGTCAATTTGGCGGAAAACTGCCGTTCGGCCCAGTTTCTGAAGGTAGGGCATCATGTTCTGCTTCAGAATGTCACAGTACACGTTGGAATCAATACATGTACAGTACATGTTTCCCTCAATGAACCACAGCTCCCAGTACCAGCAGCACTTATGCAGCCCCAGACCATGATGCTACCACCACCATGCTTGACTGTAGAGGCAAGGCGCAATTTTCTTAGTAATTCTCACTAGGGCATCACTACACATGCTGGACAACAGGACATTGTTCCGGTAAGTCATGCACTTGGACAGGTTGTCTTCAGCAAACTGTTTTTGAGCTTTATTCTGGGACGATGGCCATGCAAACCAACTTGTTGCAGTGTGGGGCGTCTTGCCTGAGCACTGACAAGTGAACTTTCTGCTTCTGGTATACACAAATACACAAAAGATACACGAATTTTTATGGTCCTTTCAAGTAGACAAAAAAATAAACATCATAAATAAGACATGTGGCTTTGCATGGTTAAGCGACATACAGCTGTTATCACTTTGAGTTATCACTCACTTTGTTGCCAGCTATTTAGACAATAATGGCTGTATGTTGACTTTCAGAGGACAGTAAATCTGTACTGCTATACAAGCTGCACACTGACTACTCTTAAATATTTATCCAAGTTTCATTTCTATAGTATTTTCCCTTCAGAAGATACTTAAGTATTTTAAAACATAAGTTTCTATACTTCTATTTAATGCGCATGCAATGTACCCATGTGTGTACTTTTGCCACCTCTGGCCAAGGCTCATTAATGTACGTGGAGTCATTGGCCCGTGTGCAAAAGGTGGACCAACACAATATTAGGTGTTATACAGGTGATCGTAATGTTATACCTGATCGGTGTGTTTTTCAATTAAATATGATTCAGGTAAAAAATACTAAATGGAAATACTAAATGTACATTTGCAAAAATCTCAATTTTAGAAGTAGTATTTTTACTACACTCTAACAGTTACTTTCTACAGAAAGTACAGCACATATTTATTGAATCACATATATATTACAAGTATGTGGGGATCATGAAGCTGTGAAGCAGAAATGTATCATAGCATAAACCAGACTTGTGACTTCTTTAACTGGTTCTTAGGTCGAAGGCTCAGCTTGCACTTGCAGAGTAAATAGTATATTGCAAAAATGAACCTGCAGGAAATCCCAACCAGAGGGGGTGTGAGGGACTTTTTTTATATTTGCAGAACTGATACCATCTTTAAAACATTTCTTTGAGTTGCTGTTTACCACAAACTTCAAAAGTCCCTGAAACTTCAAAGTGCTGTTTCCAGCCTGGTGGAAATGAAACACAGAAACTCTACTTCCAAAGCCCCTTTTCGTGAAGAAAAAACACACAGTATACTGTTAGTGTGAAGTTCTTTCATCAGCAGACTCATTTGATTTCGTCCTAAGATAAACACTACCACAGAACATTATATGGAAAGATACCAGACTTGATTAGTCCTGTATCAGAGGTCAAGCCCTCAGCATGGAGCAAAGACAGGCATTATATTTTCAAGGTGCTATCCAAACCCCAGTTTTCTATCAGATATTTTGTTCAGTTATCTATATAGATGATTCCAGAGCACTTTTTACAATGGACATTGTCTCAAAGCAGCTATACAAAACGTATGAATTATAGAACAAAATATGTTAATATATGGGAATTATGTGTGTTAATCTCTGATGAGCAGCCTGTGGCAAGGAAAAACTGGTATGAGAAAAAAACCTTGCGAGGAATCAGACTCAAAAGGGGAACCCATCCTCATTTGGGTGATAGCAAGAGTGTGATTATGAACTTATATAGGGATATGTATCCAGTGTGATGGTTAAAAGCAAAAAAAGAAACTTGTGCTATGACTGGATCGGTATGGGGTAATTTTTACATTCAGAATAAAAACATTCCACACATTCATGCCATCCGAGCCACTCAGGCTTCTAAGGCTCCACTGACTATTCATTTCTGCATGGGACTGGGATGGTATTTTCTGTTGTATATGACTGTATTTGTTTCATTTACTAAGATACTTAAAACATTAAAGAAATAAGTATCCACAAAATAGCATTAAATAATAGATCATATATAACTTTCTTTCTTTCGGCTTCTCCCATTAGGGGTCGCCACAGCAGATCATCCGCATGTTTGATTTGGCACATGTTTTATGCAACCCTCCCCATTTATCCGGGCTTGGGACAGGCACTAAGAGTGCACTGGCTTGTGCAACCCTAATGGCTGGGATCATATATAGCAGGCTAAAAATCAAGTTAATTTAATTAAAAAGTCAGACAGTTTAATATTAACCCTGTGGATACAACTGTCAGATCAGCAATTTTTTCCCCTCCCATTCAAGAAATGACCTGCTACTGGCCTCCTTACTTGTGTTCCTTGACCTTAGTGCAGCCTTTGTCACCACTGTTCATATTATTGTCTTTAAAAGGCTAGATTAGCCCAGAATGCAGCAACAAGAGTGCTTACGAGAACAAGAAAACATGACCACATTATACCCATTTCATCCTCTACACATTGGCTCACAATCCAATGTCACATTGATTTTTAAATATTTCTGCTGACAGATAAAGCACTGCAGCAGGGGGCAGCACTTTCTCTTACAAAGCCGAAACCTTTATGGAACAGCTTTCCAATTAGTGTTAAGGACTAAGACACAGTTGTAGTGTTTAAGTCTAAATTAAACAAATATTTGTTTAGTGAAGTCTTTTGTGAATAGGATTTTCTTAGGTAAAAGACAGATCTGGGCAGAGACAACTTATGGGAAAACTTTTAAAAATCTATAATGTTAAAAGGGATTTTTATAATGTATTTTATTTGTTAAAGCTGCTTTAGGACAATGTGTATTAGCAGTAGAATACTCAATTCAATTCAATTCATTTTTATTTGTATAGCACTTTTAACAATGAACATTGCCTCAAAGCAGCTTTACACAGATAATGTGGTGATTAAAAGTAAATATATTCTTTGTAAGTAAGTTTGTCCCTGATGAGCAACTGTGGCAAGGAAAAACTCCCCGAGATGGCATAAGGAAGAAACCTTGAGAGGAACCAGACTCAAGACGGAACCCATCCTCATCTGGGTGTCACCGAATGTCCATTTGAAGCAGATATACGATGTTGCGGGGTGCAGTGATGATGATCAGAAGCGAACTGTATTCCTGAGTCAGTGTAGGAGACTGTTGACATTAACTACAATCCAATCCATCCTCAAAGCGCCCGTTCTTACTCCGGAATTTCATGGAACCACCCAAGGCGTTGATGAGAAACCGTCTCAAGATGCACAGAGTGGCCTCTAGTCCAAGAGAACACTATCCAGAGGCAGGCCTGGACGAAGTGGAAAGATCCACGGAGGGGAGAGGGGCAGGAACAGTGGTCACTGGAGCCTCAGGAGCATGTTTAACTCGACCGAGAGAGAGAGAGAGAGAGAGAGAGAGAGAGAGAGAGAGAGAGAGAGAGAGAGGGTGACTGAAAGAGAAGGATATGGATTATTAAGTGTCCCTATTGGTGTATGAAAGTTAATGTCACTGTGCAGTTTGAACTCCAGCAAGACTCACTATGGCAGCATAACTAAAAGGGAGAACCAGAAGGTAACACAGACATGAGGGATCTCTGGGATAAGAGACGACCCACCGTCAACAAACCTGAGTGCCTGTGTGAATGTGAGGGGACTACAGCATTCAAATATCCCAGATCACCAAACTCTATATCTATGTT
Organism: Silurus meridionalis; assembly: GCF_014805685.1. Classification (NCBI taxonomy): domain Eukaryota; kingdom Metazoa; phylum Chordata; class Actinopteri; order Siluriformes; family Siluridae; genus Silurus; species Silurus meridionalis. Next base: position 6,558,242 of record NC_060889.1, on the reverse strand, counting down.
CCCTCCAGATCTGAGCCTTTACCTAAGAAAAATCTACTGATAAAAGGCTTGACTAAATAAATACGTTTTCAACCTCGACTTGAACACTAAGATGGTGTCTGAGTCCCGAACACTGATTGGAAGGCTGTTCCATAACTGTGGGGCTTTATAAGAGAAAGATCTGCCCCCTGCTGTAGTCTTCATTATTTGAGGAACCAACAGATAGCCTGCACCTTTAATCTAAGTAGGCGTGGAGGATCATACTGGTACAGAAGTTCACTCAGATACTGTGGTGCGAGACCGTCAGTAGTAGTATTTTATAATCAATGCAAGATTTGATTAGGAGCCAGTGTAGACTGATTAAAACAGGGGTGATGTGGTCATATTTCCTAGATCTAGTGAGGACTCTTGCTGCTGCATTCTGAACTAACTGAAGCTTATTTATGCACTAATTTGCACACCCAGACAGTAAAGCGTTACAGTAGTCTAATCTAGATGTAACAAAAGCATGAACTAGTTTTTCTGCATCCTGTAACGACATCATATTTCTAATTTTAACAATATTTCTAAGGTAAAAGAAGGCGATCCTGGTGATATTATTCACGTGAGACTCAAAAGAAAGACTAGGGTAAATAATCACACCAAGGTCTTTGACAGCCGTGCAGGCTGAAACAGAAACACCATCCAGAGATAATCGGAAAGTTTACTTCTAGCTGCATGTGGTCCTAGTAAAAGTACTTCCGTCTTATCTGAGTTGAGCAAAAGAAAGGTATAAAGCATCCACTGTCTAATGTACTTTACACACTTCTCAACATTGTTAAGCTGATCTCTCTCATCTGGCTTTGCTGAAATATACAGCTGTGTATCATCAGCATAGCAATGGAAGCGAATCCCATGTTTATGAATAATTTCACCAAGAGGCAGCATATATAAAGAGAAAAGCAAAGGGCCTAAGACAGATCCTTGAGGAACACCAAACTTTACCTCAGAGAGTGTGGAGAACTCATCATTTTCATTAACAAACTGATAGCGATCAGTCAAATAAGACCTGAGCCAAGAGAGAGCTGTTCTCTTTATTCCTACAACGTTCTCAAGTCTAGCAAGCAGTATAGTGTGATCAATGGTGTCAAAAGCTGCACTAAGGTCGAGCAAAACAAGTAAGGAGACAAAACCCTGATCAGAGGCCAATAACAGGTCATACCACCTTAACTAGCGCCGTCTCTGTGCTATGATGAGGCCGAAATCCTGACTGATACATTTTTAAAATGTTATTCAGAAGTAGGTGTGAGCATAACTGCTGTGCTACAACCTTTTCTAAAATGTTGGATATAAAGGGAAGATTTGATATTTGTCTGTAGTTGGGCAGCTGACATGGGTCAAAGTCAGGTTTCTTAATAAGTGGGTGGATAACTGCCAGTTTGAAGGATTTTGGTACATAACCAGTGCTAATGGTAGAGTTTATTATTTTTAAAACAGGTTCAATTACCTCTGGAGTTATCTGTTTAAAGAAACTTGTAGGCAAGGGATTGAGAATGCAGGTTGATGATTTTGATGAGGAAATTAATGAAATTAAGTCATTCTTATGAATAGGAGTGAAGCTTTGTAGTTGATTGTCTGCTATAATTATGCTGCTGTCTACAGGGTTACTTGTAAAATAATTTGGATTTATATTAACCGTCTGGATTTCTTGCCTGATGTTTTCAATTTTATTATTAAAAAAGTTCATGAAATCATTACTTCCTAATGATGGTGTGCATGTTAGCGCAGTGCTTTTATTTCCTGTTAATTTTGCTACCGTGCTGAATAAAAATCTAGGATTATGCTAATTTTCTATGAGGGTGGAGAAATATGCTGATCTAGCAGCACTAAGAGATTTTCTATAATTTAGGAGGCTCTCCTTCCATGCTATTTGAAATACTGTTAATTTTGTTTGACGGCATTTACGTTCTAATTTTCGAGTGGTTTCTTTTAAGGTGCGTGTATGATCATTATACCACTGTGCTGATTTTTTCTCCCTGATCATTTTGGTCTTAAGGGGAGCTACATCATCTAGAGTATAACGTAACGTTGATTCTAGGTATTAAGTTACCCAGTCGAGCTCTGCGATGTCAGACGGAGATCTATCTAATATCGTAATTTCTGAAAGATTATTGATAAAACACGCTGCTGTAGCTGACGTGAAAGTACGCTTAACACGGTAACGTGGTGAGGTAGTAATGCAATGACTGAGGCAGATTTTAAAAGAGATATACTAGTTATAGTAAATACTGGTAAATACTAGTTAGTTAAGGAGTGTATATATTTAACCAATAATAGATAAGATTTTTGTTACATATGTTTTAATAATTATAATTTATTTACATTTTTATGATATATTACTCATAGCCTTATAGAGGTTTTATACTTAAAAATTTATATTGGTTATGTTCCACCAAATTTTCTTCTTATAACAATGACTTTTCTCCAAAAAAATGTACTTCCCTATGAGTTTAAACATGGTCCTAGACAGTTGAGCCCATGTGAAATACAGATTATAAACAAAGGCCTTGCATTTTCAACACTGTTTAGAGACAGTTGCATTGACAAAAAGACAGGAGGTGGAGCTGGAGGTGTCAAAGTTGAAGATGCTGAGATTTTAATTGGGAGTGACAAGGATGAACAGAATTAGAAATTTGTATTTTGGAGGGACGTTTTGTAGGACATGTAGGACGTTTTGAAGACAAGGTGAGGGAGGTGAGATTGAGATGGTTTCTGAACTGCTCCAGATGATGTAGGTGCACAGTTGCGGTTGTAGTGTAGAGGTTTGGAGTCTTAACTGGGTTTCTTGCTTTAGTAAAAATGCATCTGCATCTGCAATGCTACTTGTGTTATATTGTGTTTTTGTATAGTATTGATGGTTTCTATAATTCCGATGTGATAGTGGTAGTATTAAGTCCTCACTGAAGGCCCAGGTACCATATACTATATTTCAATTTATTTTTCTGAAATAATGTCATCTTTAATTCAATTCAATTCATTTTTATTTGTAAAGCGCTTTTAACAATGAGCATTGTCTCAAAGCAGCTTTACACAGATAATGTGGTGATTAAACGTAAATATATTCTTTGTAAGTAAGTCTGTCCCTGATGAGCAACTGTGGCAAGGAAAAACTCCCCGAGATGGCATAGGGAAGAAACCTTGAGAGGAACCAGACTCAAGAGGGAACCCATCCTCATCTGGGTTGCACCAGATGTCCATCTGAAGCAGATATACAATGCTGCGGAGTCAGTGCAGCAGACCGCCGACACCAACTACAGTCCAATCCATCCTCAAAGCACCCATTCTACTCCGGAATTACATGGAACCACCCAAGGTGTTGATGAGAGACCATCCCAAGCTGCACAGAAGTGTGAAGATCCACGGAGGGGAGAGGGGCAGGAACAGTGGTCACTGGAGCCTCAGGAGCATGTTTAACTCGACAGAGAGAGAGAGAGAGAGAGAGAGAGAGAGAGAGAGAGAGAGAGAGAGAAGAGGGTGACGGAAAGAGAAGGATATGGATTATTAAGTGTCCCTATTGTTGTATGAAAGTTAATGTCACTGTGCAGTTTGGACTCCGGCAAGACTCGCTATGGCAGCATAACTAAAAGGGAGAACCAGAAGGTAACACAGACACGAGGGATCTCTGGGATAAGAGACGACCCACCACACCACCGTCAACAAACCCGAGTGAACATGTGAGAGTGAGGGGACGACAGCATACAAATTTACCAGTTCACCAAACACTCTATATCCATGCTCCCTCCAGATCTGTGCCTTTACCTAAGAAAAATCTACTGATAAAAGGCTTGACTAAATAAATACGTTTTCAACCTCGACTTGAACACTGAGACTGTGTCCGAGTCCCGAACACTGGTTGGAAGGCTGTTCCATAAATGTGGGGCTTTATAAGAGAAAGATCTGCCCCCTGCTGTAGTCTTCATTATTTGAGGAACCAACAGATAGCCAGCACCTTTTGATTTAAGTAGGCGTGGAGGATCATACTGGTACAGAAGTTCACTCAGATACTGCGGTGCGAGACCGTTAAGTGCTTTATACGTCAGTAGTAGTATTTTATAATCAATGCGAGATTTAATTGGGAGCCAGTGTAGACTGATTAAAACAGGGGTGATGTGGTCGTATTTCCTAGATCTAGTGAGGTCTCTTGCTGCTGCATTCTGAACTAACTGAAGCTTATTTATGCACTTACTCGCACACCCAGACAGTAAAGCATTACAGTAGTCTAATCTAGAAGTAACAAAAGCATGAACTAGTTTTTCTGCATCCTGTAACGACATCATATTTCTAATTTTAGCAATATTTCTAAGGTAAAAGAAGGCGATCCTGGTAATATTATTCACGTGAGACTCGGGTCAATAATCACACCAAGGTCTTAGACAGCCGTACACGCTGAAACAGAAACACCATCCAGAGATGCTACGTCTTTACTGCTCAACAGTTGAGGGAGTTTTTGTCCTGTCTATACCATGCTACCAAAACATCTTTTCCACAAAATAACTAAGGCATTTAAAAAAAATACATTATTTTGCAGAAAACACACTGATCAAAATTAGAGAACACTTTTAGATACCTCCCAGTTATTGGTGTTAATCTGGTACCTGGTGCTAATATCCTTGATTTTCTGTCAACCCCTATTTAACTGGCGGCCTAACTTCCAGTTTCACTGACTCTGCAAGATGGTGGGCCATTCTAAAGTGACTGAAAGCCTCCGGCAGCAGGTTGTCCAGATGAAGGCCAAAGGGATGACCCTGTCAGCCATAGCAAGACAAGTTGGTCGTTCCAAATCTGTGATTTCAAGAATATTGAATCTTTACAACATCACAAACTCATTCAAGTTCGCTAAGAAGGCTGGTCATCCACGGAAGACAAATACAAGAGAGGACAGGATACTGCGGAGGATCTCAATGGGCAATCATTTCCACACTGCAGATGGACTTGCTCACCAGTTCAGCGCTGAACAGGGTAAGGATCTGTCTCGTCATACAGTGTTTTGACGTTAAAGAGCATTAGGACTGAAAGCCCACTCTGCAGTGACCAAACCTCTTATTAGCAGAAAGAATCTAAGAAAGGCTAGACTAAGCTTTGCTAAGGAGCATGTTGTGTGGACAGAGGAGAAAGTTCACTTTAGTGATGAAAGCATGTTTCAAAGTCCAAAGTTCACTTCAGTGATGAAAGCAAGTTTAATTTATTTGGGTCCGATGGGAAACATTACGTTCGGCGACAAACTGGAGAAGGACTGAACCCAAAGTGTGTAAAGAAGTCAGTGAAAAGTGGAGGAGGAAGTGTAATGGTTTGGGGCATGTTTTCTGCAGCAGGAGTTGGGCCTCTTATACAGCTACATGACAGAGTGAATGCAAATGTTTATCAGAACCTTCTTCAACAACATATGGTTCCTTCCCGGCGTTCATCACCCAATCAGCCCGCAGTGTTTATGCAGGACAACGCTCCATGTCACACAGCAAAACGGGTAAAACATTGAAATAATGACATGGCCTGCCCAGAGTCCTGATCTCAACCCAATAGAGAACCTCTGGAAAATCCTTGGCGACAAAGTTATAACCAAGAAACCCACTACAGTCACCGAACTGTGGAGGAGACTGGAAGAAGAGTGGACCAAAATCACACCAGAGCCGTGTGAGAGACTAGTGCTGTCCTGTGGCCGCAGATGTGCTGAAGTCATTCAGAGCAGAGGCCTGTACACTTCCTACTAATTGCTGACTGTTGTAACCTTTAAAAAAATTTTGTTGTAATCTTTTTCCATGCCACAGTCATTGTTGTTCTCTAATTTTGATCAGTGTGTTTTCTGCAAAATAATGTTTTTTTTGGAAATGCCTTAGTTATTTTGTGGAAAAGGTGTTCTGGTAGCATGGTATAGACAGGACAAAAACTCCTTCAACTGTTGAGCAGTGAAGATGACATTATTTCAGAATTGTTCAATTGTTTATAAATTGTTCTCTTATTTTGATCGGCAGTGTAATTTATATAAATTATATAAAGATATTGAGCATAAAAAGCAGAACACAGCCTGACTGTGGATTGGCAGAGTAAGTAGCGTTCAAACTAGCAACAACTGAGCTTCTGCAGTTAAGGTTCGCTATTCTTCAAATCTACTGTAGATAAATGCCATTTCCACCATTTTATTTTCATATCTAGTTGGGTACAACTTTGGAACATAACATTTTTATAATTGTATACCTGTTAGCTTATTGATCTGTTTACCTGTTATAAAGGACAGAAAGCAGATGTTATAACTAGGTCTTAGAGTTCCAATGTCCGAATGTCTCAGTGCTTGGACTCACCTTTGTACCAGTTTTTCCCATGTGCTAATAACCAAGTTTATTTAGGGAATTGTTTGAGGAGAGCCTGCAGTGAATCTGTTTTTCCTATTTACTGCATATATAACTTTTAAAATTACAAGAATTTATATATTTAAAATATATTTATATAAGTACAATGTAAATTTTAAGATGTGCTTTGACCTCTCACCCCTATTGTAAATGTTAAAAACTTTCATGGTAGATGACTAAGGGGGAATTTTAGATCAAATAAATATTAGTGATGAATCATACATTTTTAAGCAAATAATGAACATTTAAAATGTATATTTGTAATTCTATTATATTAAATTCTGCATGCATAAACTTGAAAAAACCCAGTAGAGTAAAAAGGTTTTGTGAAACTAAATAACCATTATAAAAGCTTTTAATAGTACTTCTTTGAGGGCAAATGTATACAGTGCCTGAAATGTGCACTTCCTCTAACCTTGGTGGTCCTACTGATTGATTTCACAGATGCTGCTTAAAAATGCACAGAAGCCCAGTGTTGCCCTTATCATACTGTCTTTTCATTTTTGGATCTGACGTTGTTTCTCCAGTTTTGATAGGATTAACAGTTATGTTGGAAAATACAACTGGCTGAGATGCATAGCTGTAAAAAGATCACTTCCTCAAATATTTCTTGATTCAATAGCAGAAAAAAACAGATGTTTAAGAAGGCACAGTCTATTATTCAGATGATGATTTTTTGTTCTGTGCTGTTAATAATGAAATCTGAGGGAAAATATAGTAAAAGCATGGAGGTTTTTTTTCATCATAGAACTTCATCAAAGAAAACTATAAGGGCCAGAGATTGTTGTCAGTCTGAGAAGGTGGAATGTAAAGTATAGATAGCCTAGGTGTCTCCTGACCTATACAGGGTGATTATCCTCAAGGGAAGGCTAGGCATCTTTAACCAGGTTTTAAAACATTACACGGGTCAGTAAGTCTTTGACCTAAGGTCGAAACAGACACAAAACCTTTAATAGCCTGAAGCCTAAATTGAACTTAATAAGACACCAAAAAACCCAAGTTTTATAATCTGATTATAATAATAACAAAAAATATTTTTATTTTACTGAAATTGCTTGTATATGGCAAATGCTGGAAATAATCTTTTTTATATAAAAATGTATATAATGTAGGCTTTTTTTTACTTTCCATATTTTTGATAAATATAAATTATTTTCCATTCTGTGAAATAAAAAAAATGATCACAAAATCTAACATGGACAAAAATATATAATTCAAAATTAACAGTAAAATACAATTTACTGTTTATTAGAGTGTATATTTTATTTCAATTTAATTTAACATTATTCCCAGCTTATCGGTGCAAGGGTTGTACAGTATTAAGAAACAGTATCATATATCATCTCTAAAGCAAGACAATATACAAAGATAGTCTAAAGACAGGTGGTTGCTGCTGTGGCCAGGTTAACAGACCCAAGAAGAGAACATTTTCTTCAATTTAGTGGTTCTGTCTCAGATGTTCTGGTACCTTTTTCTACATAAAAAAAGCTGGTTGTTCTCAGACTTCTCTTTATGTAAATGGCCTGAATATGTGGAAGAGCAGCTTCAGTGATGGACTGGGTAACTTCTTATCAATTTTTACAGGGCCTTGTTCAGCAGCAGTGGAGCTGTCATACCAGACAATGACGTAGTCAATTAGAATTTGGAGTCTTTGAAACTTACTGCAAAGGAGTGATTGTATCAGGTTGACTCTACTCACCCTATAGAGGAAGGGTGAGATCTTCAGCTATGTGGACACAGAAACTTGAAGCTGGCATGCACTCTAAAGTCAATAATTAGTTCCTTGAGCTTAAATTAAGTGAGAGGTTGTAGTCACAAAACCATTCAGTGAAGAGTTTACTTCCCCCATCTTCTAATGATGGTTTCTAATCATTGTCAACTTTCTGTTGGTTGTTGGAGCTCTGTTTGCTGATGCAGTCATATGTGTTAAAGTGTAGAGCATGTGTGATAGGACAGAGCCCTATGGACATCCAATGTTTTAGGGAAAAATGAAATTCCTCTCAGGTGATCAGTTTAGCCCTCAGCCTTTTTCAAGCAGGGCAGATCAGTCTGCAGAATTCAGAAGCGGTGTGTTGATAGCAACTGAGCTAGATTTGCATAGGAAGAGAAAGGGCTTCTCAGCAGCTGTTTGCTATAAGCAGATACACACCTGAGGGCTCTTCAGAATAAGTCAGTTTTAGAATGATGCAGACAACAAGCTTGATATTTTTTTAGTACCAAAATGAATTTTGAAATGTCACGATGGTCACTGGAAGCTAATTGAGATAAGGTAAATGTAGAGGTTATAATACTACTTCAAAAATTAGCTACAATATGGAATAAAATCAACCCCAAATAAAGAAATGCAAACAAACACATTTGCAAACAAAGACACATGCAAATTAGTGTGTTTACCCTTACCAGATATAGGATATATACAGTCGAACCCACTTATCTCGACCTCGGTTAACTCGCCAACCCTATTAAGTCGACTTTTTGAAGTGGAACCGCCAAATTCTCGCTTTGTCTTAGCATTTTCTCATCAGTTATGTCGACTCTTTTATGTTGCCACTTAACGTCGGTTATGTCAGGAATCCCCCTGCCACGCCCCCTTCGGTGGCGGCATTCCCCGCCCACACGGAGCTCGTCGCAGTCATGCTGATCACACACACCTGACTCTCATTCACTCACTCATCCCATCTCCTATTTAAGCTCCTCACCTCCACACACTCGCGGTCTGTTATTGTTTGTGCATGATCGTATGTGTTGGTTCATGGCGGTCTGTGTAATCGCGTATATGTATACCGTGTCCAAAGTGTGAATATTTTGTGTGAGCACCATTAGCACTGCCTTAACCCCCCTGGGCAGTCAATTCACCAGAGCTGCACAGGTTGTTGCTGGGATCTTTTTCCACTCATAATGATGTTGTGGAGCTGCTGGGTGTTAGACACAAGATGCTTTTCCAACTTCTGCTTGAGTATGCCCCACAGGTGCTCAATACAGTTCAGGTTTGGAGAAATACTTGGCCACTTCATCAAATTCACCTTCAGGTTCCTTAGCAAGGCATGTGTCATCTCTACTGTGTGTTTGGGGTTGTTATTATGTTGGAAAACTGCGGTTTCTGAACGGAGGGCATCATGTTCCGCTTTAGTATGTTACAGTACATGTTGGAATCCATGTTTCCCTCAATGAACCGCGCTCCCCAGTACCAGCAGCACTCATGCCCAGACCATAATGCACATAACATCCAGTGGTCAGTATGGGAGAATTGTACACAAAGCACCACATTTTAACTGCTTTAACACAAGTGTATGGTCCTGTCAAGCAAACAAAAACATATTATAACATGTGACTTTGCATGATTAAATACATACAGCTGTTATCACCTGTTGTCTTAATGTGTACTCACTATAACAGTAAACAGTTCATCTGTGCTGCTACACAAGCTGCACACTGACTACTCTAAAATATATGCAAGTTTCATTTTTATAGTATTGTCCTTCGAGAAGATATTAAAATGGTTGCTGAATTGTGAGGGGTGTTCTTACTTTTAAGAAACTGTGTGTGTGTGTGTGTGTGTGTGTGCATATATATATATATATATATATATATATATATATATATATATATATATATATATATATATATATAGTTTAATTTATTTATAAAGGTGAAGCCCCAGGGAGTGGTAATGTGACTTGTGAAGCCAAAGTGGAGAGAGATGCTCTATATGAGAAAAAGGTGAGAAGTAACTTTCCCAGGCAACATTCTCAACATACTGATATATTGAGATGATAATCCTTCCCCAACACACACAGAACAGTTCATATCTGGTTATTAGATGAAGTACATACTTATTTTTAAAAATAGCTCACCTTTTCCCATAACCACTTAAAAACCAGAAATCCAATTATACATGTCATTGAGATATTTAATAGTATGTGTGATTTCTAGATATCCATTTGAAAATACTTTTTATCTGTGTGAAGCTGCATTGAGACAATGTTCATTGGTAAAAGTGCTAAACAAATAAAAATGAATTGAATTGAATTGAATTGTACTTTGACAAATGCAAGTAGCATTTGAATGAAATAAATCCAGGTGTGATGAGAATGAGGCTATGAGTGATGAGGCTATGGTTTTAAATGCTTGAGATTAGAAAAAAAATAAAAAAATTGCAATGCTTTTAAATAACCTGAACTGAACTTCTTGAGATTGTGACCAGAGCGAATAGAGTATGATAATAACTATAAGAAATCCTATTATAATAACAAAATATTTTTTGCTGGGCATATATCAAATCAAATCAAATCAAATCAAATCAAATCAAATTTTATTCATCACATACACATACATACAGGGTATGACATGCAGTGAAATGCTTATTATGACGGTCCAGCATGAGGGAATAGGATAGGGAAAAAGATGGCAGATAAATAAAGTATAAAAAAACTATATAAAATAAAATATAAGAATATAAAGATATAAAAGATATATAAAGATATATGTATGTGAGACAAATATATATATAAAATTTGGGTACAGTACATATGGTTTGTTGGCAGTTTACCCAGCCTGCTCAACAGGGTGACCTTGTCTGGAGTAAAATGTACCTCCACACTTCACATACTTTGTGCCTGAAGTATATGTGGCATTATTGTATACGGGGACTAGCACATAGACATGTGGACATATTTAAAGCCAGGGAGAGGCTCAGTGGGTGAATGAGTATTTGGGTGGTCAACAGTGATTTATAGAACTTTACAATAACCATGACCACCCTTAATCTTACATAAACAAATGATTGACTGCTTAAAAGCTTTCAGTAAAAGTGGGAGGGGAAAATCAAGAAAGACACTAACTATTATGTTACATAGAGCCACAGCTCTGCCACGTCTCCGAACAGACCAACATAAGGTTTAAATAAACCTGAACTCAATATCATATAGGAACTCCTGTAGTGTGCCTGCTATAGATTTAAAGCTGTTATTATGTGAGCTTCTTTACATTTTTTAAGATTAATTTTTGATGACATTGATGATGAATGGCTCTTGGCACATGCCTTTACAAATATTACATTTTATCATAAAATAATACACCATATTAGAAGGGTAATGAATTCAGTTTAAATTAAATATTTTTGTATCGACACATTTGACAGACATAGCGATTTATAACTGCTGAACAGAATCTTTAGTGGTAAACCACCTCAAACATTTACCTCATTTGACTGATGTTTATACTCAAAGAAACTTACAATTGAGACAGTATAAATATAAACACAATTTTTAAGATTCTTGCTTAAAAGTCCAAAACTGGCAGAGGGGATAAATAACTTTTTTATTACATTTCCACACACTTTCACTTCCTGTGTAGGTGGACTATTATTGCAATAATCTGAGAAAATGTGAAGATTTTGTTTCTCTGACTCTGGCAGCAAAGTATATGAGTGGTGCTTTTCAACTGTATAGTGTTATAGGCACTGTATTAGCATCAAATATCAGTTTCAAACGTTTATTACTACAACAAACAAATCACGACAGGGTGTCTCACACTATTTCAGAACAATCTGCTCCAGAATGACTCAGTTTTGTTTCAGCAGTCGTTCTTCACTTTTAACTGTTCCTTATTAGTCATTAAAAGCCTGGTATATAGGAAAGCGAGCAGGAGAAGTGAAGCCAGAGGGTAAAATGAGTCGCTCTTTGTATATAGGCAACCAAACACTGATTTTAGCATGTGAGCACAGATTAAGAAACAAGGGGTCCTTTCAGACTGTAATAAATACAAAGAATATAGAGCTGCAGGAAATTGCTTACAGACCCAAAGCCAAGTGAAATCTTTTTTTCTTTTTAACTTACTGATAAAGTGTTTGAGACACGACTGCAATTTGCATATAATGTAAATTGTTTTATTAAAACTGTGAGTAACAGTTGCTAAGGCATTTTTTCTTTTGGTGGGTGGGGGCAGTGTGCCACATGCTTTGGAGAAGGTCAAGTCAATGTTTCAGCTACAACAGTGAAATGAATGAGTGTGTGGGTGTCAAAGGATATAGTGTACTACTCTGACCTGAAGATTTTCTAGTTGCATAAAATGTATTATTAACTCCTAATAATATTATAATCATATTATAACCATGTGTTGTTAATTCAGTTTATTGTTGGACAAGCAGCCGTAACACAAAAACCAATGGGAGGTGAAATGAATAACATTCATTATTTTGGTACAGTGGCACATGTTGCAGGGTGGGAAATATTAGGCACCAAGTGAGCAATAAACCCTCAAAGTGTTTTTTGATGTGTTGGAAGCTGGAAAATGGGTAAAAGTCTGAATCTCAGCAACTTATTGCAAAAGCAAATTGTGTTGTCTAAATGGCTGGGTCAGAAGATAAGCAAAACTGCAGGTTCTGTGAGGTGTTCCTGATATGCAGTGGTCAGTTACTAGGACACCCATGATGCATTTGTGGAGCAAAGGCAAACCCATCTGGTCCATACCCATAGAAAAGCTACTGTAACACAAATTGTGGAACAAATTGCTGACTGAGATGCTGGCTATTATACTAAGATGTCGGAACGCATAGTAAGGGGTAACTTTTTGCAAAGCAGTCAGTGTGCCACGTCCACTCCTGTCCACACTTGAAAGCACCCATAAAGGGGACAATAAGCATAGAACTGGACCATTGTAATAAGCTGATCATGATCTGATAAGTCACAATTTTTTTTACATTTACACACACACACACACACACACACACACACACACACACACACGAGCGACGAGCGGGCCACTAGATGGCGGTAGTGGGGTTCAGGTCGAGATGAGCGGCGGATAAACGAGGAAGCTGAAGATGGCGTGCAGAATGCTCCTCTCTGGTTTAGGGTTTCTTCACTCATCATTCCAGTTCACTAAACAGGTAACGTCATCATGTGTGTGATTAGGAGCTGTTGTGTAATCCTCACTACAATTTGTTTTTAAAGAGAACAATTATCTCCACGTTAAAAGCTCTGTAATGTATGTCCGATGAAGCTAAGACTTCAGACCGAGTCCTAAATAGCAGTGTGAGATGAATATAGTGCACTACATAGGGTGCACTTCATTCTTTAGGTAGGGCACTATTATATAGAGTAAGACGCTATTTGGGATTCTGCCTTATCACATGTCAATGTCAAAAAGACACTTGAAGAAATCTCGGAATGGTGATTATTTTATTATAATTATTTAAGATTAATTTGAGGAAAGTTGAAGACACAGTAAGGTGTGTAGTTATAACTGTGTTGATGTCGCTGCTGGTGGTATTTCACCGTGTTGTATTGTTCACTCTATAGACTGTAGTGCACAGTGAGCGGCTCAGCATCTGTCATTCATTTGTTTTCGCATCTGTGTAATGAAGTTACACCAGAAAACTCAAATACAACGAAAGAAAAATACGTTTCTGCACAAGCTATAATTACACAGAATTAGTGACCATGCATTTTACATCTACATTTTTAGTGGCGTCCTGCTTGAATCAAAACATCTCTTAATACTGTCTTAATTATGACATCACGTGTATAGAAACCATCAATATTATAGAGAAACGCAGTAGAACAGAGCACTGCATCACAGACCGGTATCTCACACAACGAGGACAACGGGACTAAAGCAAAAAAAAACAATAAACCCAATTCAACAAGTCTCCTTTCACTGTAGCCACAGCCGCATCATCTCTAGCAGAAGCATTGATTTGAACCTCATGAAATGACCACAGGTTTCCAGTGCATTACAGTTTTTCTGGGGATTTTTTGTGCAAATTTTGTGATATTGTGAAAATTTTAGAGAAAAGACAATCAGAAGTATAAATTGTTCATGAAAATGCTTACAACCTGTTTTGAACTGTTTTGACAGTCTGTCTTGTAAATGTCCTTGTAACTATATCTGTGACCAAGTCAATGTCTTCTCCTCTGTTGGCTATTGTGGAATGAAATAACAGCTATTAAATCCACACAAATATATTTGTGACTGTGCAGTTTGCTACAGATGCGGTTTGTGAGCTTGACTAGTGCGCTCTTTGACCATCCAAACAAAGGACATGAAAATTATTTTCAGAAATTACGCTATATTATTGAATGCCTTCTGGATGTCCTTAAAGTATCCAAATCTAAACCTTATTTATAGACACATTTCTATAGATGCTGCTTTATGCTGAGCTTAAAACATGGATTTAGTTATAAATTGCCTGGTAGAAATGCAAAACATTACATTTCTTGTTTTTTATTAACCAAATCTATTATTATTAACATTTGTGAAAATCGACAGTTTCCCGCTTGGATATATAATATATAAAATAATATTTTATAAAAAAGAAAATATATAAATAGATTCACCTTTTCATTCTATTGATTAACTTGACTAATTGATTAAGTTTTACTGATTAAATAAAATCAAATAAATGGAAAAATCTAATTAAATAGGTTACGTTTGTTAGACTCCATCTGGTTAATACAGGTGTGTGTGTGTGTGTGTGTGTGTGTGTGTGTGTGTGTGTTTTTCATTTGATATTTAATTCTCTACAGATATGATCTATTTAACTGTTCTACAAATTTCAGCAAACTTTAATAAATGTCTTTATTCCTTCTATCCTTCATTCATTCACTTCCTTGATAAGCAGAATTGTCAGGATTCTTTCCTTTTAAGTGAAATTCTTGAAGC
This sequence comes from Silurus meridionalis, assembly GCF_014805685.1. Lineage (NCBI taxonomy): Eukaryota > Metazoa > Chordata > Actinopteri > Siluriformes > Siluridae > Silurus > Silurus meridionalis. Next base: position 6,543,216 of record NC_060889.1, on the reverse strand, counting down.
GGGACATAAAACACTAAAGAATCCACATTGCTAGCGTTGGCGATGACCAGGGAGCGGCAGCGGTTTTGCGTGTGCAAAGCAACACACTACAAATCTTATTTCCAGTACGGAGTGAGTGGCTACAGTGACACTGCGCTAACTTTAGTTTCTTTTTTATACCCATGACATTGTTGTGTATGTTTGCAAGTTTAATATACTTTTTTTTTTATGCGCTAATAGTGCGAGGCAGAGACTAAACAAACTTGCGGTCCACCACTTTATACATTTGTGAGGGATTTTAACTATGTTCTGCAAGTAAAAAGGATTGTATTCTGCAGACATGTGCACCGGACCGAAGGCCTTGTACTGAAAAGGTTTGGTACGAATACTTGTATTACTGTATTAACTCATAAATTCTACCTATTGTGAAGCTTGTATAAGAAAAAAGGATCAAATATGTTCTTTAGCGAAGTTTTTATGTTAATATACAATGTCATACTTTTTTTGACAACACAGATTATATTCTGATTTCACTGCATATATCCACATCTGCACAGATTGTTATATGCACTCACGACTGTTATTGTATACCTTATATGAAGTATGTGTGTTTATATTCCTCAAATATTTCTCATGTTATTTTAAGCACAACCAATAAGCGGCAAATGTTTTGGTAACAGCCATAAAAATGCTTGTCTGCTGCACTCTAGCCTCAGTGTTCATATTGTGCTACTGAATGTGTTTTCAGGCATGCAGAAGTTCACTGGGAATCACTGAGCAGGTCCGAGGTTATTATGTTAACTGGAGAATGTTGCGAGATGTGAAAAGAAGACAGATGGCGTATGAGTACGCGGACACCAGACTCCGGATCAACGCCATCAGAAAGAATACACTCTTACCTAAAGAGTTACAGGTGCCTGTCCATTAGCTAAATTCTGTGTGTGTGTGTGTGTGTGTGTGTGTGGGTGTGTGTGGGGGTGTGTGTGTGGGTGTGTGTGTGTGTGTGTGTGTGTGTGTGATTAGGAAGGTGATTATGTGTAATGTTTTTTAGCTTTCTGAATATGGAAAGTAAGTATAAAAGTTCATTTCATGTATCAAAGCTAATTATACAAAATCTGTAAACATAAAATATTTGGAAACACAGTCTTTTAACTAGAACACTTCACAGTATGAAGATTACTTTGACCAAACAAATACATAATTATACCAATGTTTCACTTTATTATCTTTGAGAAATCCTCTCCTAAAATGAAGAACAGTTTACACACTTTTGGCATCTGAACATCTTCTCTAAACCTTCAGCTGAAATACTTTGCTATGCCTCTTGTAAAACATCTTCCCTATTTAGATATTTATTTCTTAACTTGTGATTCATTTCCTCCCAGAGCAGTTCAATAAGATTTAGATCTAATGACTTGGTAGGCCAAGTGTCCACATCCAGGTTTGACTGTGGGTGTGAGGCAGTCTGGTAGCATCTTCTCTCCTGTTTTCTATCTTAGATAAGTTCTTCTGTTAGAGCCAAAAATGTCAAATTTGAACTCATGTCTCCACAGAACCTTCTTCCAGTCATTCATGCATGTGTTTCAAAACATTATAAAAAACATTATATTTTGACCGTGTGTGTGTGTGTGTGTGTGTGTGTGTGTGTGTGTGTGTGTGTGTGTGTGTGTGTGTGTGTGTGTGTGTTGATTAAATGATCATTAGCCAGTGTGGCCATCTAAATAAATGCCTTACATTTTAGCAGTCTGCTGGTCATCAGCAATGATCTGAGAGAAGCAGTTTTGGCTGGCCATTAATCTGGGAGGGGTTTTATGGTAATTTCTATACAATTTAAATTCTGTAATTTTATAGTGGGAAGAAATATTTACAATATTAAAAGATATATTTATAAGTGGAAAACTTTGAAGATATCTGAAATCTTGAAAGTTGATAATCTTCCCATGTGTGGAAGTCTGCAGCAAATTCACCTCAAGGTCAGACAGGGCAATGTTTAAAGAAACCGCAACAAAACCCAGTAGTTACACCTCAGACTTTACATGCCTCAGTTAGCATGTGAAATGTGAACGCTCATGACGGTACTAACTTGTAAGAAAAAGACAAGTATGAACAACATCTAAACAACCCACGTGACGTTTGGAAAATTTTTTCCTTTGGATTGACTAGACCAAAGTGGAGATGGTTTGGTGTCATTAAGTTGGTCATGAACGTTTCTGTATAGCAAAGTATTGTATATAATCTGTTAACAGCTAACTCTTGGCTGAAACTGGGTCATGCAACAGGAAAATGATCCCAAATCTACAAGATAATGGCTAAAAAAAGAATAGAATCAAAGTGTTGCAATGGTCCAGTCAAAGTCCAGACCTCAACTCAATTAAAAATCTGTGGCAGGACCTTAAGAAAGTTGTGCATTAATAAATGCAGAAAACCTCAATGAACTGAAGCAACGCTATAAAGAAGTGTGAGCCCAAATTCCTCCACAATGACGTGAGACACTAATAGTCATAGAGAATATGACTACTAAAGGTGTTTCTACAGTCTATCACATCATTAGGTGTACTTAGATTTCACACATGGTTTCTCCATTTCGACTTGGATTTTGTAAAAATAAATAATGACACTGTGTAAAGTCATATCCTGTTGTTCATCTGAGGTTGTATTTACCTAATTATAAGACCTGATTAAGCGCTGATGATTTTTATGTCCTGATACCTAAAAGCAAAGAATTCAAAGAGAGTGAATTTCAGTCACATGTTTTTATAAATAAATAAATAAAAATTTCCACCATATGTGTTTTTACTTTCATCCTTTCCCATTAACTCTCTGTGTTTGTTTTGTGAGACTCTAACTTATTTTTATTACCCCACTTTGTTCCTGCAGGAGGTAGCTGATAAAGAAATTGCAGCATTGCCCCGAGACAGCTGCCCGGTGCGTATACGCAACAGATGTGTGATCACGTCACGACCCCGTGGCGTGAAACGCAGGTGGCGTCTAAGCCGCATCGTCTTTAGACAACTAGCAGACCACAACCAGATGTCGGGAATACAAAGAGCGATGTGGTGAAAACCTAAAAGTGGACAAATCAGCATTAATGGCTTTTACAGCTCCAGTACTGAGAAGCCTGAGATGTTCAACATGTTCAAAATCCCAACAGAAATGTTCTTCACATGTGCACATGAAGTGCTGTTTGTAAAGATCAAGTGTAAAGTTCAAGTGTCCTACTTATTTTGAGAAATAATTTGTTGCTTTGAAAATAATAAAGTTTATTCACTATGATGCTTTCGGGTTTCTGTCTCTTGAGCATTATTTAGGTTTTACATTATAATAATAAGGGATAAAAAAAAGACAATAACACTGGCATTCTTTATCATATTTAACATTACTGTAACCAGTGACATGAAGATTTATTTGCAAACTAATATTTCCACTGTCTGCTTTAATTGGTCAGAAAATGCTGAAAAGAAATACTTTTCATGTCGCTGTACAGGTGATTCCCTACACAATTCTCATTATTTGTAGTTCTTCTAATCACAGAGTCTGATGGAGGTGTTCCTGCTGATGTCATCAGGTTTTATTTTGAAATTATAAACTTTAGGTATCACATAAATGTTTTAATCAAGCTGAACACTGATCGGTAACACTTGTCAGGATTCTAACCGGCCTCATTTGCTTATTAGTGTCAAGTGTCTACTTCATTGTTTAATGCAATATTAATAAATATTGCAGCTACTGGAAAAATATTACTTTATAGGTAAAAAAAAAAAAAAAAAGCTTTTAACAGTGTCAAATCTGGTGTATACAGCTTACAGTAATGAGCTGAAATTAAATGGGTTTTATTTTTGTTTTTGTTTTATTTTATTTTATTTTATGAACAGGTGACAGTAACACTTTTACCCTTGTAGATTTAGGGGTAAATGATTAATGAAGCGCTTTAATCTTGTGTAAAAGTATAAATATTATGAAATTATAACAAAAGAGTAAAAAAGCAGTCAATATTGGCAAAATGTTTTCATGTACTAATTTCATGTACAGTATTTACATTTCATCTATTGTATTGGCAAAGGACTTTTATTTTAAAATTAGGTGCGTGCGTGCGTGCGTGCGTAATTTATAAAACCACTATTTTTTTATTTATAATTATTTTAGTAAAGTTGTTTATTATTTTATTTATAATTATTTTAGTAAAGTTGTACGGACTTGTACTCTGGTAAACCGGTGTATTAATCAGTGAATGAAATAAATATAAAAATTGACGCAGCTTTTATTTTGTTTTATGGAACCGGAAGAATCGCTGCAGTGCAGAATCTTTCTAGAAAAGCGGTTTCACACGCGTGTAGAGTGAAGAACAGAAGGTGTTACTGTGTTTGAATTTTAGTATCTTATTTGTGTTAAACTGAATTAAGCGCTTGTTTTCAAAGCAGTGACAGTAATGGAGCTCAGTGAACAGGTATGACCTTTATTTCAGCCATGAACAGTGCAGTACACATTACATGTGTGTGATAATACAGCTGTCAGTGTGTGTGTGTGTGTGTGTGTGTGTGTGATGGTAAGAAACCTGTTATGAACTGTGATTAGCTAATGATATTCATTTAGTTCTTTATAGGTGGTTATAGTGCTGCAAATTGTGTGAAATAAAATAGGGGAATTAGATTCATCCTGTTTAAAGTACATGCACACGCTTTATAATTTTGGCTTTTTATTTAATTACTTGCTGAAGAATGGAAAGAGTGGCACAGATATGAGTCATGATGTGATGCACAAAATGGATAAAAATCTGTAAGTAAATGAATAATAAGGGAAGTGTAATCTGTAATCCTGTACCTGGTATTTCAGCGTTATTGTGAATTACACTCCAATAACGCAGTCAGATTTCAATTTTAAATGTAAATCATATCCTTTATTTAGTGACCCTCACCTTTTCAACAAACAATCCAGATAAGACACGAGCAATTTATGTAAATAATATATGCCTTATTTGATTTATCCAGAAACACCAAGTCTTTATTACATATGGAGATGTTTCTGTGAGTAATCCAACACCCTGTAGGTCAGTTTGTGAACTTGACACTGGTCGCAGGTAATTTGTGGATTTCATGCAGTTGACACTTTATTATTTAACTTGTTCAGATCGCAGGACTTGAGTGTGACTTGAGAGAAGTGACACGACTCCTGGAGATGTGTGAAAGGAAGAATGTGCAGGATGTCCTCTCACAGGAGCAGCAGAAGATCGAGAAAGTGCTGGCACAGAAACAGCAACAGAGGGAACAGCAAGTAAAAAAAGACTCTGCAGATCAAGTAGATACAACAGTCAAGCTTTACACAGTCAAAATTAACAATTATGGTGTGTATAATTCACTTGTGCTGTTTCTTGGCCTCCAATGCCTTGTACATTACACCAATCTGAATGCCTTTGTGAATCACATGTTTATAAATATATATATGTGTATAGGTTGGGACCAGTCAGAAAAATTTGTAAAAGTCTACATCACAGTACCAGGAGTGCATAAAGTCCCTGCTGACAATGTGCAGGTCAGCTTTACAGACAGGTAGGTTGTATGTATTTGTATAGTCGGTTGTATAGTTGGATGTTTTCATAGTATCAAGTGCTTGTTATGAGCCACCTTATTTATTAGTACACAATTTCTTATAGTTTCCAGATTTTCTTTTTACCTCACACAATTTAAAAAGGTAATTAAGTGTATTTACTGTTACAGTGTAAATCCATGCTGGGTACTGACACTTGTTCTAAAGTAATATTCAATAATATTCAGTTCAGATGTATTTTTATTGCTCTTACAGCAGTTGACAGTAATTGTATCTCAAGGTTGCTTTACAGAACACATTTGACATGTTTACAGCTGCGTATATGTTGTGTGTTATTTTATAACATAATTTTGTGTATAATTCCCGTGGTTACTTTCTATTGGCCTAAATCAATCTGGCCGTTCATCCAGGATGTCAGCAGGTGCAGACAAATAATCAAAACAGTCCATCTGGCACCAACAATCACTGAAATCCCAATACGCCCTCCAACTGATCAGTACCTGATGCTAGAAGCCTGCGTCTGGATTTTTACTTTTTAGTTTGTTTGTTTGTTTTTAATACTGCCACATGATTGGTTGATTATTAAAGGGCATGAATGTAGGTGATAACGTTTTTACAAAAGTATTTTACAAAATACTTTTGTCAGTGTGGTGCTAATTTGTTGGTTGATGCTGTATTTGCTGTGAGAATGTAGTCGTTCTCTCGCTTGTTGATGTGACGGATGTGTACTTACAGTGGAAAATTGTCAAATTCAGTCACCTCAAATGCTGTTTGTTAGTTAAATGTAGCTATACAACAATGAGTGTTCAGGGTGGATCTTTCTTTTAAGTAATTAAACTTTTTTGGCCAAATTACTTTTGTGCCACTTGATGTAGGAAAGGCTTTGATAAAATAGTTTTGTGCATACTTTATTTTCACTTTATTTTCATAAGTCATTCTTAACAGGTTCTATGTTGTAAAAATGATTTTACCAGTAAACACTTAACAAGCATGATTTTTATTTCAATATTTAATTATTATTAAAAAATACCAGTAATTTCTAAGTTGAGTGTCTCCATCCAAAGTGTGTCTTCTTTGATTGAACATTTTCTGTGTTTTACAGGTCTTTCAATCTGCTTGTTAAAGATTTGGAGGGAAAGAACTATCAAATGACAGTCAACAACCTCTTGTTTCCTATTGTAGTTGAGGAGAGCATGAGAAAGGTTTGGAAGTCTGTCCAATACTGAGGCACTTAAAGTTATTAAGAGACTCTGTCTCTGCTTTGGCCGTTTCTAATGTTTTCTTTTTTTTTTGTTTTTTTTTTTCATGCAGGTGAAAACAGACATGGTACTAATCATGTGCAAAAAGAAGACAGCAAAGAAATGGGAGTGTTTTACACAAGTAGAGAAACAGTGTAAAGAGAAAGAGTGAGTATTATACTAGAGTACTGTGGTAACATACTTCACACATTCTGGTATTCAATTCAGTTATATTTATATAGTGCTTTTAACAGTCGACATTGTCCTCAAAACAGCTTTAAAAAAAGAAATGGATCACAAATATACATTTTAATATCCGTCTGAGTAAGTTTATCCCTAATAATCAAGCCAGTGGTGACAGTGTTAAGGAAAAAACTGCCTGAGATGGTATGAGGAAGAAACATTGAGAAGACAGGTGTCATGGACAGGTGAAATATGGCCTCTATTCTTGCATTCAATTCAGGACAACCCTTTTCAGTGTTGTATTGTTTCTGTAGATGCAGTATGCTTTAGTAAACACTGATAACTTTTAAAGTTCAGCTCAGTGTGGAGGATCCCTTCATTTGGGAAATTCACAAAATTGTATTGTGAAATTGTCACTAGAGACCATAGTTGTTAGGCAACAAATGTGCTTTTTGTTAAAATATACAGTATCTCTCAAATGTGAGTACACCCCTCACATTTCAGCAAACATTTTATTATATCTTCTCAACGGACAATACAGTAGAAATTGAACTTGGATCTATTTTAAAGTAGTGAGTGTGCAGTTTGTATAGTGTGCAGTATTTGATCACAAATGTTATTTTATGAGTTGCTCAGTAGCTCCTAGTTTTACAACCATAATGACTGTATAAGACTGTAGAAAGAACATTACATACACTCCAGTACTCATGTTAGTTCTCACTCTCCAGTGTTCTGTATTGTTTAAAGATTTATGATCAAACTCTTGATGTCACCCAAATAAGGATGGGTTCCCCATTTTGAGTCTGGTTTCTCTCAAGGTTTCTTCCTCATAACATCTAAGGGAGTTTTTCCTTGCCACTGTCGCCACGGCTGCTCATCAGGGATAAACACACACCATTCACCTTAACTGTTGATTTCTGTAAAGCTGCTTTGAGACATTGTTTGTTGTGAAAAGCGCTAAAGAAATAAACTTGACTATAAGCAGTACAGATTTACTGTCCTCTGAAAATAATACAAAATACATCATGCAGATGCACTGGGACACATCATCAGTGATGTATCCTGGGGTCATTGGGTGTTTCGAGGCTTTGAACATCAGACACCCTCGTCCAGGCAACCCAGCCGTGGTTGATCAGACTCCGGCCTGTGTCCCAGTAGCAATTGCCCACGGTTCTGCCCTCTTAATCCAAAGCCATCTAGTGGCTTTCTCTGCGGCTTCAGTTGCGGTTCTAATCGCCTTTCTCTTTGCCTCCCCAGTGATTCCTAGTAGAGTAAGTACTTTGCAGAGTGAGCACCCTGCAAAACCTCTACAGCCCACCTCCAACGGCTCACAACGAGTTTTCCAGCCCTGCATTTTTCTACACTCTTTAACTAACTCTTGGTACTTAACCCGCTTCCTCTCATTGGCCTCTTCCATGCGCTCTTCCCAGGGCACAGTAAGCGCCAATAATAATTGTATAGCAGTACAGATTTACTGTCCTCTAAAAAAATAACTCATCATACAGCCATTATTGTCTAAATATCTGGCAACAAAAGTGAGTTCACCCTAAGTGTCCAAAGTGGGAATATTTTGTGATTTTGTGTGAGCACCATTGCTATCCAGCACTGCCTTTATCTTCCTGGGCATGCATATATATATATATATATATATATATATATATATATATATATATATATATATATATATATATATATATATATATATAAAATATAGGAAAAATAGGAGATTTGTATATACAGGGTATGCTTATGACACAGGTATGCTTATTATACAGGGTATGCTTATGTACAGTAAACAGTAATAACATAAGGTGGTTGATGTGATTGTCTTTAAAGTGAACGTGTGCGGTATGGTGTGGTATAAAGTGCACTGTGCCGTGCAAGTCCACAGTTAAAGTGACTGTCCAGGGTTTAAAGTGTTGTAGTACAAGAAAAAAAGAAAAATATATGCAGAAGTGTGATGATAGAGAGAGAGAGACACCAGCTTTTAGATCCAGTTTTTAGATCCTGGGTGTTTCCTGGTTTAAACTCCGAATGGCCTGCGGAAAGAAGTTCCTCCTCATTCTCTCTGTGTTCGCTTTCAGGGAGCGGAAGCGTTTCCCTGAACGCAACAAAGAAAAGAGTCCATTGTTGGGATGGCTGAGGTCCTTCATAATCTTCCTGACCCTGGTCCGGCACTGCGTGCTGTAGATGTCCTGCAGGTTAGGGAGCTCAGTGTGGATGGTACGTTCAGCTGAACGCACCACCCTCTGGAGGGCTCTCCTGTCCTGCATGGTGCTGTTCCCGAACCAGGATGTGATGCTACCCGTCAGAACGCTCTCAATGATGCAAGTGTAGAAGGTCTTTAGCACCTGAGAGGGTAGTTTAAAGTCCCTTAAACGTCTTAGATGGTACAGACGCTGCCAGGCCTTTTTCACCAGGGTGTTGGTGTGACAGGACCAAGACAGGTCCTGTGTGATGTAAACACCTAGGTACCTGAAACTGTCCACTCTCTCCACTGGAGTCCAGCTGATGTTTAGCGGTTGGTATGACCGCTCCTGCTTCGTGCTGAAGTCCACGATCAACTTCTTAGTCTTGCTGACGTTCAGGAGAAGGTTGTTCTCCTGGCACCATCTCTCCAGGTTTTTAACCTCCTGTAGGTAGGCCGTCTCATCTTTGTTGGAGATCAGACCCACCACAACAGTGTCGTCAGCAAACTTGATTATGATGGTGGAGTTGGAAGTGGCCACACAGTCGTATGTGTACAGCGAGTACAGCAGTGGGCTCAGAACACAACCCTGGGGAGCTCCATTGCTGAGGGTGAAGGAGGTGTGTTTTCCCACCCGTGCGGCTTGTGGTCTGTCAGTCAGGAAGTTAGAGAGCCATTGACACAGCGGCTGTCCCAGGACCTCCAACTTAGAGGTGAGTGTGGAGGGAATTATGGTATTAAATGCTGAACTGTAGTCAACAAACAACATCTTTGTATAATTCCCTTTTCTGTAGTCCAGGTGGCTCATCGTGGAGAATGAGGAGATGAGCAATGGCGTCCTCAGTAGAACGGTTCTGACGGTACGCAAACTGTAATGGGTCCAATGTGTCTGGTAGTGATGCAGTGATGAAGTCACTGACCAGTCTCTCGAAGCACTTCCTCACTACTGAGGTCAAGGCTACAGGGTGATAGTCGTTAAGGCAGGCGGGCTGGGGTTTCTTGGGGACAGGAACAATGGTGGACTGTTTGAAACATGAGGGGACAACAGACTGTTCCAGTGAGAGGTTGAATATCTCAGTGAACACTGGTGCTAGCTGGTCAGCGCAGGCTTTCAGAACCCGACCTGTGATGCCATCTGGTCCTGCTGCCTTCCTGGTATTCACTCTCTTGAATGCCCTCCTCACGTCATGCTCCGAGATGGTGAACGTGTTTACCTCTCTCGGCGTGCACGCTGGTTGTGCCGCTAGTATGGTTAGCTGCAGCCTCGAAACGAGCGTAAAAGGTGTTTAGCTCGTCTGCCAGAGAAGCGTCCGCATTCACCATTTTAGAAGATGGTGTTTTATAGTCCGTTATTGTCCTTGGTCCCTGCCACAGGCTTCTAGAGCCACCATGTTGGAACTATGATTCTAGTTTCCTCCCGTAGCGCCGCTTTGCATCCTTCACCGCTCTGCGAACGCTGTAAGATGCAGCCTTGTACTCCTCCATGTCCCCGGTGGCGAGCCCCGTGTTGTAGGCAGCGGAGCAGGATCTCAGAGCGTCGCGGATGGTTTTATCCACCCACGGCTTCTGGTTGGGAAACGTTCTGATAGTGTTTTTTGCACCAAGATACACATGATCACAAGATACACAAATATGTTTGGTAATGTCAAGTAGACAAAAACATGAGTAGGACATGTGGCTTTGCATGGTTACATGACGTACAGCTTACTTTTGTTGCCAGCTATTTTGACAGTAACGGCTGTTTGTTGAGTTATTTTGAGTCCTTTTATTAAGGACAGTAAATCTATACTGCTATACAAGCTGCACACTGACTACTGTAAAATATTTAAGTTTCATTTCTATAGTATTGTCAGACTTGAATTCAATCTTGACTTCTGATTTGTTGTTTATTTATTATTCATTTGTGAGTTGAATTCCTATTAAAATATTAATAAGAGCCCATGTAACCTGATGATCATACAAACTTGTCATGTGTTCTCCTCAGCAAACCCAGCTATGATGAGATTGGAGATCCTGGAGAGGGGCTGATGAATATGCTGAAGAAGATCTATTCAGAGGGTGATGATGAAATGAAGCGCACAATCAACAAGGCCTGGGCAGAGTCCCAGGAGAAGAAAGCCAAAGGAGATCAGTTTGACTTCTGAGTCTCTTTACTACCACTGAACTACAAGTCCTTACCTACAATGCATTCCTGTATAATTGCCTTTTTTTATTTAACACTTGTTTATTGACAGACACTGTGTTTTGAAATTACTTATTGGAACACATCTATACATTTGTTTTACCTTTTTGCTGTTATTTCCCCAATAGTGTTAAAAATGTTTAAAGACATCAGTTTCTAACATGCTACACACCTAATTGGGCTTTCAAGATGCATAAACTGTTAATTGAAAATAAAATGTCAAAAAAAAAAAGTGGCTGTTCATAAGTGTAAATTGTTCTGGGCTTGTGTTCCTACCATGTATACACAGTGCTGTTCAAAGGTTTTAGAAATGTAACAAAAGTAAGAATGTAAGAATGCATTCAACGATATTTGTCAATTGTTTATGAACTTACAAAATGGAAAGTGAACCAATAAAAGAAAAATCAATCAATACTTGGTATGAATACCTCTTGGCTTTCAACCCAGCCTCAGTTTTTACACTTACACACCGTACACACACAAAGTCAGGAATTTTGTGGAATTAGAGTCTATTTTTTTTATTAATTATACCAAGCAGATGCTAATGATCATCAGTTTCATACGATGTTTGAAGTATAGTCATTAATAGACATGGAAAACTGTGTAGAGGCTTAAAACTGGGTGAGGAACAGCCAAACTCTTAAGGTGAGGTTGCGGAAGAAAATTAAATTTTCAATAGAGTTTCAATATGTGCTGTTCACGGTATTTTGAAAAAGTGCAAAGAAACAAGCAGTGTTGAGGACTGTAAATTCAGTGATCAGCCAAGGAAACTTAAAAAGTACACTTCTGTTTGACATTAAAAGATGTTTGCAGTGTCATCAGTAATGAACTGGCAAAAACCAGTGAGACTTGGGTACAGACACTAAATGGAGCATCTGCTCCATTTACTGTTAGGAGAAGTCTGGCCATGCTGTATAATGCAGGCAGATACTTATCCACCATGCAGTACCATCAGGTAGGCATTTGATTGCTCCCAAATTTATTTTGCAGCAGGACAACGACCCCAAAATGTCATTAAGATCTACTGTATCTTCAGTATAGGGAAGAACAAGGAGTTCCTGAAGTAAAGGTTTTGACCTGACCTCAACATCATCATGTCTGTCTGGGATTACATAAAAAGATTTAAGGAATCCCACATCTCCAAGATGTTTGGAACCAACCCGCCAAGTTCCTTCAAAAACTTAAGCTGTTTTGCAGGCAAAGAGTGGTCACAGCAGATATTAATTTGATTTGGGTTTCTCTTCTGTTCATTTACTCTATATTTTTTTCATTAATAAAAAATAAACTAAAACTTCTTGAATTATTCTTACTTTACAGTATGCTTTTCACACCTGCCTAAAACCTTTGCACAATAGTGTGTGTGTGTGTGTGTGTGTGTGTGTGTGTGTGTGTGTGTGTGTGTGTGTGGATGAATGAATGAATGAATGAATATTAATGAATGACAAATTAGACAATGGTTGAACTGTTTAATTCAAAATGGCATCATTGTAAAAAATAAATCCACCAGGGGGCAGTATACGCTTTTTTATTTACATTTTTTATTTATTTATTTTTTATTTATTTATTTACACCATTGAACATGACACATGTTATTGATTCATTTATGCTTTATTGTGTGTCCAGGCATTTTGAACGAAATTTTTTAATAGTATTTACTGTTTACAGAGAAGATGAATCACACAATAATTCAGGCTGGATTGGGCCACAATTCGGGTTGGGAAAAAGGTGTAAATCTTTTCGGAAAGCTGACAAAGGGAATAAAAATACAAATGAGGTCTTGATTAAAGAAGATGAGATGACGCAGGCTGACACTCAGCTTCAGACAATCCTGTATTGGGCGGCCATTGATATTCATTCGCTCCAAACACGCAGATCCATGATTGGATCAATGCGGAATTCATTCACATTTTTCCACTCGTGTTCTCTCCACTTCCTCCACACTTTGATAGACGGCTGATATTAACAAATCACATCATCGGTTTTAACATCGAGTCTTACATTAGACCCTGCCCTCGCCGTGACGTCACGCGCGGGGTATATACTCGGAGCGCGTGTCTGGGCGTGTTAATGAGGAGTTGGCTGGTGTAGTGTGGTGGACTGCGGGGCCGAGCTTGTTTTTGGAGGGGAAGAGAGACTTGAGTGTTAATGAATGGACCCGGCTTGTTTCAGCACAGTACACCGCCGTTCTAGTCAAATGATGGACCCGGATTTGTTGAAGGCGTCCCCGGAGCTCTCTTCTCCCTCAACAACACAAAAACCGAGCCGGAGCAAATGTGAACAAACCAAAGTGGAGCTGGCGCAGATGGTGGTCGATCCGAAAACTGGACGTTCATACTCCAAAGGAAAGCTTTTGGGAAAGGTACCTCAGTCTGAATCCTTTCATAATAAGACAGTTTACTGATATTCAAGGAACCTGAGCCGTCTATTCGTTTTCTTGTTGAAAATACGGTGTCTTTCGGCTCGTGTGTTTATTCTGTGGTGTGTCCATGTCTTCTACAATAGTAGGATTTTATTATATACACACTTCATGTGTTTACATTGTGTGTGGAACCACGTAGTTACCGCGGGGTGAGTGTCTCAGCATCATACCTCCGGATTGTGTTTCACTGCGGATCTTTTCTTCATCTTAAGAAACAAACGGGTTTTTAAATTGTTGCGGATGTTTGCTGGCGCTTTTGGCCTCAGTCCCGCGGTGTAAAAGCTGATTTCTTCATCACTGGGGTGTGTGTAAGACTGCAACGAGCGACGTCATTTACATTTCAACAGGATTTAGAGGGTGGTGGGCGCTGCGGAAGTGCCATGTCATCCTCAATTATTTTCGGTGATGCTGACGAATAAACGACCACACGACAATTTAATCCGGCGCATTTTCTTTAAATCAAATAAAAGACCAGCCATGTTGTGTTGCAGGGAGGATTTGCTCGGTGTTATGAGATGACCGATCTTTCCAGCAACAAGATGTACGCTGTGAAGGTGATTCCACAAAGCAGAGTATCCAAACCACATCAGAGAAACAAGGTAAACAAGAGTCTGCTGATTTACCTTCATACTAATGACATCATTTTGTTCATTCTAACCAGTGCCATTTTGTGCTTCTGTCAGATAACAAATGAAATTGAGCTACACAAAACCCTCCAGCACAAACATGTTGTCAAGTTTTCTCATCATTTTGAAGATCAGGATAACATCTACATCTTCCTTGAACTCTGCAGCAGAAGGGTGAGCTGCTTTACCACTAGCTGTACTGTGTTTGGTAATAATGAAGGTCTTTTGACTGTGACTGCACAAGATTGACTGTCTGCTTTCTTCGCTGCAGTCCTTGGCACATATTTGGAAAGCACGACACACCCTGACAGACCCTGAAGTACGGTACTACCTCAGGCAAATCATTTCTGGCCTCAAATACCTCCATAATAAAGGAATCCTTCACCGTGACCTCAAACTCGGTAATGCATTTTTCATTTTCAACATTTCACAGATTTCTTGTGTAATGGAATCGATTGACCTTCCTTGCATAGTTAAATGAACTGCTGTAACTGAGCACAATTTCTCTTTGAATAGGTAATTTCTTTGTGAATGAGAATATGGAATTACGATTGGGAGACTTTGGACTTGCAGCAAAGCTGGAGACTGTGGAGCAGAGAAAAAAGTAAGTGTGGGTTTTTTTTCTTCCCAAATGAAAGCAGTTCTTACCAAAACCTTCATTTTGTTAAATAGGCATTTGCCTGTTTTTTGTAGAACCATCTGTGGAACACCAAACTACCTGGCACCAGAAGTATTAAATCGTCAAGGACATGGGACTGAGTCAGATGTTTGGTCACTGGGTTGTGTGATGTAAGTGAAATGCACGTTCAGTTTTATTTGATTAAATATTATATCAATTTAAAAGAAACTTCCACAGAGGAAAATACTGGAACTATTCAGTTTATTGACCGTGTGTTATTTCTCTGGATTGGCCAGGTATACACTTCTCTGTGGGAACCCTCCATTTGAAACCTTAGACTTGAAAGAAACATACAAATGCATCAAAGAAGTGAAGTATACACTTCCACGGTCGCTCTCTGCAGCAGCGCAGAAGTTAATCTCTGCAATTCTGCAAAAGAACCCCAGTGATCGCCTTACACTTGACCAGATCCTGGCTCACGAGTATTTCAGTAAGGTTAGTTATTGCAGCACAATGCTTAACATTATTAGTGCTCTTGGGTATTTTTTTAGATAATGTAATCAATATCTGAAATACATGACATATTAAATCTTTTTTTCCTAAAAAAATCTTCTTCCAGGGCTTTACTCCAGACAAACTTCCACCCAGCGCATGCACAGTGGTGCCAGAGCTCAACCCACCCAGCCCTGCCAAGAAGTTCTTCACCAAGATGGCAAAGAGCCTTTTTGGCAAGAAGAAATCCAAAGGTAAGGCTTGCATTCAGTAAGCTTTTTTAATACATCTGGGATGTATTTCAACTGAACACTTAGTATAGATATGAACGTAGCATTTTATTTTTTTACTTTTGTCTTTCAGCAGAGAAGATCCCTATTGAAGACAAGGAGGACATCTCCAAGCTTGTCTCGGGCATGATGAAGCATTCCATTAGCCGGCAAATCAGTCACAAGACGGTGGGAGTGAATGAGGTGTGTGATAAGAGCCTTCATACTGCATAAGCATTGTTGTACATTTATTCAAATGGCTTTAGACAAATTTCTCTCAGAATATCATGTGATGCACTTGAACATCTTTAAGATTTATAAAGGCGTTTTACTTAAGGAGGTATGATGGCAAAAGTATATCAATTGACTTTGCAGCACTGCTGTATAGAGTGCTTTTCTAGATCCTTTTTTTTTTTTTTTTAAACTGTGAAATGTCAGCTCTTGGAAAAATAAAAAATAACTTGGGCTACAGGGGATAAACAAAGGATTTAATCCTGAACTGCGAAATAATTACAAATGCCATACCTTAAAAAAAGTTCTGAAATTGAAGAACATGCCAATACTATACTTGATTGCTTTTGAAGACATAAAGAAACAAAAATCCATTTCTGTTTTGTGATATCAACTTGACACTGTTTGAAAGCTCATTGCTGTGACATTTCTCATCTTTTCACAAGGTTGCCTCTCCAGCAGGTCAGTTGGCTATTTCTGGGCCTTTAGACACACCAGCTGAGGACGAGTCTAGAAAGTCAACATCCCGTTCTTTCAAACGCAGGCTAGCCAGCAGTACCGATGGTGTGTGCCATGTTCATTTAATACAGTGGAACTATTTTGTTGATTTTCTGTTTTAGGTTTCACCTGAGACTTTTTAAAGTGTAGTCTGTATTTTTAAATTATAGTGACTCTAGTTTAGTTTTCTTTTCTTAATACTGTGGTTTGCATTTTGCTTTGAGTCTTCACATTTGAAATGTATCTATGTGCAGGATGTGAAGACTCCCTGACCCCAGCAGCTGTGGCTGATGCCACCATGAAGGTCCTTAGTAATTGCTTGTCTACCATGCCTGCAGGTTTGTTTTGTACCATGCAATAGCAAACAGAAGCTTTTAAATACACATCTACTACTCAGTATAATGGTCAGGAAATTAATTTTAGATTTTTTTTTTTTTTTTCCTCAAATTCTCTAGCATCTACAAATACTCCATGCGTCTCCAAGCCTACACCTTTCGTCTGGGTGACTAAGTGGGTGGATTACTCCAACAAATATGGCTTTGGTTACCAGCTCTCCAATCAAAATGTTGGAGTCCTATTCAATGAAGGCACTCATCTGAGTCTCTGTGATCAGCGAAGGTAACTTTATAACTAATATTTAATGCTTTACTTAAAACTAAAATAGGTCTAAGTAAACTTCACAAATGTGTTGAATCAAAGTGACTGGATTTTGGTGAAGCCTAATTATGTTTTGGCCTTGTGTTAATTAATGTATGTATTTATTCCCCTCTCTCAACAGGGTAGTTCATTATTGTTTGACCAACAATAAACATTTCACCTTTCAAGTGGATGCTCTACCAGAACAGCTCCAAAGCCAGAAACACATTGTGGAGCTGATGGCCAACTACATGGATCAGAATCTCATGGAAGTTAGTGCTTTCTATTAAGCTTTCTGAAAGGGATTTTTTTTTTTTTTGCTTATGATTCTTGTCCTTTTACTGTAAGTAAATAAACCTTTTGGAGCACTAAGAGTTAAAGGTTTTATTTGACTCAACAGGGTGGAGATCTGGGTTGTGATGACCAGCCATCACCTACTGATTGTCCCCTTCTCCTGCAGTGGATGAAGACCGATCATGCTTTAGTTATGCTTTTTAACAATGGTTCACTTCAGGTTAGCTTTGTTTTTTATATGTATTATTTGTTTTAATACACATTCTAGTTTAGCATGTAGCCTGCTGTGCTTCATTATTGATTGCAAAAAAAAAATTGGAATAATCAGGTGAAGGATGGGAAATTACCAAATGGGTAAAGAGTCAGAAATATAATCAATTTTTTTTTTTCTTCTAATTTCAAAAACCTTGTTTGTTCTTTCTCCCAGGTGAACTTCTACACTGATCACACCAAGGTGATCTTGTCCAAGTCAGCAGACTCATACTTGTTGACCTATATTAGTCGTGAGCGGATCTCTTCCTCATATTCTCTGAGCACACTTTGTGACCATGGCTGCTCCTCTGAACTGCGCCACAGGCTCCATTACGTGGTGCAGCTACTGCAGCACTACACCAAAACATAAATCAACCACAAAAAAAAAGGATCGAATCCTCAAGGTCTAGGACTGACTCCACTTCTGGAGAAGCTTGCATCTTGCCTCAAAAGTTCTCTTAACATATATTCTGGCCTCTTTGGATTTATGGTGCACTGTTTTGGATATTGTTTTTCTTTCCTGTGTTGCACTGACACTTAACAACTTGACTTCATGATGTACACAACAAAGTGACAAGGAGTTAAAGAGAACTTGCGTGACCTGAATGAGGCTTTTTGTTTGGATCACCTGCCTTCCCCTTTATTTCTTCACATCATGGTATACATCAAACATGGAAAGTTGGTGATTCTAAACATTTTAGAGTGATTTAGTTATAAACCTGGAAGGGCTAGTAGAACTCTGCACCTGGAGGTGTTGAGGTGTGAAGGAAGAGTCAAGTGCCTTTCTAAGGGGTGTCTTCTGGGTTGTGCAATAATGGCCCTTCTGTATCTTTAAGCTCAAATAACAAAAAGGTAACGGAAAGGGCTTATCTGGTGGAGCCTTTATTTTTGAGTTGAATTCAGTTGTCTAAATGGATGGTAGTAAGCACTACAAACACCTACTGTAAGCTTTTTGCCTGGTACAAGATATTAGTCATATAATATCCTATCAGATAAGACTATATATTCTTCATTTGTGCCTCTACTTACTGTTTACATCATGAACTCCACCATGTGGCATTGTCCTTAATACTGTGACACTGACTGTAGTGTTAAAAGAAATAAGTATGAATTCTTTCATCCCATCTTTGTGAGTAATTTTCAGGCAAAATCTTGGCACAATTATTTATGTTTTTATTTATTTTTTTTTATTTATTTATGTAACCTTATGGTGTTTATCACTGTGTAAATGTTCAATGTCACTTTTTTATGTATTGGAATCTTGAAATGGGGAATAAAGTTTGTTGAAATGCAATTTTTTTTTTTGTGTTTAGTTTATTAAATTACTTCATTATTTATTAAGAGGACAAAAGGCATAATAGATGTCTAAATCCATATTAAAGTGCCCAGTGCCAAAAACCTGTAATGAATCAAACACAGTAAAAATCTTGACAGAAAAGATTGCTCACTGCATGTTTTGAATGATGTATATAAAAAAAAATAATTTTTATAAATACTCGCACTAGACATCTGCAATACCAATAGCGACAAAGTAGTAATTTTGAAAGCAACCATTGTATAACACTTTCTTTTTGTACTTAAGATCATGTGTGACCTGATCACCAGATTATACAGTATAATCCTTCATCTTTCCACAGTCAGCTCAGCGTCCCTTTTACGGGATCGCTCGAGTTGCTGGAAGGTTTCAATCAGTTTGCTCACACTAAAGCAGTAGTCACTTTTACTGTGTGTTCTCCAAATGGATAGCCAAGCTGAGCTATCCATTGGTTTCAATGGTAAGCCAGAAAAACTTAACATTCCTTCTAGTGGCCTAGAAAAACTGTTAGTCTCCCATCTCTAGTCTACAGAGGCTCATGACAGTCTAGAGCTGCAGCTGATAGAATCATTATTTAAATGCAGAGGTGGGGGACAAAATCCTGATTCTGAAGTTTTCTAGTGCCTCAAAAAATGTAAGTAGTCATGACCAAGCATCCAAAAAACAATACCTACTGCCAGTTCAAGCCTACATTTTGTTTGTTGTAGATTGTTCCCCTACAAGTCAATGTTCTATAGAAACAACAATAATGTATTGTAATGTTCGCATTCTTTTAATATAATTTAATTAAAGCCTGGAATAAAATGTATACTGGAAGACAAAAAATACAGTGGAACCAGAAAATCTGCTAATATCTCATTAATATCACTTAAATTAAGTGCATGCAACGACATGCTTTGTGTAAAATTATATTAAGCCCCAATTTTTGTTTGATTCATTTGCTGCTGCTGACTCTGTTGCAGCTTTACCCATTCGTAAATCTGATATATGGCCATTTATGAACATATATTAAATGATAGTCAATATATTTGACGCTATATTAACATAGTTGTAATTCTATTAATTGCTTAAAACTTAATATATAATATAATATATATTATAATATATATTGAATATAATATAATATATATATATATATATATATATATATATATATATATATATATATAATAAAGTATCTGTACAAACATGTGGAAAACATTTTTTAAACCTACTTTCAAATGTTTCTCTACATGTGTAGGATACATATGCTTTAATATATTGTGTAACACCATTCATGATACATTAAAGTAGAACACAATATAAGAGATACCTGATGTTGAGTTATAGAATTAGTTATTATGTGAAAATAGTGTCACAAAGATGTCAATGTAGTATTTGCTCATGGGAATATTCAACACTGATACACTCGTAGAGAGTAATTTGAGAGGTCAGCCTTGTGCTTATCTCAGGCATGTCTGCCGTTGGATTTAGATCGGCCAAATGTATAAATGTCAATGCAGGGAATAAAACATTCAAGCTAATCCTTGAATAGAAGCAAACGATTCAAATAAGATATGTAATGGATCCGAAACCAACCTGATCAAACTGCATACACTTACAGTTTACCATTTACATTTTAAGTATATATAAAATGTGTGTATGTACAAATACACGGCATATATTTCTAAACCTGTGAAATCCAATAAATGCTTTGCATATATTGCCCTATATCAGATTTCCGTATGGGTATGATCAGGCATTTACTTCTTCAAATCATTAATGAAGGAAAAATGCTTTGAAACAAAAAGCAAATGGGTACTTGGAAAATTATCTGGTGTTTGAATTTAGGAATTCAAGCTAATGAAATTCAAGCTAATGAAATTATTTTATTTAGGACTACTTAGGACTAAGGAATAAGGCCTTTTTTTTTAATCTAGTGAATTTTTTTGTTCTTATTTAAGGTCAATGTCCTCTCCTCCTTTGTAATAATGTGTCCATTGAGTTGTTTACTTTTGTTGACTGCATATTATGGTCATGAACTTAGTTACAGCCATTTTGTAGTGCAGCAAAGGGCAATATTGGTAAAGTAATCCTACAAATGTTGTGATAATATCCTTGATGTATACTATTTTATGGGGGGAAATCCCACCTGTTGTTACTCTGAATGTCACCAGTACAGAATAATTCTAATTTAATTCTTTGGTCTTCCCCCTACTTACACCCACATAATAGACAAGAACACACAGTCTGTCTGTTTACCACACATTCACCTTGTTCTTCTCATTTCTAGTAAAAGCAGTAAAAGAAAGTGAAGAGTTCACAATAAATGACTGTTGAGAAAGCAGCTTTATTCAGTTCTTTGTGACATTCTTTTGGAATGAGTTTTTCTGAAAATGCATATGTAAATGCATATCTCCTAACTAAAATTTTAATCCCACCTTTTATCAAACTCATGTCATACTATTTTATATGCAAATTCCACTAAATCACTTTTATTATTATTTTATTAATTTATTATTTTACTTTCTCCACCCTGTCATAGATCCTGTGCATTAAATCAACAAATTTGGCTCTCGTCTAGTGGCTTCTCTCTTTTGGGAGGCATATAGAAAAAAATTTTGAGGTTGTATTCACATTAGGCATACTGATTATGTTGAACTTCAGGTAAACATAATTAGTATGCCTAATGTGAATACAACCCCAACATTTACAACCTCAACATTATATCTGTTTCCAGCTCAGGGCCTCCTCTAGCTAGCTGCTCTTTTTCTATGAACACAGTCAACTTGGCAAGATACATTAATAATTATCGTTTTTACGAGGGTGCTGCTAGATCAGCAAAATCACAGTTGATCGACTGTTTAAAAAAGTAAATTTTCAAAGATAAGACATGCATATAAAAATTCATCCTTGTTATACTGTGACTTTATAGGTGCAGCTTTTTCTCGAATACACGAATGTCAACATAAGACTGATTACACAATACATTTTGCAGGTCCAGACATATCTCTAAAGAGAGACTTACTAACAGATATTTTAACACTTTCTTTTAGGACGTAACCAGAGGAGATGGTGGTGGGTTGGATTTTAAGGATGAAAGGCTTTAGTTTTTCTGAACATTTTGCACAATACTAATTAAAAAAGGATGCAACTTTTTCTATCATAACTAGTAAATAGTAAACTTGAATGAGCTTCTTCTGTAAAAAAAAAAAAAAAAAGAAAAGAAATGGTTCACGTAAAGGGCAGCTACATTACTTTGCTGGAAAATGTGTACTCCTGGCCTAGATTTCCTTAAGGGTATCGCATTGTACTTGACTTCCATTGGTTTGAGATTTATTCACAAACCTTTTCCAATTGGTCACTAATAAAACTGCTTGATTAGCAAAGTAGAAGTAATAGATTATCAATCACAATATTTAAAGCTTACTTCGCTATGAAATTGAAAGTCTGTCTATGCACATTTGTAATGGGTTGGTCCACCCCGCTGATCTTTGTCAGCTTCTACGACCTCGACATCAGAGCCACTCCTGGCTCCTCTGTCCTGCATGCAGGTTGTGCTCAGACACACTAGGCAGGGACTGGTCAGTATGGCGTGATTGGACACTCGTTCCCAAAGCGTTTTCGACGCAGCTCAAGTTCCTGAAAGGGAATGTCACTAGATTATGTAGGTAACCCTAGTTCCCTGAGGGAACGAGAGCTGCATCAACATGCCACACTCCCTGCATCCCTGCAGCGCTTACCTTCTTCTTTTCCAGAAGCTAATGTCGCTTCCATCGCGCTTATATTTTGAAGCTTCCTGGTTTGCACAACGTGGCCAGATTATACACGTGATTCAGAGCATGAACAATGCGAGGCGTTCCCAAATCGTTTTCGACGCAGCTCTCGTTCCCTCAGGGAACTAGGGTTACCTACATAACCCAGTGACGATTTAAGTCAAGTGGCATGAAGATCTAACTTCACTTGACAGAAGATAGCATTACGCTTACAATACATTTTTTTTATAAATGTTAGTGTAGATTTGTATTTATTTCCAGAAAGCCTTTGAGGCCATATCAAGTTGTAAGCAAGTTTTTTTTACTTTTAATTGTTGATGAGCTAAGCATATTTTAATGGTTAATGACTGCATCATGTAGGTAACCATGAAAGTTATCAATTTTCAGTGTAGTCAAGTACCCGTCTTCTCAAATCTCAGTGATACAAGTCTTAGATAAACAAGGTAAATTGCAATTTTGGCATATTAGTGATGTTTTAAAGTTTAACTCTTTTAACAGTGTCGAAGGGTTAAAGAAAAGCTTCTAGCTCTTTTCTCAACAAACTGGCGGTGTGAGACCAAACGAGTGAGTCATGCTTTGAGGAAAGACGTCATGAAAAAGAAAAGGGGGGTTGAAAGGATGTGTGTTTTCTATTTTAGACTCCTCTGTTTCCTTGTGACGGGTCCCCCACTCCTGAAAAACCTGTGTGGTGAGCTGGAAGCTGAGAAGTCACTGCAGAGTGATATTAGAGGTGATCCAAGTAGGTCTTTCACAGAAATCAAATTTCCTACACAAACAATTAGTCTCATTATAAACAATTTTTGATTGTTTTTTTGTTTTGTTTTTTAAATGTATGTCTATAGTCTGTTCCCTCTACACATTATACTTTATCTTGCCAACTGATACAGATTTAAATTTGATGTAGTTACTAACCAGCATTACTATTTAAATCACAGTCATCTTTGACAGACACAATTGTTTCAAATTCTCTTTTAATACGTTCTATAGAAAGGTGACTGTTGTGTGGACTGATGCAACAGCTCTGGTTTTCATTATTAGCCTCCACATTCCCAGACACGGAATGACCTAATAGGGCTAAATTGGGTGTAAGACATTTGGGGGTTTCCTAACAAAAGCAGGGAATGTGTAGATAGTCTGGTGTGACACTGATCTGGGAAGCTGGTCTTGAATTTCCATAAAACAGAAAAGCAGTGCTTTGTGGATCATGGGAAGCCAGTAAATGTGTGCATGCTGACTTCACATAAATGCAGTAAAAACATCTGTTCATGAAAAGAGTCTGTTTGAATCTTAAAAGAATACGTATAAAATGGTCTGAAAATTCTGATTCAGTATTAGAAATTAGTTAATTAGACGGACTGTGCATGTAGGACGTTTCGGGGACAAAGTGAGAGAGGCCCAATTGAGATGGTTTGGACATGTGCAGAAGAGGGACATAGGTTATATCGGTAGGAGAATGAGGATGGATGGAGGATGGAGCCACCAGGAAGGAGCAGAAGAGGAAGACCAAGGAGGAGGTTTATGGATGTAGTGATGGAAGACATGCAGGTAATTGGTTTGAAAGAGGCAGATGTAGAGGACAGGGGGGTATGGAGACGGATGATCCAATGTGGCAGCCCCTAATGGGAGAAGCCGAAATATGAAGAAGAAGAAGACATGCAATATCTGTTGTACAATGTGTTGTTTCCTTGGCATCCTCATTCATTTGTACATAGTGTAGGAAATAACTTTTGAGACTAGCTTGAAAGCTTCGAGAATTTTATACTCAGACCGCTGGTTTCTGAAAGAGCAGCAATCTTCAGGATGAGAATTGACAAAACCAAGTGTAAATCGCTTAGTGACTTAGTGTAGATGTTTAAAGTGTGTTTCATCTTTCTATAGTAATTTGTTATTTGAGTTAACATATCTGTTCCATTATCTTCTGACATCTCATCAACAAAGTGTTTTTTAACACAATTCTGAGCAAAGTCTAAATATTTTGAGTGAGAAACTCAGAGGAGATCAGCAGTTCCTGAATTACTCTAAATATCCTGTTTGTCAAAATCATGCAACTATTTCTGCATCCAAAGATTTTAACACTAATTTGAACGAGTAAGTATACGCTATTTACTAAATATAATATTGATACCATTGGCTGTGTTGTGTACATTTTAATAATGGTTTGTTTTTGTTGTAAATTTATTCATATTTTATTATTTGTGACTGTCACATCTTAGCACCTATTACCTCCAGAGAAACTGTTATTGTGTAATGTAAATTCTGACTTGCTTGAGTTTGGAAATAAGATCTCACTTCTAAAACCAGGAAAAGAGATTAAACTTAACAAAGGACTTCTCTTGGACTGAACCACTCACAATTTTATGTTCACTGGAAATCATTAGCACACCTCTACAAGCAGTAGAAGACATTTATCTATCCAGATGGTAGAGCAGCGCCTCCAAAACATGCAGGGAACCTCCTCACTTTGTACACTACCCTCTGGTAGAATATAATTCACTCAAGATTTAAAAATAGCTTCTATCCCAGAGCTATAAAATAGTAGAACACTGCCTGATTCCACCTTTTCAACACACACACACACACACACACACACACACACACACACACACATTCATGCAATTTGCACATGCATCTTTAAAAGTATGTCATATTGTCAAGCACATACTTGACTATCCAAATAAAGCTGATGTTCTGTGGATGATGTCTAAATTATCTATCAAACATCAAGAAATGCAAGGTTATTTTGATTGAATTGAATTTTATTTTATTTGTCTAGTGCATTTAAAAATTGGACATTGTACAAAAGTAGCTTTACAGAAGTAAAAAGATTATAAATATAAAAGTTCAATTTATTTGATTTCATAAATCGATTTATATAGGTTTATCCATAATGAACAAACCAGTGGCAACAGTGGTAAGGACAAAAATCCATAAAATGGTGTGAAGAAGAAAACTTAGAGAACCCAGACTCAAAAGGGGTGACACTAAATATCCATTCATTATAGTTCCATCATTGTTGAGTATATCAACTGTTCAATGATGGCCACCTGAATGCAAAACTGCATAGCAACTGTAGTTCCAAGCTACTATTGCAGACAGTTTATATTATTTACAGTCCAAATCCATCTTCATGGTTCTTAAATGTAACCCTGCTCAGTAACATAAAGGATCTTTAGAGTCATAGACATCTTTAGACATTTGGAACCATCTTCAGCAGCACCTAGTTGTCTCCAATTGAAAAGGGCAACAGAAAGAGAGAGAACATGCATTATTATGTATTTTTATTGTAACGTAATAGCTAAGGAAACTGTGCAAATGTTCAGGGTGCAAGTAGGGACTCCAGCAAGTCTACCTATGGTATCATAACATCATAACTAAAAGGGAAAACCAGAAGTTGACACAGAAATAAGGGGCCTCTGTGATATAAGACAGTTTGCCACAACACCATCAATAAACTTCAGTGGGCATGTGAGTGTGGGAGAAAACAGCATCCAAGAACCCTCCAGATCTGCTCCTTTACCTAAGAAAACCCTATTCAAAAATTAATTGATTAAACAAATACTTTTTCAGCCTAGACTTGAACAATAAAACTGTGTCTGAGTCCCACACACTAACATGAGGCCGTTAAATAACTGATAACTTAAGAGCTAGTTCTGCCCCCTGCTGTAGTTTTTACTATTCGAGGTACCAACAAATTGCCTGCACCTTTGGCACATGACCATTTAGTCAACATATAGTTCAGAAAGAGTTAGTATGCTGGTGGGTTTGTCACCAGGCGGCATGTCGACAGTTTATACTGTAGTCTACAGATGGCTTGTAGTGTCTTTATTTGACTATTCATCTAAAATGTTATCATGGTTAATTATATACTTAAGGGTTCTTAGATTAATAAAAAAAAAAAAAGAACCATTTGTATTATAGATTAATTGTTTTTTTTTTCCTTAAGCAGACTGGCTACTGTGTCTGCTCTAGTACAATATGTCAAAAGCAATAGTAAGTAATAGAGAGTAAGTCTTTTCCTATCTTCATATTATTATTTGTATTATTTGACTTATTGGCTATACGCATTGCAAATGTTTTTCATCCACGTGGAAATCATATTGCGTAATTAAACATCATATTTTGTGAGAGATTTTAAATTCTATTCTATTTTATTCTATTCTATTCTATTGAAACCAGTTGCTGCATTTTTTACTTCTTTCTCAGTTTTTTCCTTTCATAAAATCTAATCAAATATTTAGCCTTGTAATAGTCTCTAAATTGTAGAACAGTCATTAAGTATTAATCTGTGTTGTCCTTACTTTGATACCATATATTAAATTAACTGGGAAAATCTGTAAAATGTCAATGTAATGTACAAGTCAAAGAACTGGCATAATTTGTTTAGCATCATTTAAGAACTAATAATCTTCAGAACTTCCACCTTATTTGTAACAAGACTATTAGCATATGTTGTTAGTCACTGAATGATGGTTTAAAGATTCATTCTCTGGGTTTTTTGTCAGAAGAGTAGGAGGTTTTATTAAGAAGACCCACTGAGGACCTGGCAATCTAATCAAGAGAGTGGAGCATTTATATATCAAGAAAAAGGGTATCCTTTCTTTTGGATTGTCTTGTGTTTAAGTAGACAGAACAGATGTGCGCTTGTTGTGAGGCCTCTACTTTGGAATTTTAAGATGGCAACCAGATGGATTTCTCTATTACAGCCCACAGGCCTGTTTTTCCCCTACTCTGAAAACCCATAACATCACTTTACCGGTACTTCCTTTCAAATAGACACATACATCAGCTCTTGGGGAATTTACTGTTGTTTTTCTATTTACATAAACCTGTAGCACACAATTACTACTTTGCAAGCTTCCCATGTTACAAGTGGGCTAATGCCAGTCATATTTGCAATATGTGCTGTGTTTAAACTTCGTCATTTATAAAAGTCTGCTGACAAATGCTATGGTAAAATTGTGCAGTTAGTAATTTCCCTTTTCTGCCTATAGTAACACTGTGTAGGTGCACAGAGAAGGTGTTTCCTATATGGTTACTTCTCTTGGTTTTTGTGAATGTAAAAAAGACAAAAACAAAAAATTCATTTGGAAATTCTATAGGGCTTACAGATAACCTACAGATAACCTTATAGTAAACCTATAGCATTTCCAAATGAATTTTTTGTTTTTGTCTTTTTTTATTTTTATTAAACCATATGGGCAAATTAGTCTCTCACAGAATTTGTTTTTGTAATTTAATGTAATTAATCCAGTTGGGCCAATTAGATGCCAGTCACAGATTTTTAAAAAAGGATAAAGGTTCCTGCTTGCTTAATATGATTGGGTTCATCTGAAGTTGCCTAATGACAACTAAATGCATTCTTAAATAAAATTAAAAATGCCATCATCAAATGCTTTTTCATCAGAAAAGCTTCTTCTTTAAACTTTGAAGTGTCTGAATCGTTAATGATTAACGTAAATGGTTAACATAGAGATACATAAAATGCCCTAGAGATTTTATTCTGAATTTATTTTGCTTATCATTAAATAGAAAAATAACTACACATGGATGGGTGATTCACTGCCTTATGGCACAGTTGACCTTGTCTAGTGTAATAAACATAGACTTTATGTAGACAGTGCCAAACACAATTCAGGAATCACTAGCAAGTCAAAGATAGCTTACAGGACAGGCTGGATAACTGCCAAAAATATTCTCTTTGTGTGTCACTTCCCTTTCAGGTTCTTTCCAGTGACCTTTGATTTCCAAGCTATGGCTTGGAAAGTGAGAGTCAGTTTCCATGATGTTCCAAGTTGTTTAAATGAAAAAAACACAAAGATTTTAAAATCATGTTTTTAATTGAATGTGTTGAAAATTTGTTTTGTTGTCTACAAAATCCGACATTGTGTAATAAAAGTATTCTACTAATTGCCACAATAAAGTTCATTTTTTTAAGAAGAAAATTACAAACATATATTCAAAGACATATATACCTATAATTTACAGTTTTACCTCTTCGCTCACATTCATTACAAATTTTAATACTATATATTAACCAGGTACCTACTGCAATATACAGTTGTGTTCAAAATTATTCAACCCCCACTGAAATTGATTGTTTTGGTCGGTTTGACATTGATTATGATCATTCAGTCATCCTGCTTACAATTAAATCAAAGAGGCACGTGTAGGTCAGACAAATATAACATAACATTTATAATGAAATAACCACAAATGTCTTTTCTGAGCTCACATCATTATCAGTTTTATTCAACCCCCAAGTGACATTCAATCTTAGTACTTAGTACAACATCCTTTTACAGTTATAACAGCTTTTAAACGTGAAGCATAGCTTGACACAAGTGTCTTGCAGCGATCTACGGGTATCTTCGCCCATTCATCATGGGCAAAAGCCTCCAGTTCAGTCACATTCTTAGGCTTGCGCACTGCAACTGCTTTCTTTAAGTCCCACCAGAGGTTCTCAATCGGATTTAAGTCTGGTGACTGCGATGGCCACTTCAAAATGTTCCAGCCTTTAATCTGCAACCATGCTCTAGTGGACTTGGAGGTATGCTTGGGATCATTGTCCTGTTGAAAGGTCCAACGTCTTCCAAGCCTCAGGTTTGTGACGGACTGCATCACATTGTCATCCAATATCTCCTGGTACTGAAGAGAATTCATGGTACCTTGCACACGCTGAAGCTTCCCAGTACCTGCAGAAGCAAAACAGCCCCAAAGCATGATTGACCCCCCGCCATGCTTCACAGTAGGCAAGGTGTTCTTTTCTTCATAGGCCTTGTTCTTCCTCCTCCAAACATAGCGTTGATCCATGGGCCCAAACAGTTCTAATTTTGTTTCATCAGTCCACAGAACACTATCCCAAAACTTCTGTGGTTTGTCCACATGACTTTTGGCATACTGCAGTCGACTCTTCTTATTCTTTGGGGACAGCAAGGGGGTGCGCCTGGGAGTTCTGGCATGGAGGCCTTCATTACGCAGGGTGCGCCGTATTGTCTGAGCAGAAACTTCAGTACCCACATCTGACAAATCTTTTCTCAGTTCCTCAGCAGTCACACGGGGACTTTTCTCCACTCTACGCTTCAGGTAGCGCACAGCAGTCGAAGTCAGCATCTTCTTTCTGCCACGACCAGGTAGCGTTTCAACAGTGCCCTTTGCCTTGAATTTGCGAATGATGCTTCCTATGGTGTCTCTTGGTATGTTTAACATCTTTGCAATCTTCTTATAGCCATTGCCCTTCCTGTGAAGAGTAATCACCTGTTCTCTTGTCTTCCTGGACCATTCTCTTGACCTCACCATGTTTGTAACCACACCAGTAAATGTCTAGAAGGAGCTGAGTATCACAGTCATTTTAAAGCTGCCTAATTGGTGCTTATTAGGCTTTATTGCTGCTCCCTGATATCCACAGGTGTTTTCAATACCTGATTGAAAACACTTCATTGAACCTCTGTTCTTCAGAGTGGTAGTCTTTAAGGGGTTGAATAATTATGTCAATGAAGAATTCACAAAAGAAACATTTACTACTGTATTACAAAACTAATTGATGTCATTTTAGTTGCATATGGTTCTTTAAGAAGTCCTTGTAGGATTTCATTCTGAATACAATTACAAATGTACACTAAATTCCCTAAAACCATTTACAGCATTGGGGGTTGAATAATTTTGAACACAACTGTATGTTTTTATAGACTTTGTTTTTAACAAGCTACTTGTTTCTGTTGTTTGTACAGATGTATTACCCTATTATAATTCCCTCATATATTTAAAGAAGTTTAAACACATACATTTTCCATCATGGTTGATTGATACCAGCAAACAATGTCTGTATGACATAGAATGTTGTATACGTTTGCTTTACATAGTAAAGCACATGTTGGAGATTCAACAGCTGTTGACATCCACTTTTAGTTTTTGATATGGTCTCTGACCATCCTTTAAAATGACCCAAACACACACCAGCAATTGATAACAGCACAGTCTGGTCTGGCTGCCACAGGACAGAGTGAGAGAGACTGTGTGTGAACCAGAAGCAGGCAGAGTGAGAAAGGTCTTTATTAAGTTTCAAGTCACGTATTACTTCCTCAGCTGAGTACCACTCTTAATATTTTCCTCATACCTGAGAACCTATTTCAAGGTGGAGGGATAGACTCTGTACTGGAATGAGCAAGCTTCACGTAAAAAATTAACAGACACATTCTTATATCTGTAATGTTTGCACCCAAAAAAAGGCCTTGTACGTTACCAACAGTGACTGTGTGCCAGACCATTTGTTAGAAAAGGAAGGACATCATGTCCTGCTTTAGAATGTCTCTGTTGGAATCCATGTTTCCCTCAATGAACCACAGCTCCCCAGCCCCAGACCATGATCCTACCACCACCATGCTTGACTGTAGGCAAGACACAATTTTCTTGTCTCATCAGATCACAGGCTATTGTGCCAGGAATTCATGCTTTTGAACATGAACATCTTTATGAATAATTTTTTTTTTTGTTGCAAACTGTTTGTTGCAGTGCACAAACCTTCCGCATCTTCAGTGTCTAAAGCAATGCTGGCAGCACTCATACATATGTTTTTTGGACCTTCCGCTTCTTCATCGGACGCACAGCATGAAGATTCATCTTTTTTGATTGACGATTACAATTTCCGTCTTGGAAAACCACTGTATGACCCCGGCCACTGTTATACTGTAACTCACTTTCAGGGCATTACCCATTTACTTGTAGCCTAAGTCATCTTTGTGAAGTGCAACAATTTTTTAAATAAAATATAATTTCTATAGTATTGTGTCGATTGAGAAGATAATACTAAAATGTTTGCTGAAATGCGAGGGATGTACTCACTGAGATACTATATATATAAAACATAATCACAGTATAAGGCAGGGCAGTCCTTATCTGGGATGTTATTGTTGTTTTGGCAGCACACATGCAGAGCCAGGGTAATAACCCATGCTGTGTAAGTCATTCTCAGAGTGGGGAATGTAAATGCCAAGCTGTAAAAACTGTCACCCTGGGTGGGTGAGAGTGTTTACCCAACCACCATCTCTCCCAACTTTACAGCTTGTAGGTGTGAGACACTACACAATCAGAGACGTACCCCAAGTGAGATAGCACACCGCAAGGATTGTTCACACAGGCAGCAGACACCTCTCCAAAAACAGAGAAAACCCTTTTATAGATGCTTGTAAATTAGCAGATGTGGGTGGCTAACCTGTTTGAGACTTGAAAGAGGAGAGCAAGAGACAAAGTGTATATGTTCAACAAAGTACATGTAATGACATTAATTGTATGTTGCTGTTACTGGACATACAAAATTAGCAAAGAACAAGAGAAAAAAGGGTTAGCAAAGGAGCATGCTGCTGTTAATGTTTAAAGTTTGTCTGTGCGGGTGCAGTACACTGTTACCTACTTTTTAGAGTGATATTTTAATAGAATAACTTTTTATACACTATGTTATTTTAGCTATTCATCAACTATGCTGCATACAGTGTTGGTGATTTAGTATTTACTGTGCTATCTCATGAGGGCTGACAGCTGAATGGTGTGATCACACTTGCAGAATACTTCCTCTGCAAGCTAGGGCAATGGTTTGTGAAACAGGGGAGCTATGTGTCATGACTGATGCTTTAGGAGGCAGTGAGCAATGCTCTGAATCAGTTATACAGTAGAAATCAGAGGTACTTCAGTAGGAAATGTGTGCTCAGAATTATTGTCTACAGTTAAAAGTTTAATCAAATTATAAGTCTAATCACATGTAAAACTTTTCTATTTATTATGAGCAAACTATATTTATTATTATGTTTATATAAAAATGTTAACTGAAAAGCATAGGAAAACGTTTTTGATTAAAATGTTGTTGTTTTTTAAACAAATGTATTTTAATGCTTAGTTACACTGGCTAAATATCCTCCCAGTTAACTAGTAAATATTGGCAATAAATAAAAAGCAGACAATCATGTGGATATCAATAAACCACTAATATAACTTGGTGCATTAATGTTAGTTGGTACACTAAGTCCTCTCTGTTATTTTACCACTAATTGTCAGTATTAATAAAACTTGTAAGCACACTTCGAGATAAGCAACAAGAACCTGGTTGCCATGGCAACAGCTGCAACAGCAGTAACATTAGTCATATCACTGGCCATATTCCACATGCATAATTATTCAAAGGAGTAAATGTCAGCATACATACGCACAAATCACAGTAAGTACAACCACAGAAGTCCTTGGTATTGCTGACGACAACTGGGAGAAGCTGAAACTCTGGAATGAGCTAAATATTATTTGTCAGCACTGTCAAAAATCAATGGTGTCTTAAATTCTTTGAGTTCATCATGCTAATGCTATTCATCTCCACATTTATCGTATTAAACTCAGTATGTTTTTTTGTGTATTACCAAGCCAATGGATGTAAAAAATGTAAATAAATCTAAATCTAAATGCTACAGTTCTTCTGTTTTTATCTGAATTATCAGAATTTATCTGAAGTATGTTTTTTTTCTTACAAATATTATATAACTGCAAAAATCTCAAAAGAAAAATATATAATAAGTGCTCTCTATGAATATCAGTTATATGGATAGTTTTATCCAAGAATACCAAGTACTTCAATGTTCAATGTACAGACCTGACAGGTCATTATGGGGACAAAAAGCATGTGCAGCTTTTTAAATTTGAGCTTATTGACAAGAAAAGTAGATTTTGTGCAGTGTACAACAAATCACTGTGAATATGTAATGAGGGATTGTGTGTATGACAGAAGAACCAACATAATCAAATAAGCTACACAAAATGTCCTGAACTGACTTTAAAAAAAGACTGTTAGTGAAAACACATTTTGCAGTGGACCAATAATTAAGAGAGAAGAAGATGAATAAGACACACAACAGTCCTTACTAATTTACAAACACACAATTAGTATGTGACTGTAGTTGCTTGGAAGTCTTAGCAAGTCCACATAATGTTTTTTTTTCATAAAACATGGTGGCAGTTAACATAGAGATACATAAAATGCCCTAGAGATTTTATTCTGAACATATTTTGCCCAGCATTAAAAAGACATTATTGCAGCAGTTAAGGTCTAATGGCCACAGATGTCATTTAGGATGAAGTAGCTCAGTGGCCTAATAACATCATCACTCTATCCACATGCCTCTGATATTCTAAAGTTTTTTACATTTTCTAATTAAAAAAAGATCAACTAAAATATAAACTATGTAAGAACACAGTATAAATGTGCATAAACATTTATTTTTGTGATGTTACAGCTTTACTCTCTTTATTACATTTTTATATAACTGATCATTTCATGATTGGATGTGTAGATAATTGGTAGTGGAGGCCAATTGTTATAAATAGGTCTAAATAAGTCTATTAATGTATAAAATATTTGCAGTCTAGCAAGACTCTTTTCACACTAAGACCTCTCTGTTATTTCAGAGTTTATATTCTGTATATTGTCAGTATTAATAAAACTTGTAATCACACTTCGAGACAGTGTCTTCAGCCTCAGAAATTGGGTTATGCATCACATACCTTAATGACTTCCTGCTCTGAATGCCGAACTTTATTCTGGTTTTCTCTCTTGGCATCTCTCTCACAAGGAAACCCTTTGCAGAATTCTCAAGGCTTTGTATTTATGTCTATTCAGTCACTGCTTCATTTATTCATTAAATATCTGTAAGTGGTTAGGTCCTATTACATGCACATCAGAAAAAAAAGCAGGAAAGGGTTGAGAGAAGGATAATGGCTGCACTTCTAAGTGCTCACAATGCACACAGACTAAATAGCAATTTCAAGAACATGAAACAAATGCAGTTTTACTGCATGTAATAATGAATAATGAATTATGAATTCACATCAAAATGGTCACTATAAATACTACCAATATAATTTGTATACACAGTGTGGCAGCTTATTTCTATTACTGATCTTCCGTAAGATTGTGTAACTGACACAATTTAGACAGTCAAGATTTAAACAGTGACCAACATTTACTTTTGGAGGTAAATTATCCAACCAGAGTGAATATAAAACATATGCCACCACTATGTGCTCCAGATTGTCCCAACTGCAACCACACCCCTGTCATTCACCTCTTGCTAACACAGATATGCTGTTGCTCTTATTTTAATTTGATAGAATTTCAGAATTATACAGTAAATGGTGCCAACCCAATTTGATAGTATTTCAAACATCATGGAAAGAGAGCTGTCATAGTGCTGTCGAATCAACATATATTTATATACTCATAGAGGATAACAAGCATAATCCTAGATTTTTATTCTAAACTATAGCAAAATAAACTAGCATTAGCACCACACAAACCTGCACACCAGCAATGATTTCATTAAACTTTTAAATAAACATTTTTAAATATTAGTTCCAAACTATTAATTTAAAGCCAGACAATTTATAACAATATATTTATAACAGATGAGCAGTTACAGTGTTTTACTCCTATTCAAGACAGCAAATTTTTATTTATTTCAGCATCAAAATGATCAACTTGTATATTGTTTCCGTACAGGATCTAATACACAAGTTGATCATTTTGATGCTGAAATAAGTGAAAAAAGTGTTTAGTCAGATAAGAGACATCAGCTTAATAAACTTCCTTATTGTTAATTTCCTTCTACTATTAAGACAGAAATGTTTTTACTAGGACCACATGCAGCATGAAGTAGGCTTTCTGTTTTCACAATTTCTCTGAATGGTCTTTCTGTTTTTCTATGTGCAGCTGTAAATGACCTTGATGGACTTATTGACTCCAGTCTCTCCTTTGAAGTTCATGTAGATAATATTATTATGACATCCTTCTTTCATTTCAGAAATATTGCTAAAATAAGAAATATGATGTAATTACATAATGCAGGAAACCTAGATCATGCTTATACATATACATACATATCATTTTTTTTTTCTTTTTTTTATTCACAAGCATTCTGAGACACCAAAAACAATAAGCTTTTAGCCTGAAAGACAAATATATAAATATTGCACCTCATAAAGCATACATTTTTCACTGGCTGTTTTAGTTGAACTAAAGAAGTTGGTCTGCAATTAATAACAGCTGCATGTTGTTAGTGCTCATGTGACCTCTGATGGGCCTATTCAAAATACTAGTATTTCTTGTAAATACATCGCTTTCTCTCTGTCTAAAAGAGGTTCTGTGTGCCATTTGGAAGACGGCTTAATGCTTTTGTCCTTGTTTGAAAGCCAGAGCAGTCACAAACTCTGTGTCTAGAGGTCTGGAACAAGAGACAGAGGTATAACCCCCATCTGCCAGTCCCCCAGCTTGTCGAGGAGAGAGGGGCCCTGTGCCACTGCAAATACAATGGAGAGTCTGATTTTCCTGTTAATCATATGGAAAAGTGTGCATGTGGCCATTGCACCCTTTTACACAGCTAAATTATTCAATTGTCTGTACATGTGGACATGTGTATGCAAGCACCTGTCTTAACATGACTATTATGTATTATTTTGCTCAAAACGATTTTTTTAATGAATACATTAAAAAAAAAATTGTACATGCTTGTCTTTTTTTTTATATAATGTTGTTTAACACAACACATGCTTACAAAGGAATTCTGATTTTTTTTGTACATTTGAAAAATATTTTACAGCTGAGTTGCAATTGAACAAAGGTTTGGACATTTCCAAGTATTGAACAGGTAGGACTTTAACGTGACTTGTATGGTTCCAGTATTTACTGTTACATGCTGAAGGGCAAATAACTAAAAAACTAAAGGCTAAGGGGTTAAAAGAACTTCACACTGGGTTTGTTTTCATGTTTTTTTTTCCATGAGCCCTTTAACAAGAAATATCTAATGTAAAAAAGGTTTCACTTTGAAACTAAAATTCCAGATAATTAAAATAAGTACTGTTAGCCTTAAACCTAAATGGCATGAGCTGTCGTTGTGTGAATGTCTGGCATGTGACTAACCTGGAAAAGACACATAAAAGGTATGAAACAAAAAGAGCATAGAGAATTACATGAACTCCTATTCTCATATCAACTCTCACATATTTGTTCCTTGACAAGCTGATAAACACATTTTAAGCATTGCTCAAAACCAGTTTTAATGTTTTTGTTTTTTTTTTTTTTTTACAGCAGGCACTATGCAGTTAAGCAACTAATCTTAATTCTTGTGAATAGGTACAAAGTACAAGAGGTGCAATCAAACGTTGACATGTACAATTAAAGTGTACAAAAATTGTACCTATCTATCTTTAGTACTTACTATATTGTTGTACTTAAAATGTTATATGTATAAACATAGGTTTTCTTGTTTGTAAGGACACATACACTATTTAAAATGCACACTGTCTCACACTGACACTGACGCTTCGCTCCCTCTCAATCAAAATGTGTCCCAACCTAGTAGATGATGAAAGTTGTGCTGAAAGGAATTGAAGGTTTGACCTATGCTATTTTTGGCTCAAGCCGAGCCAGACTAACCTTAATTACTACCATTACTACTTTTATACCACATAAACCACACTCCTCTGTGCTTCGTGGCTTTTAATTTACATAGAATGTCATTGGATGAGGGACATACTCATAGCTTCATTAGGTGTATAGTCATTACAGTAACAACAGAAGCTTATGGCTTATGGCTCAACACTCAAAACTAACTAATAACTACAAGTCAAACAATTTATATGATATACAGTAAGAGTAGCTGAAAACAACGAGGTTGACCTAAAACCAGACTAAAAGTTTTAATGGGGACTATTTAACTTGCTATTGTCTGATCCTCATGCTGATTCTGTGTGTGTAGATCTGTGTGGCTCTTGTGCCTCTCTAAAGGGGCTGACCTTTGCCCCTCATATACCCCCATTCCCCCAAACTTTGCAGCTGTTGATGAGGGCCCATCTGTCAATGACCTCCTGTGGTTCAAAGGGGCAGGGTCTTCAGTCTCACTTGATTAACATTAAAGATACAAATATTCTCTCTCTCTCTCTCTCTCTCTCTCTCTCTCTCTCTCTCTCACACACACACACACACACACACACACACTCCACATAAAAATAAACATACAAACTTAGATAGAAAAAGAGCAAAAGGTTTGCGTTTGAAAGAAAAAATCATTAAAAAAAAACATAAAACGACAGATTTTAGACTGTTTTCTTTAAAATAAGTAAAATAGCTCTATGGGAGGTGCCCATATCCCTT
This sequence comes from Silurus meridionalis, assembly GCF_014805685.1. Lineage (NCBI taxonomy): Eukaryota > Metazoa > Chordata > Actinopteri > Siluriformes > Siluridae > Silurus > Silurus meridionalis. The sequence goes on along the minus strand of NC_060889.1, from coordinate 6,505,321 downwards.
GCTGTTTGTTGCTACCACACTCAGACATCTCAAACAGGACAAAAGCTTTACTGAGTAGGACCTTCATTCTCACTACTATTAACTAGTGAGGGTGAGCAGAAGACTGCTTTCAGTACTGTTGCTTTCAGTGATTCCATAAGGGCCCTCCAAACCACTTTACCCAGTACTTTAGAAATGATTTTGAAATAATCATTAATAACTTATAAAGGCAATTAAAATTACAAGTAACCTCCTAGTAAATGTTATGTATATATGTATGAAGCCTGTCTAGCACCCCGTAGTGAGGCAACAATGATTGGGTTAAAAGGAGACAAAGAACACAGTGGGTGGTTGTGAAATGCTAGAAGAGACACTATGATGACGCACAGAAGCTCAAGGTGTGAGGAAACCCCAATCATAGATGAACTGCTGTATTCCGTATGAAACCTGCTGTTGCTGTGGATACACATTTTATCACACAGTTCTTAGCCTGCTCAGACTTGCCACAAACACATGTATTCACACACAATCACATGGTTAGTATGCTTTATCACTAACACGCCTTAAACTGGGTGTGCATACTTTTCATTCCATTAAAGAATATGAAGGTGACAGTATCTGTGAAACATTCTGGTTACATTCAGGTTACATTCCTTACATTCAGGTGTGTCACAAATTCACAGATTTTCCGAATAATTAAATTTGTGATTTATTATATATTTACATTTCTAGTTAATAATCTGCCAGACACCAAATCAGAATTCTAAGATAATAATAAAATATTAAAGCAGCAGACAATTTTAACCTCAAAATAAAAGCAGTTGATTTTAGGCATTCCCTATCCCCCATCTTTGCTAGAAACACCAATATAAAAGGGGATATATATATATATATATATATATATATATATATATATATATATATATATATATATATATATATATATATATTAATATGTGGGTGGTCAGCACCAGCAAAGCCTTCTCTGCTGGCCTAAACACTTTCAGAAGCACTGACCTACATTTACAACCTAAATTCTATTTGTTCCATAAACTTTTAATAATTTATTACCAACAGTTTATTCTCTTCATTTCTTAATGTTTCTCTTCCAGTACGCGTATTCACTCTCCATATGTGAAATGCCTCTCTCTCCGTAATGCCACGCATTGTTATATTGCGTTTTTGTATAGTACTGATGGTTTCTATAATTGCAAAGTGATAGCGGTTGTATTAAGAGGTGGATTAAGTCGGGTGAGTCCCACTGAAGGCCCAGGTACCAAATGCACGTCCTGCCACCCCCCTACCTCTTTCAAAACAACTACCTGCGTGTCATCCTTCACCACATCCATGAACCTCCTCTTTGGCCTTCCTCTTTTCCTCCTTCCTAGTGGCTCTATCCTCAGCATTCTCCTACTGATATACCCCATGTCCCTGCTCTGCACAAACCTCAACCAGGCCTCTCTCACTTGGTCCCCAAAACGACCTCTAATAAACACGTTTCTAATCTTTTCCATCCTTGTCACTCCCAATGAAAATCTCAACAACCACCTCCTGTATTTTACTCAGTGCCAATGTCTCTAAACCATACAACATAGCAGGTCTCAACACAGTCCTATAAACGTTCCCTTTCAGTTTTGCAGATACCCTTCTATCACAAATCACTCCTGCCACTCCCATTACTTTGCACTGTTGACCCCAGATGGTTAAACTCCTCCACCTTCTTCACCTCTTCTCCCTGCAACTGCACCACTCCACTGCCCTCCCTCTCATTCACACACATGTACCCTGTCTTACTCCTAATGACTTTAATTCCCCTTCTCTTCAGTCCGTACCTCCACCTCTCTACTGTCTGACCTCGTCCGTCAACCTGTCCTTCACCACTGCAAACAGGAAAGGGCTCAGAGCGGATCCTTGATGCAATCCAACCTCCACCTTAAACCAGTCTGTCGTTCCTACTCCAATAGCTGACGCAGTACACAGTGAAATGAGACAACGTTCCTCCAGAACCTCGGTGCTACATTAAACAACATAGAGCTACATCACACAACATAAAACTACATAACAGAACACAAAGCAAAGGATTAAAGATTAAAGTGTCCTCGCCACATAAAGTGCATCGTGTTCAAACGATTGCAAACAGTGCAGACAAAAAAACAGTGCAGACAGACAACACAAGAGAGTGTGTGACAGATACACAAAACACTAAATACAAAATACTACTGACCAGTAAATCAATTGTATAATATAATTATACAGTAATGTGCAAAAGTGAACTATAAAAAAGAGCGATATTTGTAAACCTTAACACAATGTGCAAAAACACCAGTAACAACAATTGAGAGGTATAAGATGATTAAATATAAATATAATATGGGTGGTGGAATGGATTGAGATGAGTAATGACTGTGTGCTGAGTTCAGGTTGTACAGTTCAGTAACACACAGTTTAGGGAGTTTGTGTGTGTGTGTGTTTTGTACAGTCACTTCTTTGTGTTGAGGAACCTGATGGATTAAGGTGAAAAAGTGTTGCACAGTCTAGATGTGAGGCAGGAATGCTTCGGAACCTCTTACCTGATAACAGGAGAGTGAAGAGTGTGTGAGGGGTGTGTGGGTCGTTCACAATGCTTTTGGCTTTGTGGATGCAGTGTGTGTTGTAAATGTCCATGATAGAGAGGAGAGAGACTACAATTATCTGTTCGGCCGTCCTCACTGTCCTCTGTAGGATCTTCGATCCGAGAAGATGCAGTTCCCAAACCAGGCAGTAATGCAGCTGCTCAGTATGCTCTCTATGGTCCTTCTTTAGAACATGATTAGGATGGGAAGACCGAGGCCCCATGGAGGCCCCACCTGAGATGGGCTTTTCTGAGAAGGCTGAGGAAAGCCTATCTCAGGTGGGGCCTCCATGGATTGTTTGAAATCTGACATGACAACAACCCTAAGCACACAGCTAAGATCTTAAAGTGGCCCAGGCAGAACCCTGTCTTGAACTCTATTTAAAATCTCTAGAGAGACCTGAAAGTGAACTGTCTACCATTGGTCCCCATCCAGTGGTAAAGAATGACAGATAATCCCCCCTAATCCTGGTATTTAAAGATTGTTCCATCATACCCAAAAAGTCTTGAGGCTGTGATTGTTGCTGAAGGTGCTTCAACTAAGTGCTGAGTGAAGGGTCTGTATACTTACATGTGATATACATTTCATGATGGTAAAAAAATGTATTATAAAAATATTCTAGAATTCTGTTTTCACTTTGTCATTATGGGATATTCAGCTAGAGTGATTGTAGTATCAGGCTGTAGCATAACAACACACACACACACACACACACACACACACACACACACACACACACACACACACAGAAGTAACTGATAAGTAATTGAGTAACAGAAGTAACTGATAGGAAATACTATATATACACTAGCATGCATTTTAGCCAATTGACTGTGTTTGAATATGCTTTATAAATAAAATTGGCTAACTGCATGACTTACATACTTATGTTTACTTTCTTACTGATGTACACCAGTGACTCCATGTAACCATTATGATGTTTATGAGCACTGACTTCCTGCATTAAAACCACAAAGAAAGCAAAACAGATTTTGTTTTGGCTTAAGAATCTTGTGGTATTGGTTCACTAAATAAAAAAACATATTGACATTTCACACATGCCTAACTGAGTGTGACTGACAGTTCAAGCAGATCTAAACAACGTCTGGCTCAGCTGTGTGCATCAAACGGTTGTGGAGGTAACCCAGATGCAGCATTTCTCTGGAGTTTAAGTTACTTATGTATTTGCCCACTCCAGAGTGCATGTCAGCAATCGGAAGCAGCAACCTCTGTGTGCAGAGCGTAGAGAAAACACACTATACACACACTATAAAATACACCACTGTCTGAGAGAAATTTTGAGTCACATTGTATTTATAGTATTTACATTTGTATACAGGTACTATTGGAAGAGTTCATCAATATTATAAGAATTATAATAATAATAATAATCAATATTAATTTATAAAGAACAGCTACAAATCTGTAAAATATCATTGAAACTTGTAGGAACTGACTGTGTGAAGTGAAAAAATAGCACTCTGGAGTAATGACTAAGCATGCACTTTCTAAATATCACTCAAAAGCAGTAAAGAAATAATGTAAATAGTATTAAACTTTAAAACTTTGCATTAATGGAGCGCATTCTTAGCTATAGAAATGTGTCTCAATATTTCCTAAATTTAACACATAACACTTACCGAAAGATGTCCTAATAAGGAAGCAATTAAACCTATATTAAAAATAATTGTTTCCTCCTTAATAGGACTATCTTGCTGAAGAAGTCAACCTTTAGCAAAGATTTTAGGCCTTGTTACTGAGATATTGATGGTTAAAGTGGTAAATTACCTATTACTCAGGGTTGTCTTCAAAGTGCAGCTTTTGATACCTTAGATCATAATATTCTTTTATTCAGACTAGAAAATATTGATGGAATTGAATTGAAAGTTTGAACTTTTTCTTGGCTAGCATTTACCTTTTCAATATATCAGTATTAGGCTACAGTATGTCAATGTCTGCAGCATTAATATTAATGATCTGGAGTCTTTTACTTTGTTTACAAAATTTGTTTTGTTAATGCCTTGTTGATGAAACAAGTAAAAAAATGGGCCAGTCTATGTTCAAGCTAACAGGAAGTGACTCAAATAGCCAGACTTTACAACCACAATGAGCAGCAAAAACATCACACTTTAATTTTATGAGCTGCAACAGCAAAAGTACATCTTTAGCATCTGGAAGCCAAAAGTTCAAAACTCACTGGTCAGAGTCACTGAGTGAGATCACATTTTCCCGAAGTTTATGTTCAGTGTGAACATTAACAAAACCTCTTGACCTGAATCTGCATGATTTTATGCATTGCCCTGCTGCCATATGAGTTTATTTGTGCTACGCGTTTGACTGTTAGTACACTCAACCTCTTGTGTTACACTTTTTCTCTGTTCGTACACGTAACCATCTATCCACCCATTCATGACAGAAATCTACGGAGTTGTAGAGTAAACAACTGAAGCAGTCAATACAGTGGCACTAATTAATGTTGTTAGGTTAACCAGCATAATGTTCAATGCATTACTTTGTCCCTGTTCAGAGGATGTTGTTTATTCAGGTAAAGTTTCACTTTCCACTACCTGTGCTTTTGCCCTCATCACTTCATGTATACCCATGACTCAAATATATATGTAATATTTATTACAACCAACATAGTTTTTTTTTTAGATTGGTAAAATGTAAATACTCACAGACAAAACCTGTGGAATAAATAAAATCCACTTGCCTACCTGACTAGCAAGTGTAATCATTCTTGTTACTTGTCACATTCACCTCTAACAGTTTTATGTTATTTGTTCCTGAATGTAAAATATTTGAAATATGTGCCTTAACCACATGCTATAAGTGCCTAACATTTCACTCAATCATCTGGAAACTCTGGGACTATCTAAGGCTAGAAACCGTGGCAAAGATTTAACTAGTAGAATAAAAAAGCAATTAAATAAAGAGAGAGAAATGAAGGGTGATGGAACACAACCAGTTTTCAGGCCACTAGCGTGATCAATCTTTTCTTTCTGCTTTGTGCTGCATTGCTTTTAGCTTGATAGATTTGCTAGCAAAAGATTATTTATCTGGATGTACTAATCTGCATCTACCTGTCTATTTAAACACAACACACAGCCCCACCTCTTATGCAATTAATAGCCAAAAGTATGTGTACACCTGAGCATCACAATCACATGTGGTTCTTCCTAAACTTTTGACACAAAGTTGAAGGCACATAATTGTATAAAAAAGTAGTGTCCAATCTTATGAGCCAGTGTGGGTGCAGGTTTTCATTCTAAACAAGCAGGAGCTTAATCTTAGTTTTCAGTAGACGCAGGGTGTGGCTTTAACTTGGCTGGAATGAAAACATGTACTTACATCAGCCCTTACAAGATAATATTAGACACCCTTAGTATAAGTAGTGTATGTAATGCTATAGAATTTTGCTATACTGGAACTAAGGAGGCCAAACATGTACAAAATGAGGATGAACTCACATTTTCTTTATAGAGCCTTGACCTCAACACAACAGACCTTTGAGATGAACTGCTGCCCCCACCCCAAGAGACACTACAAAATTAAAAGCCTTCTTAAAAGAGCTGAGGTTTTCATAACCTGAACCTAAATTTACTTCAAGGAATGGGCTGTTTAAAAAGCACATAACAGTGTGATGGTCAGGTGACTATAAAGTTTTGTTCATATAGTGTATATATTTGCACTCACACAACACATTGTACTACTCCAGATAAATATGTTCAAATATAGTCAACGCGCACTGCAAGCCAGTGAGGTTTAATTGTGTGAGCTTTAACAAATGTAGACCTCATTTTTATTTGGGTCTACCTCTTTTCCAGCATTCTAAACCTCTTCTCCTACATTCTGCTGATAGTTGAATATGAACATCCATGAACAGGTTTATTTACAGCCTGGTTGATACAATAGTTGTTTGTGTACTGTTTTCCTCCCACGTAAGATTTTTTACCAGTGCACTTTTTCTGCGTAGCCAGCTTCCTGTTGACTTCTGTGGTTGTGTAGCATGAACAGCATTTAAGCAGCATCTTAAAATAGAAGTGTTATATTTTTCCAACCACAATCAATTCCATCAATACTAATGAACTTAAAGTGTTAGCTGATGTAAGGTACACAATATATGAGCTTGACATTAGGCTGTCTTATCATCCATTTTAATATGGAAGTACTACTAAACTGATCTTTAGATAAGAACAGAACAATACTGACTGATCATTAAAAAAAACATGAGTCTACTTTAGCTACCAAATTGAAGATTGTAAAGTGTGTGCTGTTAGCTTACAGGAATACACTCGGCAAATGAATATAACAGTGTCATGCCCTATGTAGGACTTCAAAGCTCTCTACAGGAAAAACGAGGTTGAGAAGCAAAAGTGCAATGAGTGATTTATCACCCAAGAGACATGAGACAGATCAAAAGTTTGCACACATTAGAATTTCCTACCATTTGATAAGCATCTCGTTCCATGACTATGAATGACTGTTTCATGACACATGTCATGAAAGATATTACTCGGCTTCATGACTAAATATTATTGTTTCAAAGTGTGTTGGTTTGGACATTATATGTGTGTGAATTGGTTTAACTTTTTTTTTTTTTTCAGAAAAGAGGAAATAAGATAAGCTAACATATAACACCAGGTTCAAATAAGTTGGTACGCTGTGTAAAATCTAAATAAAATAAGAATGCAATGATTTGCAAATCTCTTAAACCCATATTTTATTCACAATAGAACATAGAAAACAAATTAAATGTTTGACTACGGAAATGTTAAATTTCTCCTCAGTTTTTGCCGTGTTCCAACATTTTTTACACATGTTGCAGCTTTTAAAATGGTAAATGTCCTCAATTTAAACGTGATGTTTTCTATGTTGTATATCTTAGGATATTAATATGTGCAGAAAGTCTTACACTGGTTCTGTTTATTCACTCATTCACATACCAGGGTTTTCATCCACAAATATCCTGTCTAAAGTCACTGAAAATAAACATGATCCAATATTAGTACAAGCCCTGCATACTGAGACTCAATACTTTAGAATTGTGTTTCACAGCATTTCACATCAGCTAGACCTCCCAGGTACTAATTTACACTTTGGGTTCTAGAATTACATGAATGAAGGATGCTGGGGTGTAGTGCTTTAATTGTTGGTTCTGGTTGTCCTTCTTACAAACATCTTCAGCATGTTATTTATTCAGCAGCTCTAAGCCTCTCAGGGCAGCATTCAGAGGAACGGAGCCAGTAATTAGAAGAGAGGAATAAAAAGTGAAACAGAGGGAGTGTGTGACATCAGCCCTGAATTCTAGTGTAATTAAAAGCTAAAACGTCGTCTGAGAGATCGTGATGCGAGAAACACTGTGAAACACTGGTGTAAAAAGGGGAATTTTCTATTTCTAAACAGCTCAAACGTTTCATCTATGTTCTGGCTTTTATTAAGTGTTTTTAAACCAAATATGTTCACACATTTCGTTGTGTTACATGCTAGGGCTTCAGTGAATAAAACAGGTCCCCCATCTTTAGAGACATTTTTAATGGTTAATATTAAATTAAATGTATTTGAACGATTAAGAGTGAAATATATGTGTTCATATGAAACATGGTGCTCAGAAGCATGTGCTTGGCACATTCTTTCCTTGCATTTCTCCATTGCGCTATCCTTGTTGCCACCTGCACATTAGTTTACAATAATTACAGGCCTGCAAGTTCACATCCTCTGCTATGTTCCTATCAAACTGTCTACTATTGGAAACTTAATTACGCCTAACATTTCATTCTGTGCTACAAAAAGGACTTTTACCAATTACAGTGGTAACTGTGGGAACATTGCTATGAGTTGGCAATTGTATGAAGAGACTATATTCTTCTGTTTCTTAGCTATTCATTCAGATTTTCATTTGGGTAGCCAAATATTAAATTTTTAAACCTAATTGTCAAGATATAATCTTTAATTCATGAAAAGAAGTTTGTGGGCAAGGGGGAAATATTTATTTTTTGGTTTTGTTTTGCCCAGTGGGAATTATCAGTAGTGCTGGTAAAATGTACATTACATTTAAATCATCCTTTATTCTTGGTGTGAGGGTTTGTGTAGGTGGCCTGTGTCCTATGTGAGCAATTAACATCAACTTCTGTCCAAAATCACTCATTCTATTTATGTTTTTCTACCTGTTCCCTCTGTGAAGCATTGCTACAGAGCTGGTTATAGATATTCAGGTGTAGATTTAAACTATTAGCAATGGCAAGGAAAAATATCTTCCTAAGTGAGGAGGAAAAAAATAGGAAACAAGATGATGAACTCATCCTCTTCTCTGTTACATTTCTTCCAGGATAGAGACATACAGCTAGGAGCCTTTTGCTACCTTTATTCTGCACTCACCCAAAAGCATGACTCATCTGTCTATGGACACTTTTTTAGTTTTACAACACAACGTTGCCCCCTGCTGGAAAATCTAAGCTTTTTCCAAAACGTTGAAAAAATACATAGATTTACATAATAATATTAGGAATTAAAATTTCTCATTGAAATGAACAGGCTAGTACGAGTATGATGGTTATAAATATCTTTACAGACGGCGTAAACATTTATTAAATGTTTGAGCTTGTGTGGGGATTTCTGTGTGGTCAGGTGAGGCAACATCACATGGTATCACATGGTAGCAACCACAAAGGCATTTTAGGCATACATGACACATATTGAAACTGCTTTTACTGATATTACCAGAATTATTATCCATTGCAAATAAGCAGTAAATATTTTATTTAAAGTCTATCCTGATGAACCTAATAGAGCTTTTGGCATATGTCTGAACTAGACCGCACGACTGAGAAAAAATATCAAAATAACAAGAATAAAAACAGAAAGATTCATGCTTGTGACTGGAAACTTGAAAAATCGAATTTATTTAGCAAAAGTTTCATCCAGCACCTTAGCAAGTTAGCATTGAAGATTTGACACAATGGCTGTTAAAATTGTTACAGTTTTTCTCAGTCACTTTGAAACGTTTCTCGGATCAGAAATGAAATTCTCAAAACTACTTGTTCAAACTCCACATCATTTAGTCATTTGTGCTCATCATAAGAACATTTCTCGTTGCTTTGATCAAAACGCGTATGCTTTGGTACATTTAATTGATTGTGTACAAGTGTCTGCGTTTTCATACATTATCAGTTGCTTATGTCATGTTGATCAAAATGTATTATACTAGTTTCACCTAAATGGTCTTAACCCCCAAAACATTTAGGCACCAGTTCATTGCATAAGTCAGTGAGTACAAAATGGTTAAACCAGTTGTCAAAATTTGTCAAGCTTTTCTTCATCACAGTTCTATTAAACTTTTTTGGTAAATGTGTCTTGATGAATTGTGCAGATGAACCTTGAATGTCACTAATGAAGGGGCGTGTTTACTTTCAGATCAACCAATAATCTACTAGTTCTCTAAAATAGGTCAAGGCTGTATCTCGTGAACCTTTACTGTAATTGGCGAGTGTATATAAAAAGAGCAAAACACAGATTTACAATTGTTGAAAATGGATGAACAACTAGGAAATAAACATGGTCCAGAGCCAAGAATAAGGATGCATGCTGGAAGGGTAAGGAGGCAAAATAGAGGAAGAGGAAGAAGAGGCCAGAGACATAGACACATTTCTGATTAAATTAGAGCCACTATTGTGGACCATGTTGTCAATCATGGCCTCACAATGGTATTGCAAGGGATGATATCTGTTGTGATGTGGATGAAAATCTGTGGACAGCAGACTGGGACGTCAGGGGGTAGAGACAGATTGCAATGTATAGTGCGGCATGTACAGTTCTGCCTAAGAAGTGTTTCCTATGTTTACCTTTTTATTTTCAATTTCAATTACATTATATTGTAATTTTTAGTCAGTCCACTAGTAAATAAAAATAAAAAAGTGTGAATCCTGTCCGGTCTTTTACAATCAATATCCAACATACAGTAATGTGTGAATTTGTGCTGTTGAAATTCATAGTTGCCAATTCAGCCTCGTGCATTTTCAATACTTGTAATCCAAAACATAGTTTACATCAGGATATACTAAAATAAAGCATTGTTATATTGAAAAAATGACTAAACATTTTGACTATCTTGTTCGTAAACAATGATAAAAGGACTTGTTATTTTGATGGTAATGATATGTTCATTGACACAAATACTTACTTTTGAGAGAAGTACTAAGGATTTTGAGAAAAAAACATGCTTTTGCAAGAAATCCAATGTATTGTGCAGTTTGTTCACATTGTTTTGAGAATGCACTTACTGATTTGCAAATCTTAAGGATGATTCGAGAAATGCTCCAAAGCAACTGAGAAAAACTGTAATAGTGAACTATTAAAATGTATTTTTTTGTCATTTTCTTGTCATCAAAATGTCACAGAAATCTCCATGCAGAGGCTCACTGATTTGTTCCACTACATAAAATGAGCAATGTTTTTGAATGATACTCTTACTGAACTTTTTCAGTAGTAATTTATTTATGAATAACTTTTCAATTCAAGTTGTCATACAAACATGCAAAAAAAAAAGATAAGGCTGAAGGAAAAAAGGCTGTTGGTCAGCATTCTGGATTTGACTGGATAGATTTGAATGCAATAAATTCATAGCCCATACTGTTATATGTAGTTAATCAAAATCAAATCAAATTTTATTTGTCACATACACATACATACAGAGTACGACATGCAGTGAAATGCTTGTACGACTGTCCAACATTTAAACATAAAGACGGAATAAAATTTAAGGGTATATAAATAAGGTACATAAATACAAAGTAGAACGATATAGGCATATATGAAAATATATGTATATATACGTGAATGAGTATGGCAGATATTGGAAGTACAAATTAAAGTGATTTAGTGATTGTCCTTAAAGTGTCCATGTGCAGTGTGGTGTGATATAAAGTGGCACTGTGCTGTTCAAGTCCAGATTTGAAGAGACAGTCCAGAGTTAAAGTGTTATAGTGCAAAAAAAGTTGTGTAGAAATGAGTGAAGATGGAGAGGGAGGTCCAGTACTATTAAACTCAGAATGGCCTGCGGGAAGAAGCTCCTCCTCATTCTCTCTCTGTTTGCATTCAAGGAGCAGAAGCACTTTCCTGAACATAACAGAGAAAAAAAAATCCATTGTTGGGATGACTGAGGTCCTTCACAATCTTTCTGGCCCTGGTCCTGCACCACGTGCTGTAGATGTCCTGCAGGTCAGGGAGCTCGGTGTGGATGGTACATTCAGATGAACGTACCACCCTCTGGAGGGCTCGTCTGTCCTGCATGGTGCTGTTACAGAACCAGGAAGCAATTCTACCTGTCAGAACGCTCTCAATGGTGCAAGTGTGAAAAAGGTCCTTAGCACCTGAGAGGGTAGTTTAAAGTGGATGCTGCCAAGCCTTCTTCACCAGGGTGTTGATGTGACAGGACCAAGACAGGTCCTGTGTGATGTAAACACCTAGGTACCGGAAACTTTCTACACTATCCACTGGGGTCCCATTGATGTTAAACGTTTGGTATGACCGCTCCTGCTTTGTGCTGAAGTCCACTATCAACTCCTTGGTCATCAGCATACTTGATGATGGTGGTGGAATTAAAGGCTTACTATTTATTTATTTTATTTTATTTTTTATTTTTATTTTTTTGTGCTTGTGTAAAAAAAGGAAATGATGTCATGCTAGCCCAGTCCAGTTAGAGTTTCACAAGTTATGGAAAAATTATTTTTATTTGCGTTTCTAGGTTTTCTTGCCATTAAAAAAAATGGTACATTTCTGAAAGGCTTGGCTTCTATTCTGTCAAAACACTGCTGACTCTTTTAACAGTGATTTAAAGCTATTTTACTGACATTTTCAGTAACATAATTATCGGTTTAAGTTACAGTTTTTCTCAGTCGCTTTGGAGCATTTCTTGAGTCATCCTTAAGATTTGCAAATCAGTAAGTGCATTCTCTAAACAATGTGAACAAACTGCACAATACATTGGATTTCTTACAAAAGCATGTTTTTTTCTCAAAATCCTTAGTACTTCTTTCAAAATTAAGTATTTGTGTCAATGAACATATCATTGCCATCAAAATACCAAGACCTTTTATCATTGTTTACGAACAAGATAGTCAATGTTTAGTCATTTTTTCAATATAACAATGCTTTATTTTAGTGTTTCCGGATGTAAACTATGTTTTGCATTACAAGTATTGAAAATGCACGAGGCTGAATTGGCAACTATGAATTTTAACAGCACACATTTTCACATTACTGTATGTTGGATATTGATTGTAAGAGACAGGAGAGGATAAATTTTTTCAATTTTTCTTTGCTGATGGACTGTCAAAAAATTTACAAAATAATGTCATTGTGATAGAAAATAAAAAGACACAAATTCAAATTTCAAAAGGTAAACATAGGAAACACTTCTTAGGCAGAACTGCGCATGCCACACTATACAGTGTAATCAGTCTCTACCCCCTGACGTCCCAGTCTGTCGGGCCACAGATTTTCATCCACATCACAAAAGATATCATCCCTTGCAATACAGCGTGGAAAAAATCTTCTAGAATGTCTTATCCAACCTCTGCAGGCTTCTTCTGTGATGTCCTCACATGCTGCATCCATTGCAGCCAGCAGGGTCATCTGAGTATGTGGCTGGCAATCATAAACCTTCCACCTCCATGCTGAATAGAACCCCTCAGTTGGGTTGAGGAATGGGGAATAGGGTGGGAGAAATTGCATCAGCATCCTGTTATGGGTCAGAAACCATTGCCTGATGGTGTTTGAGTGATGGAAACTCACATTATCCCAAAGTATCACATACTTTGGTAAATCATCTCGAAATGGACCCCTCTCGTCATCAGGGATGAGAGCCCTATAGAGGGTCTCTAAGAAGGTGAGAACATGCTGTGTGTTGTATGAACCTATAAGGGGAATATGAGATAGCACACCCTGCTCTGACATAGCAGCACACATAGTGATATTTCCTCCCCGCTGGCCTGGCAAATCAACAGTAGCTCTGTTTCCGATGACGTTTCGAATACGTCTTCTGCTTTTGCTCAGATTGAAGCCAGCCTCATCCACATATATAAAGTTGTAAGGTGGGTTCACTTGACTCCAATTCCATTATACGCTACAACCCAGAAGATACCCAATTAGTTATGCACATTCGTTTAATTTCACAATTATATCAAATGTACACATATTGCATGTTTTTTCCTACAGATATAGCAAATGTACATAGGTCACAAATGCTGTATTATATAAGTCACTATAGGAAAGTTTATGTAAATTAGATAAAGTATGCCCATAGATGTTTTACCTGTACATACTGGTACCGTTGCTCCTTCACTCTGTCACCATTTTTTAAATGGTACACGATACAGCTGTTTCATGCTCATGTGGTGTCTCTTCAACACCCTATCAATAGTTAAGATGCTAACAGACTGGATGTTTTCAAATACATTATTATCTTCTACAACAGCCTGTTGTATTTCCCTTAACCTTATGGCATTGTTTGCTCGGACCATGGTGCAAATAGCCTCCTCTTGTTTAGGTGTGAAAAGCGGTCCTCTGCCACCCCTATGAGGTGATCCTGCAGTCCTGTGTGGAAAAAATGCAATACATATTTACTTAGATGTGTTAGAGAATGTATACACACTTACAGTAACAGCGCAGTCCACACTGGTGGATTACATACCTGTTCTCTCTACGCAATGTTTGAATTATTGAAGACACAGTTGATCTCCCAATATTCGGCTGTACCCTCCGACCCGCCTCAGCCATTGTGAGGCCATGATTGACAACATGGTCCACAACAGTGGCTCTAATTTAATCAGAAATGTGTCTATGTCTCTGGCCTCTTCTTCTTCCTCTTCCTCTATTTTGCCTCCTTACCCTTCCAGCATGCATCCTTATTCTTGGCTCTGGACCATGTTTATTTCCTAGTTGTTCATCCATTTTCAACAATTGTAAATCTGTGTTTTGCTCTTTTTATATACACTCGCCAATTACAGTAAAGGTTCACGAGATACAGCCTTGACCTATTTTAGAGAACTAGTAGATTATTGGTTGATCTGAAAGTAAACACGCCCCTTCATTAGTGACATTCAAGGTTCATCTGCACAATTCATCAAGACACATTTACCAAAAAAGTTTAATAGAACTGTGATGAAGAAAAGCTTGACAAATTTTGACAACTGGTTTAACCATTTTGTACTCACTGACTTATGCAATGAACTGATGCCTAAATGTTTTGGGGGTTAAGACCATTTAGGTGAAACTAGTATAATACATTTTGATCAACATGACATAAGCAACTGATAATGTATGAAAACGCAGACACTTGTACACAATCAATTAAATGTACCAAAGCATTCGCAATTTGATCAAAGCAACGAGAAATGTTCTTATGATGAGCACAAATGACTAAATGATGTGGAGTTTGAACAAGTAGTTTTGAGAATTTCATTTCTGATCCGAGAAACGTTTCAAAGTGACTGAGAAAAACTGTAATCAAAGTTTTCTAAAATTCAGCATGAGACGATTTACATAGATAATAACCACTTAAAAAGTAAGAAACATTTTAGAACATTTTATTTATTGTAGTAACAGCACTATACATAATTTGTATAAAATGAACATTGTTATCTATCTATAATGATATGAACACAGTGCACAAAGTAGAATGCATGATAACTTAATACCAATTAGACCTAATAATACTTTATCTTTCTCAGTCTACCTGCTTATTCTTATTTTTCTTTAGAAAACACATAAACATGCATAAAATTAATCAATTCATCCTTTAACCACAGCTGCATTTTCATGCATATTTCCTTGAACCCAGTCTCTACACTTCCAATCCCTACACTTTTCTTCTTTCCACTTATTGCATTTTAAAACTGTCCCAATTATCTGTTACAAAAACCATTTTGCTAAACCGTGTTTGGGGATTTGGAACATAATAAAACATGCATATATGAGAGAAACTGACTATGACTATGATTATTACTGATTATTACTGTTTTGGACACATATGAATGTCAGGGTACACCCTGCTTCTTCGCCTCCGCTCGGAGCTCATCACCATTCTACTGATTCCAAACACCTGCCTCTCGTTTATCGTGCCCATATAACCACCTCTCTCACCCCATTTTAGCGTCCGTTATTGTTTGCATTGGTGTCTATGTGTTTTTGCTTCATTACGCCATTAAAGTTTTTTGGGTTTTTGGTGCTTCGGCTTCCGCCTCAGTCACTTGCCTAACAATGAAGGAAGAATAAGATGGTGGAAACTGAAGGAGGAAGAGTGTAGTGTGAGATTCAGGGAAGAGGTCAGACAGGGGCTCGGTGGTGGTGAAGAGGTGCTGGATGATTGGGCAACTACTGCAGAAGTGATATGGGAGACCGCTAGAAAGATACTTGGTGTGACATCTAGAAATAGAAAGGAAGGAAGACAAAGAGATGTGGTGGTGGAATGAGGAAGTGCAGGAGAGCATAAGGAGAAAGAGGTTGGCAAAACAGTGGGATCCACAAAGTGATGAGAAAAGTAGGCAGGAGTACAAGGAGATGCGGCAGCAGGTAAAGAGGGACGTGGTGAAAGCCAAGGAAAAGGCATATGAGGAGCTGTATGAGAAGTTGGACACTAAGGAAGGAGAAAAGGATTTATACCGATTGGCCAGGCAGAGAGACCGAGCTGGGAAGGATGTGCTGCAAGTTAGAGAAATAAAGGATTGAGATTGAAACGTGTTGACTAGTAAGAAGAGTGTGTTGAGAAGATGGAGGATTTTGAGCAGGTGATAAGGAAAGTGAGAGAGAGAGAAGGTTGGATGATGTGGAGTTGGTGAAGCAGGAAGTGGATAGGATTAATAAAGAGGAAGTGAGAGCAGCGATTAAGAGAATGAAGAGTGGTAAGTTGGAAGGACTAGATGACATACCAGTAGAAGCGTGGAGATGTTTAGGAGAGATGTCAGTGGAGTTTTTAACAAGATTGTTCAACAATATTTTGGAAGGTGAGAAGATGCCTGAGGAATGGAGAAGGAGTGTGCTGGTACCGATCTTTAAGAATAAGGGAGATGTGCAGACCTGCAGTAACTACAGGGGAATTAAGTTGATCAGTCACAGTTATGGGAAAGAGTAGTGGAAGTCAGGCTGAGGAAAGAGGTGACCATCTGTGAGCAACATTATGGTTTTATGAAGAGGAAGAACACTAAAGATGCAATATTTGCTTTGAGAATGTTGATGGAGAAGTTTAGAGAAGGTCAGAAGGAGTTGCATTGTGTGTTTGTGGATTTAGAGAAAGCATATGACAGGGTGGAGAGAGGTGTTGTGGTATTGTATGAGGAAGTCATGTGTCTCAGAGAAGTATGTGAGGGTGGTGCAGGACATGTATGAGGACAGTGTGACAGCAGTGAAGTGTGCAGTAGAACGACAGACTGGTTCAAGGTGGAGGTTGGACTGCATCAAGGATCAGCTCTGAGTTTGCAGTGGTGATGGACACGTTGACGGACGAGGTCAGACAGGAGTCTCCATAGACTATGATGATATTGTGATTAGTGGTGAGAGTAGGGAGCAGGTTGAGAAGAGCCTGGAGAGGAGGAGATATGCGCTGGAGAGAAAGGGAATGAAAGTCAGTAGGAGTAAGACAGAGTACATGTGTGTGAATTAAGGGGAGGGCAGTGGAGTGGTGCGGTTACAGGGAGAAGAGGTGGAGAAGGTGGAGGAGTTCAGGTACCTGGGGTCAACACTGCAAAGTAATGGAGAGTGTGTGAAAAGAATAAAAGAGTGCAGGCAGGGTGGAGTGGGTGGAGAAGAGTGGCAGAAGTGATTTGTGATAGAAGGGTATTTGTGAGAGTGAAAGGAAAGTTTATTGTGGTGAGACCTGTGATGTTGTATGGTTTAGAGACAGTGGCATTGAGTAAAAGATAGGAGCTGGAGGAAGCAAAGCTGAAGATGTTGAGGTTTTTGTTGGGAAGAAACGACGATAGACAGGATTGGAAACGAGTTTATTAGAGGGACAGCGCATGTTGGACGTTTTGGAGACAAGGTGAGGGAGGTGAGATTGAGATGGTTTGCACATGTGCAGAGGAGGGACATGGGGTATATCAGTAGGAGAATGCTGAGGATGCAGCCACCAGAAAGGAGGAGAAGAGGAAGGCCAAAAAGGAGGTTTATGGATGTGGTGAAGGAAGACATTCAGGTAGTTGGTTTGAAAGAGGCAGATGTAGAGGACAGGGGAGTATGGAGACGGATAATCCACTGTGGTGACCCCTAATGGGCCGGAAGAAGAAGAAGAAGAAGAAGAAGAAGAAGAAGAAGAAGAAGACTGTTTTGGACACATAATATGAATTATTTAATTAGTCATGAAAATTTGTATTTATTTTGGGGAAGACAACGACAAGCCAGTTAGTGTAAGTTTTCATTCACTAATATTTTTGGTTAACAGCTACAGCAAGTTTGTTGTTAGTAGTGCATAATAAATGGGCCTTCTTCTTGTACTAAAAGATTAACTGAGTAAAAGTGCATATGTATTTACCTTGAATTGTACTTGGGTATCACAAGTAAAAGTACTGATCTATTTGAATTATATGTTAACAATTTATGAAGTTAAATGTTCCTTTCTCCTGAACATTATATCTTAATAAGGAAAGAGTTTTTCAGTGTGTACAAACAATGAGGCTGCAGAACTGCTCTGATAAAAACCATGGGTTTATAAATTCACTTGAGCTGTAATGCAGGTAATCTTTAACATAGTGAGGGTGAGCTGTAACGCAGGTGAGCAGTAATGCAGATGAAGGTGAGCAGTAACGCAGGTGAGCAGTAACGCAGGAGAAGGTCAGCAGTAAAGCAGGTGAGCTGTAACGCATGTAAGCAGTAATGCAGATGAAGATGAGCTGTAACGCAGGAGAAAGTTAGCAGTAATGCAGGTGAGGATGAGCTGTAACGCAGGTGAGCTGTAATGAAGGTGAGCTGTAACGCAGGAGAAGGTGAGCAGTAATGCAGGTGAGGGTGAGCAGTAACGCAGGTGAGCAGTAACGCAGGAGAAGGTGAGCTGTAACGCAGGAGAAGGTGAGCTGTAAAGGCAGGAGAAGGTGAGCTGTAAAGGCAGGAGAAGGTGAGTGTCGGAACTCAGAGCCCGTCTCTGAGGCGACACATCGAGGGTGGATTTCTTTGCTCAGAGGATTCCCAATAATGCCCAGCCAATTCTAGAAAAAACACAAATATAATAGACACAAACCGCCAATGAAGGATCCTCAGTCCTGGATGAGTAAAAGCAAAACTTCTTTATTTCCATGCACGTTCCAAAGAGCTCAGTAGAAGGTGGGTACTTCACATCAAAATGAACAGCACATCAACAAATGATAGAGCACGCCATAGTGAGGAAGTACACTGACTGTTCGTTTCGCGCTTGTATTTATACCCTGTAGCCACCGTGTCTTTTCTATTTTTTCAAATTCTTTGGCCTTGAGAAATTCCCCTTATGTCTGCCTTCTTGCCGTTCCTTGTCCCCTTTTGCCTATCCTTGTCAATTCCCCTTATGTCTGCCTTCTTCTGCCAAGTCCCCTTATGTCTCGGATCTTGCCTATCCTTGTCAATTCCCCTTATCTTTGGCCTTGGTGTTCATTCTTCCAAATAACACCATATTTGGAGTTCCTGTTTTTTCCAATTTCCCTTATATTCGGCCCATAATTTTATACATAAAAAAAATATGAGTGAGTATAAAGCCCTTATTTCTCTCTGGATTCAACCATACGTTCTTCAGTCTCTCAAGTGTGAACAACCTTTTTGCGGCCTATTTTGTCCTCCTGCATTTGCAATGGGTAAGTGTTATGCTTTATTCTTTTATAATGCTGTTTTGCTATTCTACTTTCATTTAATTGAGTTATAGCATTGTTTGTATACTGTGCTTGATTATAATACTTTTAATTAATAGTTGTATGCGCCTAGGTTATATTTTAATTGTGCATTCTGAACTGAATGTTACACTGTGTGTAGAATCTTTTTTCTTGCATGAGTGTTATCTTTTGCTTATGCCCGTCGTCACCGTGATTTGACCCTGTCTAATATCTTATCTCTGTTGGTCTCTTTGCTCAGCTCCACCACGTTTGCCTCCCAGAACGACTCAGTTGGGCATTCTTCGCCGACAATTTCGCCAGTTTCAGCTCTCCTTACTTGCCGCTGAGCTTACTCATTTTCTTGAACATCTTTCCAGCCCAAGTGTCCCTGAGGATGCCTTCCTGCCTCCTCGCATTGTGCAGAGCACTTCTACGCGTGACAAGAGCACACAGACTTCTCCTGAGCTCAACAGCCGTCACGGATGCTCCTACTTCCTGACACTACACCACAGTTTTCTCCCTATCCTTCACACTGGCCTGTTGCTTTGCCAAGTCACCGTGCTCCTGTGCCTTCACCTGGCTTCGGGCCAAGCCGCTCTTTCATGTCTCCTGCCCATGCTTCTGTGTCTTCACCCGGCCTTGGGCCTAGCTACTCC
This sequence comes from Silurus meridionalis, assembly GCF_014805685.1. Classification (NCBI taxonomy): domain Eukaryota; kingdom Metazoa; phylum Chordata; class Actinopteri; order Siluriformes; family Siluridae; genus Silurus; species Silurus meridionalis. The sequence goes on along the minus strand of NC_060889.1, from coordinate 6,485,251 downwards.
TACATGTCTCCTGCAGCTGCTGAAGCCCGTACGCCTTGCTATTTCAATAAAGATGCTTAATCTCCCTCAAGTTTGTTTCCTGTCCTTCTTTGCCTATTCTATACACTCATAACATTCAGTCAGATTCTATCCTACTCACACATGTAAATACCCTATTATTATTATTAATACTTGATGTAACTAAAGGTTTGATTAACATATAGATCAAATAGGTTTTGTCAGACTACTTCTATTATATCTAATAAGTTCTATATTGCTTTATTAAGTTAATTAGGTTAATTTAGTTTGATAATATTAGTTTGATTATAACACACGCTAGATATGGTTGATTAAAATATTTTTCTCGACATTACTCCCCCCTCTGAGACTTTATAGTCTCACATTCCGCTTATAACCACTTATAACCATTTCTCAATCATACATGTCATGTAATACAGCAGTAGAACAAAGTAAAAGTCTTTGACTTCTTTGGCATATGTAGTTTTCTTCTGACCCAGATACTTTGCGTATCGCAGGGGTCTTGTTGGAGCCCTGGAAGAGGTTACTAGCACTTTACCAGGCACTCGTGTGTTGAAAAGAATAATAAAGCAAAAACAAAAAGTAAAAGAAATAAAAGCAAAATGATTAAGATCGACAATGCAACATTATAAGATCGACAATGCAACATTATAAGATCGACATTACTCCCACCCTCACACTAATGGGTGCGCCAAACCACAACATCGATGAACTAGGAGTGGGCGAAAAACCCTGTAGACAAACATGCCAGGGAAAATTCCCACTCTGCCCGCCAGTGGCGCGACCGTGGAATCACCACCAAGGTCATCCTTAGTCGTGGGTGTACATGCAGTTAAATATGAGACACATAAACAAAATGAAAATTGAAATTAAACAATGTAGTCCGCATAATGTGCGATATCTGTGAATCAGGATAGGGCGACAGTGCCAATCCCGATGTGTTGCTGGTTCCGTTGTCCATAGAACATAGCCTCCTAAGGTAATGGTGTAGTACGTTACAGTAGTGCGTTGCATGACGAAGGTCGTAAGCAGGAAACTATGGGTGTTTCGGGCTCTTGTTGAGAAGGAAAGAACCCCAAATGACTCAGCCAGGGAGATTGCGCAACGTATTGTGAAGACTCGGGTGACCATCTGGAGTCCACCAGGAAGATTATAGACAGAGTTCTGAATGGAGTCTAACCACGTTCCCTCCGGAGAAAACATGTTAGCATGGCGCAAAATGGCGGTCACTGGTCTCGCTGGTCCTCATCTGTTTCCCAAGCAAACTCATCCTCTGTGGAGGAAAACCGAACCACTCATGGGGTCCATCATGGCACCGGTCACCCAAAGGACAGTCGTCACCGTCTTGGCACCACAAGCAATGTGTCTGATGGTCATAGGTTAGGCTGCACACGCCTCACAGGGACCCCTGAATGTGTCGAAGGCGAAGCGATATCCCTCATAACATGTTTCTGCGAATGCACACACACCAGGAAACAGTCGCAGATTCGGCTGTAGCCACCTGGGTTCACCAGCGCCATGTTCCTGCACACAACATGAAGAACTCACAACAACAACATGGTTCATACAACATAATTTGGACAAGCAACGACTTAAAGCATTTGCCATGAAAGTGGGAAATATAGAAGTAAACCTCCACGGGTATGTTATTAGTATCAAGATCAGTAATCAGGCACAGATAGATAGATGGCTAGACAGATATACATCTGTATACATAATACAAAGGATATTAGTAAAAGGATATGTTTGGTGTGCAGCACTACGTGAGTGCATCCAGTTGGCACCATAATCAACAGCAGCTGAACCCAAAAAACATATAGCTGGACAAAGATGAGTGGTGTCATAAGGTGCTTTGTCACATGCCTCTAACCCTACTGTCGGCATAACACGAGGTGGACGTCGAGATCTTCTGTCACATACAATGCACGTAGAGTGGGGCACTGCTGCATGCCCCGAATCCACCATCCATTGTCTGTACAGGTTAAGGTTTGGCTGAATGTTTGTAGTTTCAGCATATTGCTTTACTGATGTTACATTGATTCTTTCCGCGCATCTGAAACAGGTCGGGGCTTTTGGGTTAGAGGGATAGTTGGGGTTCTTGTATCTGAAACTAAATTGTATTCTAGGTAAGTTCATCCCTTCCTGCCAGTTAGGGACATATACTAGAATTTTATACAAAACATCCCCATACGCTAGAGATTCTACTGAGGTTCTTTCAAACGTGCCATGCGGGATCCCTACTTGGGAAAACCAAATACCATAAAAGCGTAATATCAATACAACTGCGGGTGCCTAATATGCGAGGTATAACTCTGTGGGGTACTCCAGTGACCACTATAATGTCTGTTTCTTTATCCGTGTCAGTCATTCGAGCCTCAAGTCTCATCTCGTATTCAGGAGTGTTTTTTATCTCTGTAGAGTTGCAGGGATGAAAAAGGGATATAGTATATGTTATAAACATATGTTGTGCAGTTACTGGAAAGGATGGTAGGACCTTGGTGTTATTTAAAAACGCCCAATGCACACCGGAACTGTTCTGCAAGTACGTTTCTGGCCATATGTAGCGAAACCTTTGCAGCCTGTTCTGAAGTGAGACTAGTTTTAGCAAGGTGACCTAGAGACCCTAGTGGTTTAGACCTTTTGTATCTATTTGTGGACATTGTGCGGGTTGGGAATAGTTATTTAGGGAAATGTTGGACAAAGGGACTGATATATCTGCTGGACGATGTAAATTACGGTTAATGAAAATGTAAGGGCAAATGAACCATACTGCTAAAGCCATAACGAGTACTGCCCAGTGTCTGTTGGTGAGAGTCCGTTTGGACTTTAGAATTTTTCATCATGGTTCCACAGGTAGATCGATATCTAAGTCTACTAGATCTTGTAGATTAAGAGTGTCAAACTGTTCAGGTGGAGTGACAGTGTTTTCTTCGTTGCCTAGTAGTCTCTGCACAGTCTCTTCTAGTTTGTCAGAGTCTAGTGTGTCATGTGGTGGTCGTGAATCAACCTGATACGAACAACCTGGCCTCGGTTCTCCTTCAACTGGCCGTGGTTGTGTGGTTTTGGCACGTGTCCTGTATGCTGGTCCTCTGTCCTGTGCTGGGCCTGCGCCGTCGTCGTCGTCTTCTGAGTCGTCAGAGTGGGCGCAGCGTGCCAACTCAGCCGAGATTTCCTCCACTCTGGTCCTTTCACCGCAGCTCTGCAACAATGGTTAAGATGATACCAGTATTCCTTACCTTCAACCTTGACTGCGGTAGGAGTTGCTAGTACCACCTTGAATGGGCCTTCACGGCGTGGCTCACTCCAGTGTTTCCTTTTGAACACTTTGATATACACGTAGTCACCTGGTTGCACCTGCTGTAGTGGCTCATCAACCTGTGCCCGTGTGTGGCTTCACGGACCTGTAAATATAAAGTTCTGTGTATTTGCGTCAGATGTTTGCAATAACTAGACATGTCTGCTTCAAGTTGTTCAAGTGAGGAGCCTGTGTAAGGTCCTTGTGTAAAAGCAACTGGCATGGGTCGTCCTGTCAGCAACTCATGTGGTTTCAGGTGTGTGTTGCGATTTGTTTGAGAGCGCATTTTCATCAATGCCAGTGGGAGAGCCTGTACCCAATTCAGATCTGTGCTAGCACAAATTTTGCTATTTTCTCCTTCAACACTCCATTTGCTCTCTCAACCATTCCTTGTGACTGTGGATGGTAAACACACCCCATTCTTTGCTTGATACACAAAGCTTCTGCAAATGCTTTGATCACATTATTTACAAAATGTGGTCCATTGTCAGAGCTCAGCTTGTCAGGTATCCCAAACCTTGGAATCACTTCCCTGATCAAAAACTTAGCTACAGTCTTTGCGTCATTCTTGGCAGTAGCTGTTGCCTCTACCCATCTGCTAAAACGATCTATTACTACCAAGATGTATATTTTCCCTTCCTTCCTATCTGCCATGTCCACAAAGTCCATCATCAAATGTCGAAATGGTCCCCTTGGTTCAGGAATGTGGCTGATTGGTGCTGTGAAATGTTTCCTGACATTTCGTGCTGCACATAGCTCACAGGACCTCAGGAATTTGTCCACCATACTGGCCAGATATGGCGACCACCAATTCCTTCGGATTGTGTCTATGGTCTCCCAAAGATTACAGTGATCTACCCCATGTGCTTCAGTAATGAGCTTGGTAAAGAGCTAATGGTGCTACCCACACTCCATCAATACTTCTCCATAACCCTGTGTTGGGGTCTTGTACTGCCCTCGTTTTTCCATCTCTCTTCTCCTCTCCACTTGCTACATCCTGATATTCCCCAAGATCTTCCTCTGTTACCTGCCCTCGCACTTCCTCATGTTCTTCATCTTGTACCATCATCACTTTCACACAGTCTTTTTCTACTGCTGCACTTTTAGCTGCCTCATCTGCTGCCGCATTACCTCTACTGACCATATCTCCATCAGATTTGTGGGCTTTACACTTCACAATGGCTAATGCCTTTGGAAGCATCATTGCTTTGAGCAAATCCGAAATTGCAGGACCATGTAAAATGGATGATCCATCAGCTCTCTGGAAACCCCTTTGTTCCCAGATGGGTCCAAATGTGTGACATACCCCATGTGCATATGTTGAATCAGTGTAAATAGTACACCTTCCTCCTGCTCCCAGCCTACATGCTGCTGTTAACGCTTTTATTTCTGCCAATTGGGCAGAACAAGGTTGTGGTACACTTACACTAGCTAGTACTCAAACGAGTCATCTTCCTCATTGTGCATGACCACAGCATATCCTGCTTTATTGCCATCATTCGCACGATAGCAAGAACCGTCCACAGACAAAACAATTTGGGCATTTTGCAATGGTTGGTTCTCTAGGTCATCTCTAGCTTTTAGAAATTTCTCTGCTTCTGTAGTGCACTCATGGGGAATTCCTCATCTGATAAGACCACTCGATCAGCTGGATTGATTGTGAGGCACCTCTCAATTGTTAGTTCTGGTGCAGACAGGATGACATCATACCCTGTCTTTCGTGCATTCGTGATCACAAACTTTTGACTTGTCAGCAGAGCATGTAATGCATGAGAAGTGTACAGGGTCACTGGATGACCCATCGTGATTGTTGATGCTTTTCGATAGGCAAATGCTGCGCTGCCAATCCTCTGTAACAAGGTGGCATGCCTTTTTCCACATTGTCAAGAGCCGTACTATAGTATGCAATTGGCTTCTTTCCCATGCTCTGTTGCTGTTGTGCTAAAATGGCTGATGCAAAACCTCGTCTCTCTGACACATAGAGGTGAAATGGTTTTGTGTAGTCTGGACAAGCTAGTGCTGGGGCAGATTTTAGATCACTTTTGATTGTTTCAAAAGCCTTTTTTCCTTCCTCTGTCCAGACCACACGTGCGCTAGATTTTGTCTGATCAGCTGCTTTCATCATGTCTCTGAGAGGTTGTGCTTTCAACGCAAAGTCACAAATCCACGGTCTGCTAAAACCTGCTAAACCCAGGAATGACAACATATGTTGCACTGTTTGAGGTTGTGGTGTTTTCTGAATTGCCTCTACATGAGAGGCGAGATTTTGCGTGTAGTGCCTTGAGCACTCTACCCAAATATTCTACCTTTTGTTGGCAGAATTGCAATTTTTCCTTACTGACCTTGTGTCCATTATGAGCTAGGGTTTCCAGGACCTTTAACGAGTCCTTCATGCACTGTTCTTTAGTTTGACTACAAATCAGTAGGTCATCCACATTTTGAAGCAAACTGCTTTGAATGTCTAGATCTGCCAGATCTCGTGCTAACACCTGGTTAAAATTGATGGACTTTCACAATACCCTTGTGGCAGACGTGTAGGTGTATTGTTTTCCCCGTATGTGAATGCAAACAGAAACTGAGACTCAGGATGCAGAGGTACACTAAAAAATGCTGAGCATAAATCAATCACCGTGTAACATTTAGTCCCTTCAGGGATGTTTGTTAACAGTGTGTGTGGATCGGGTACTACAGGATTTTCTGCTACCACCACGATTTATTGGTCTTAAATCATGGACCAATCTCCACTTGTCTGAATTTGGTTTTCTGACCGGAAAAATGGGGTGTTGCAAGGGCTGTTTGTTGGAATTAACACTCCTGCTTCAACTAGTCCTTCAATGGTTGGTCTTATCCTTCTATCGCTTGTTGCGACAATTGGTATTGCTTCTGGTAAGGTAACTGCACATTGGGTTTTAATTGAATTTTCTCCAACCCTGATGACTTAACTAACCCTACATCTGTCTGATGTTTAGTCCATAGCTTTTCCGGAATTTGTTTCAGTACCTGTTCTTCTTCTAGTTCAGCCTGTTCTTCCTTCTGTTGCCATTGTCCTACCTGTCCTACTTGTGTTCTCACTTGCATCTGTCTGTTGATCAAAATAGTGTGAGCTACCACACTGTCTTCAGCTGTTAGTTTTATTCTGAGATATTTCCTGTCTAATGTCATGCTCATATTTTCTACCACTGGTATCCATTCAGTTATCTGGCTTGCTTCTCTGACCATTGGCCCTAAGTCTTTTGATTTAAAATTTTGCCCGATCATTAGGGAGACATGTGGAACAGAGTTCTCGACTGAATACCACTGTGCAATGTGGTCTGGTAGTTGTACTGTTGCAGCTATCCCTTGGGGACCAAGGATCATGTTCTCTGCTTTGAGACTGTACTGGTTCCTTCTACATGTTCTCCCACAAAGTCTCATATTCTTCATCTTGTCCCCCCTCATCGTACCTTATTGTGCAATGCCATGGTTTTCTGGTTTCTTCACAGTCTGGACGCATGTTTGTAAACCATATTTTCCAGTGGTCATATAGCTTGTGAATTTCTGAGGATGTCCCGTCGAGTTCCAGCCAATAGACTTTATCCAGTGTTTGTTGTTCTATTTTTCTTTCTACCATCACACACTGTTGAGCTAGGATTTCAGGAAGTTCGACCCACACTCCTGTAGGTCCACAGAAGATTTTTGCTCCTAGCTTACACAGTACATCTCTGCCTAATAGATTTGCTGGGGTATTGGGGGAATACAACAATGGTGCTTGTATTGTGATTCCTTCTACTGTTATGTCTTGTGGCTCTGTGAAATGCAAAGTTTGAGTTTTACCCGAGAAGCCTACTGTCTTTACTGCTTTGCGTGAGAGGGGGAGCTTAGAGCCTTCTTTTCCAATGCTTGTAAATGTTGCTCCTGTGTCAATCAAAACGATGTCTGGAGCTGGTTATTCACATCCACCATTATGGTTGGTTCTTGTGCAGGGTACAGTGAGGTGGGGCACTGTACCAGCTCCCCGCTCTGGCTTCTCTGGGCATCTTCACATGTTACCTTGAGGTGGTCCCGGAGTTTGTTGATTCTGCTGATTCTGGCCCATCCATGGTCCTGCCCAATTTCCGGGGTCTTGCCAGCTTTGATTTTGTTGCTGGTTTCCTTGCTGTTGTCTTATTGGATAGGGGCAGTTTCTCATCATGTGATTGGGATCTTGACAGTTCCAGCATCTTCCTCCTCTCGGTGGTTGATAATTTCTTGGTTGAAACATTCCTCCTCTTCCTCTGCCTCTTCCTTGCCCTTGCCCCCACCCTCTGTTTTGTGGTGGATATTGTTGATACATTGGATAGGTCATTATTGGTTGTCCCACAGGCATTAGTTGCTGATTTCCTTGATCTGACTAGCTGGATCCTGCTGTGCATTTGTTGGTATCATCATGACTGCTGCTTGTTTAGCTGAACTTTTCTCTTCTTTGCGTTTCTCTTGATTTTCTTGTTTGCTCCGTGCTATCTCTCCGAGCTGTGCTTTGTGCAGCAATGTTATTAAATCTTCTGCTGCTTGTTTACTTGCTTCCTTCTTTTTCCTGTGCATTTCCACAGCATGTGTGACATTTGCCTGGAAAGCTGCCCAGGGCAGTGCATTAAGTCCCACAACTGATTCAAGCTGTTCTTGTACTTCACTTGGAAGCGCCCTCTTCAAAATTATTTTGAATAATGTGAGGTTAGCCGTTGTCTCATCCCATGCTGACCCCATCTCTTCAGCCCATGCTTTCTGTAACTTAAGAATGAAGGCCGCAGCTCCTTCTTTTTCGTCCATTTTCAGGTTTTCCACCTTGGTTAGATCAGATTGAGTTGGGTATGCAGATCGAAGTGCATTCCATACGTCATTTCTTTTCACTCCAAATGTCCAGCGATCATAATCTTTCTTGTACTTTAGGGGTGCTTTCACACCTTTCTTGCCTCTGTTTTTTGCTTTTTCTGGCGATGTCTTTGATTCTGGTCATGCTCAGGTGGTTCTAGTTCCTCTCGCTTTCTTTCCCATTCTTCAGGTGGGATATCTAAGTCATAATCATGTTCATAATCATATCTCCCTTCATTGCCGCTTTCTTCATTATCTCCCTCTTCTCCTTCAAGATTCTGAAATAACACTGTTTGTTTGTCTTGCTCTTCCTTTGTTCATTTTGTTGTCTGAAGCTAGTAATTCCATCCTCCTTCAATGCGTCCTCCTGTTATGTCTAGTTGTATGTCGTGATACTCTCTCTTTCCTAGTACTGGGTAGAAGCTAATCACCTTTGGCTTCTTTACTTCAGCATATGGTGGTGCTTTCTTCTGTTCCTCAAACTCCTCCAATGGTGGGGCTGAGGCCTTTTCTGACCCTTTTCCTCCTTACTTCCTGTTCCTTCTCTGTCTTTTCTTTGTGCACTTTTAACATCTCCCCTCATGCTCAAACCATTCAATGATGTCTAATTTCCGTTTTGTCTTTTCCTTCTTCTCTTTTTTTATTTCTCCCCAATTTCTTATTCTGGTCTTCATTACATCACACTTTTCTTTATTAAATGTTCCTCTTCTGGCCATTGCAAATCCCAGTTGTCAGGTTTTCCATTTTTCATGTATTTTTGATCTCCTTTTCAGCCCCTTTATGCCTTATAATTATCACATCTACAGGTGTGATTGGGGATTCCTCCTTGCTCATGATGCACCCTGTCTCGCTCTGTGTGCTTCTCTCACGGTGGCCTGGGTTTCTATTTTGAGCAGACCACTTTAGATGGACGTTTATCCGTCTCACTGTCTTACAAGGTCGTGTTGGATTCTTTCGGCTTTGTCCACTTAACGAGTTGATTTTATCGATTAGAATCGAGGTGGCTACACCTCTTTCCCACAAAACCTCTTTAGGTTCTACTACAACAGTTGCCGTCAGTCCTGAGCAATAATTAGATTGTTCAGGTACTTCTGCATTTAATTCTATCAATGGTTCCTCGTCTTCGTTGTGTGGGTCTGCTATGAAATCAAACAGGTGTATCACGGCTTTACTAGGTTTAGGGGCTTTCACTAGGGTGCGCAATACTGGGCTTAACAGTTGAGGTTTCAGACGCTTTTATTTTTCATACCAGTTTTCCTCTGGGAATATCTGGTGTAACACCTCTATGCCATGTAATCGTGTAATAGCCCACAATTTGTCTTGTATCTACTTCTCTGTCTGCCTCCTCTCTATACTGTTTCTATCTTTATATGTTCTTTCGTCCCAAAATGAGTTCTAAGTCCGTTCGTCTCTATCTCTATGTCTATCAAATCCATACATTTATCTTGCTATATTTTCTCTATTTGATTTATTCGTTTATTCGCACTGTGTATGTCCGAGTGTATGCATGTATGTGTGTGTGTGTGTCAGCGAGCGAACACTATGTGTGTGCTATACTCCGTGCGCCTATGCGCATGCGCACCCCCCTTCGTGCGCTCCGTGTCTATACGCGCGTGCCCGCGCCCCCTCCTTTTCTGCTCCGTCCCTCGTCCACGCGCAGCTCTCCTGTGCTTCTAATGTGTGCGCGTATATACCATGCTATTTTATCAATAGTACAGATATGCAAATAATATGAGTATACTCACAAACTCAGCATCATCCCAAGCAGCGTAAGCAAACAGCAAGCAACAATACAAACACAGGCATACATATAAATTCACAGACAAAACATCAACATACAGAAAACACCACTATAAATCCGGTTTTTTACAAAAACACGCTTTTCACGAACAATATGACAACAACACTTACACAACTGCAGTTACAACGTTTCTCTTTTTACCGTACATGTACACATGGCCATCACTTCATCTCAATAATCTCAATATCCTCGGGTCCCACCCCGTACTCGTAACGGTGACTCTCCGAGCCCTTTACTCTTATACTGACAACTCACGACCTTTTAAATGTACCCTTTCCACCCCAGGTTACGAATCTGGATCCCCTAGTAAAGACCTATGGTATCTTTCCTGTTTTTAGACCATATGAGAAGTGTTGTCTTCTCACATCGGGACTTGCACCCGAATCACCAAGACTTCACTTTTGGGTTTACACGATTTCGGTCTGCTTAGTCTGCAACCTAATTAGACCATATGGAAAGTCCGACAGACTAAGGTACAAACAATTAGCCGTAGTTTCACGTGGGTCCCACCCTGCGTCTCTATACGCAGTGACTCTCCACCTCACAACTTATGTCTTTACTTTTGCTTATACTCATCCAACACTAATTTTCCACCCGATAGTTCTTTGGCCCTAGGCCAGCAGTCTATACCCTCCCGGGCCGACAACCTCATAGGCATACAGTTACTAATCACAGACTTTGAGTATAACAGGTGTCTGCTTACCTTTTTTCTCTGAATTTTTGTTTCCAGCGGCTGTAGCCCACAGGATGCTCGGTCCCCTGTTCAGGTTTTCGACCTTTGTGCTGACCTTCAGGGCCCCACGTTGGCGCCAATAAATATGTCGGAACTCAGAGCCCGTCTCTGAGGCGACACATCGAGGGTGGATTTCTTTGCTCAGAGGATTCCCAATAATGCCCAGCCAATTCTAGAAAAAACACAAATATAATAGACACAAACCGCCAATGAAGGATCCTCAGTCCTGGATGAGTAAAAGCAAAACTTCTTTATTTCCATGCACGTTCCAAAGAGCTCAGTAGAAGGTGGGTACTTCACATCAAAATGAACAGCACATCAACAAATGATAGAGCACGCCATAGTGAGGAAGTACACTGACTGTTCGTTTCGCTTGTATTTATACCCTGTAGCCACCGTGTCTTTTCTATTTTTCAAATTCTTTGGCCTTGAGAAATTCCCTTATGTCTGCCTTCTTGCCGTTCCTTGTCCCCTTTGCCTATCCTTGTCAATTCCCTTATGTCTGCCTTCTTCTGCCAAGTCCCCTTATGTCTCGGATCTTGCCTATCCTTGTCAATTCCCCTTATCTTTGGCCTTGGTGTTCATTCTTCCAAATAACACCATATTTGGAGTTCCTGTTTTTCCAATTTCCCTTATATTCGCCCATAATTTTATACATAAAAAATATGAGTGAGTATAAAGCCCTTATTTCTCTCTGGATTCAACCATACGTTCTTCAGTCTCTCAAGTGTGAACAACCTTTTGCGGCCTATTTTGTCCTCCTGCATTTGCAATGGGTAAGTGTTATGCTTTATTCTTTTATAATGCTGTTTTGCTATTCTACTTTCATTTAATTGAGTTATAGCATTGTTTGTATACTGTGCTTGATTATAATACTTTTAATTAATAGTTGTATGCGCCTAGGTTATATTTTAATTGTGCATTCTGAACTGAATGTTACACTGTGTGTAGAATCTTTTTTCTTGCATGAGTGTTATCTTTTGCTTATGCCCGTCGTCACCGTGATTTGACCCTGTCTAATATCTTATCTCTGTTGGTCTCTTTTGCTCAGCTCCACCACGTTTGCCTCCCAGAACGACTCAGTTGGGCATTCTTCGCCGACAATTTCGCCAGTTTCAGCTCTCCTTACTTGCCGCTGAGCTTACTCATTTTCTTGAACATCTTTCCAGCCCAAGTGTCCCTGAGGATGCCTTCCTGCCTCCTCGCATTGTGCAGAGCACTTCTACGCGTGACAAGAGCACACAGACTTCTCCTGAGCTCAACAGCCGTCACGGATGCTCCTACTTCCCTGACACTACACCACAGTTTTCTCCCTATCCTTCACACTGGCCTGTTGCTTTGCCAAGTCACCGTGCTCCTGTGCCTTCACCTGGCTTGGGCCAAGCCGCTCTTTCATGTCTCCTGCCCATGCTTCTGTGTCTTCACCCGGCCTTGGGCCTAGCTACTCCTACATGTCTCCTGCAGCTGCTGAAGCCCGTACGCCTTGCTATTTCAATAAAGATGCTTAATCTCCCTCAAGTTTGTTTCCTGTCCTTCTTTGCCTATTCTATACACTCATAACATTCAGTCAGATTCTATCCTACTCACACATGTAAATACCCTATTATTATTATTAATACTTGATGTAACTAAAGGTTTGATTAACATATAGATCAAATAGGTTTTGTCAGACTACTTCTATTATATCTAATAAGTTCTATATTGCTTTATTAAGTTAATTAGGTTAATTTAGTTTGATAATATTAGTTTGATTATAACACACGCTAGATATGGTTGATTAAAATATTTTTCTCGACATGAGCTGTAAAGGCAGGAGAAGGTGAGCAGTATTGCAGGTGAAGATGAGCTGTAACGCATGTGAGCTGTAATGAAGGTGAGCTGTAACGCAGGAGAAGGTGAGCAGTAATGCAGGTGAGGGTGAGCAGTAACGCAGGTGAGCAGTAACGCAGGAGAAGATGAGCAGTAATGCAAATGAAGGTGAGCAGTAACGCAGGTGAGCAGTAACGCAGGTGAGCTGTAACTCATGTAAGCAGTAATGCAGATGAAGGTGAGCTGTAACACAGGAGAAGCTGAGCTGTAACGCAGGAGAAGGTGAGCTGTAACGCAGGAGAAGGTGAGCTGTAACGCAGGTGAGCTGTAATGAAGGTGAGCAGTAATGCAGGTGAGGGTGAGCAGTAACGCAGGTGAGCAGTAACGCAGGAGAAGGTGAGCTGTAACGCAGGAGAAGGTGAGCTGTAAAGGCAGGAGAAGGTGAGCAGTAATGCAGGAGAAGGTGAGCTGTAACACAGGAGAAGGTGAGCTGTAAAGGTAGGAGAAGGTGAGCAGTAATGCAGGTGAGGATGAGCTGTAACGCAGGAGAAGGTGAGCTGTAATGAAGGTGAGCTGTAAAGGCAGGAGAAGGTGAGCAGTAATGCAGGAGAAGGTGAGCTGTAACGCAGGAGAAGGTGAGCAGTAAAGCAGGAGAAGGTGAGCATAGTGAGGGTGAGCTGTAGCAGGAGAAGGTGAACATAATGAGGGTGAGCTGTAACGCAGGTGAGCAGTAACGCAGGAGAAGATAAGCAGTAATGCAGATGAAGGTAAGCAGTAAAGCTGGTGAGCAGTAACGCAGGAGAAGGTGAGCAGTAAAGCAGGTGAGCTGTAACACATGTAAGCAGTAATGCAAATGAAGGTGAGTTATAACGCAGGAGAAGGTGAGCAGTATTGCAGGTGAAGATGAGCTGTAGCAGGTGAGCTGTAATGAAGGTGAGCTGTAACGCAGGAGAAGGTGAGCAGTATTGCAGGTGAAGATGAGCTGTAGCAGGTGAGCTGTAATGAAGGTGAGCTGTAACGCAGGAGAAGGTGAGCAGTAATGCAGGTGAGGGTGAGCAGTAACGCAGGTGAGCAGTAAGGCAGGAGAAGATGAGCAGTAATGCAGATGAAGGTGAGCAGTAATGCAGATGAGCAGTAATGCAGGTGAGCTGTAACTTATGTAAGCAGTAATGCAGATGAAGGTGAGCAATGCAGGTGAGCAGTAATGCAGGTGAGCTGTAACTCATGTAAGCAGTAATGCAGATGAAGGTGAGCTGTAACACAGGAGAAGCTGAGCTGTAGCAGGAGAAGGTGAGCAGTAATGCAGGTGAGGGTGAGCAGTAATGCAGGAGAAGGTGAGCTGTAACGCAGGAGAAGGTGAGCAGTAAAGCAGGAGAAGGTGAGCAGTAGCAGGAGAAGGTGAGCTGTAGCAGGAGAAGGTGAGCTGTAAAGCAGGAGAAGGTGAGCAGTAGCAGGAGAAGGTGAGCTGTAACGCAGGAGAAGGTGAGCAATGCAGGTGAGCTGTAACAGGAGAAGGTGAGCTGTAGCGCAGGAGAAGGTGAGCTGTAGCAGGAGAAGGTGAGCTGTAGCAGGAGAAGGTGAGCAGTAAAGCAGGAGAAGGTGAGCAGTAAAGCAGGAGAAGGTGAGCTGTAAAGCAGGAGAAGGTGAGCTGTAAAGCAGGAGAAGGTGAGCAGTAAAGCAGGAGAAGGTGAGCTGTAAAGCAGGAGAAGGTGAGCTGTAAAGCAGGAGAAGGTGAGCAGTAAAGCAGGAGAAGGTGAGCTGTAAAGCAGGAGAAGGTGAGCTGTAACGCAGGAGAAGGTGAGCTGTAACGCAGGAGAAGGTGAGCTGTAACGCAGGAGAAGGTGAGCTGTAACGCAGGAGAAGGTGAGCTGTAACGCAGGAGAAGGTGAGCAGTAAAGCAGGAGAAGGTGAGCAGTAATGCAGGAGAAGGTGAGCAGTAAAGCAGGAGAAGGTGAGCAGTAAAGCAGGAGAAGGTGAGCAGTAAAGCAGGAGAAGGTGAGCTGTAAAGCAGGAGAAGATAAGCAGTAATGCAGATGAAGGTAAGCAGTAAAGCTGGTGAGCAGTAACGCAGGAGAAGGTGAGCAGTAAAGCAGGTGAGCTGTAACACATGTAAGCAGTAATGCAAATGAAGGTGAGTTATAACGCAGGAGAAGGTGAGCAGTATTGCAGGTGAAGATGAGCTGTAACGCAGGTGAGCTGTAATGAAGGTGAGCTGTAACGCAGGAGAAGGTGAGCAGTATTGCAGGTGAAGATGAGCTGTAACGCAGGTGAGCTGTAATGAAGGTGAGCTGTAGCAGGAGAAGGTGAGCAGTAATGCAGGTGAGGGTGAGCAGTAACGCAGGTGAGCAGTAAGGCAGGAGAAGATGAGCAGTAATGCAGATGAAGGTGAGCAGTAATGCAGATGAGCAGTAATGCAGGTGAGCTGTAACTCATGTAAGCAGTAATGCAGATGAAGGTGAGCTGTAACACAGGAGAAGCTGAGCTGTAACGCAGGTGAGCTGTAATGAAGGTGAGCTGTAACGCAGGAGAAGGTGAGCAGTATTGCAGGTGAAGATGAGCTGTAACGCAGGTGAGCTGTAATGAAGGTGAGCTGTAACGCAGGAGAAGGTGAGCAGTAATGCAGGTGAGGGTGAGCAATGCGCAGGTGAGCAGTAAGGCAGGAGAAGATGAGCAGTAATGCAGATGAAGGTGAGCAGTAATGCAGATGAGCAGTAATGCAGGTGAGCTGTAACTTATGTAAGCAGTAATGCAGATGAAGGTGAGCAGTAACGCAGGTGAGCAGTAATGCAGGTGAGCTGTAACTCATGTAAGCAGTAATGCAGATGAAGGTGAGCTGTAACACAGGAGAAGCTGAGCTGTAACGCAGGAGAAGGTGAGCAGTAATGCAGGTGAGGGTGAGCAGTAATGCAGGTGAGGGTGAGCAGTAATGCAGGAGAAGGTGAGCTGTAAAGCAGGAGAAGGTGAGCTGTAACGCAGGAGAAGGTGAGCAGTAAAGCAGGAGAAGGTGAGCAGTAAAGCAGGAGAAGGTGAGCTGTAGCAGGAGAAGGTGAGCTGTAGCAGGAGAAGGTGAGCAATGCAGGTGAGCAGTAACGCAGGAGAAGGTGAGCAGTAAAGCAGGAGAAGGTGAGCAGTAACGCAGGAGAAGGTGAGCTGTAACGCAGGAGAAGGTGAGCTGTAACGCAGGAGAAGGTGAGCAGTAACGCAGGAGAAGGTGAGCAGTAAAGCAGGAGAAGGTGAGCAGTAAAGCAGGAGAAGGTGAGCTGTAAAGCAGGAGAAGGTGAGCAGTAAAGCAGGAGAAGGTGAGCTGTAAAGCAGGAGAAGGTGAGCTGTAAAGCAGGAGAAGGTGAGCAGTAAAGCAGGAGAAGGTGAGCTGTAAAGCAGGAGAAGGTGAGCTGTAAAGCAGGAGAAGGTGAGCTGTAAAGCAGGAGAAGGTGAGCTGTAAAGCAGGAGAAGGTGAGCAGTAAAGCAGGAGAAGGTGAGCTGTAAAGCAGGAGAAGGTGAGCAGTAAAGCAGGAGAAGGTGAGCTGTAAAGCAGGAGAAGGTGAGCAGTAAAGCAGGAGAAGGTGAGCAGTAAAGCAGGAGAAGGTGAGCTGTAAAGCAGGAGAAGGTGAGCAGTAAAGCAGGAGAAGGTGAGCTGTAAAGCAGGAGAAGGTGAGCTGTAAAGCAGGAGAAGGTGAGCAGTAAAGCAGGAGAAGGTGAGCTGTAAAGCAGGAGAAGGTGAGCAGTAAAGCAGGAGAAGGTGAGCAGTAAAGCAGGAGAAGGTGAGCTGTAAAGCAGGAGAAGGTGAGCTGTAAAGCAGGAGAAGGTGAGCAGTAAAGCAGGAGAAGGTGAGCTGTAAAGCAGGAGAAGGTGAGCTGTAAAGCAGGAGAAGGTGAGCTGTAAAGCAGGAGAAGGTGAGCAGTAAAGCAGGAGAAGGTGAGCTGTAAAGCAGGAGAAGGTGAGCTGTAATGCAGGAAAGCAGTAGTTGTTCATCCTTTGCATACAGGTTTAAAATCAAATCCTCCTACACGCTGTTTATATAAACCTTGCTATCATTCTAATATCATCAATTAACAGAAGAACTATAATAATAATATATATATAACCATAACTATATATAACTAATATGTGTGTGTGTGTGTGTGTGTGTGTGTGTGTGTGTGTGTGTGTGTGTGTGTGTTTTAGCCAGCAGGTGTCTCAGTCCTATAGTTGTTAGTTTTCAGAGCGGTCGGTTTAACAAATATTTTAAATTCAGAATAATTACATTGCAGTTTTAGCCCACGATATTCTTTAAACAACAAAAGTATTACAACATTCGCTCCTTTCCAACGCGCTGCTCTTTGTCCTGAAACGTGTGTGTGTGTGTGTGTGTGTGTGTGTGTTGATCGACTGTTTCGGATATCCTCTAATCGCCCCTGAATCCCGGGGCACCGCCATGTGATCGAGCTGGAAAGCGGACTGGCGTTTTTGAACCGGGGAAGAGCTGAAGAAGGAGCTGAAGAAGGAGCTGAGAGTCACGGATGTGAAATAACAAGAACATCTTGAAACGCAGCCGCAAAACATCGACGGTTTCAAAATAGCCGCATGGACGGAGAAAAGTCGTGTGTTGGACACTGGAGGAGAAGCGGCTGAGGAAAGCGCTGATTTGTGAAAGCCGTGGAAGCGCTTCGAGCTCATCACTATCCCACAAACGGAGCGGAAAAACTTTGAAAGGAAAAGTTTTGCCGTTTTGCTTCGATTATGAATTGCAGGCACTCAGTCTGAGTAAATGTAAGATCGGATTACTACGTTTGTAAACAATGTTATTTTCAGGCGAAATGAAGAATTATTCTTGTTGTCTAGCGGCAGTTCCTCTGTAGCCCTCGGAGCAGATCCTGTACACAGCGAGTCTCTTTCTTCTTCCACTGATCAGATCAGTACGAGTCTTAGGAGGTTACAATGCTGGGAAACTTCTAGGTAGCGGTCGGACACGGTGAACGCCGCCTCGGGTGGGTTTGTTAGTTAAACACATCAACATCTTAGTCTGTTGATGTTCCATCTTGGTGCTACTTTATAAACCGGATGGTCGCACAGCCTGGCTAACTGCTAGCTCCATTACTCCCATGGTAAATAAACCCCAGCCGGTGCTGACGGGAGTTTAATCCGCGTTGGGTCACGCGCGTGGAAACCGCTTTTAAAACCTGCTTGTCCAGTGGAAACGGAGTTTACCGTGGGAGTAGATCCGGCATGGAGACTGACTCGATGACCGGAGACGTGGACTCTGTTCAGGGAGTCCCCTTTTCTGTGGACCCGGTGCTCGAAGGCATTTTGATGGACTCCTTTTGCCAGCAACAAGGATGGATGCGCGTTTATGGTAAGTTTTAAACACGGTTACCTCAAACTTCATCCACGTTACATGAAGCACGAGTACAAGACATGACTTTTTTTTTTTTTTTTACCCAGTAAGAGATGTATCCAGTCCCATATCACTGATCGTGAAGAGCCCAGTAGAGTAAACAAAGCAACATGTAACTCCTTCCCCATGAACATCATCAGAAGACCTCGATTATAGATTCTTTCTGAGATTTCTACTTTAAATGTTTAATCCATAATATTATATAATCTTTCTTATTAGGAGTCTGTCTGTTTAGTTGGGTGTAAGAGGATTCCTTTCATGGTAGAGGAGTTCATGTGAGGAGACCTTGCAAAAAAACATGTCTTGCTCCCGGATCATATGCTGGTGATGTTCTCGTCTATATCGTGTTATTAAACAAGACCATGTTATAGGAAAGTGCTGCAGGGTCTGGACAACATTCAGATCCAGGGATTATTGTTTGATTTTTATTGAAGTGACACCTATATGTCAACCTCTTCACTAATTTATCTTTTACGTGTTGGGTAAAACAAGTAACTATTCACTACAGTTTTTATTGAATGTTGATGGAGCTCTTAAAATATCAGCCACTAACTGATACTGATCCAGAATTTTACCTCAAACAAGACTGCTGTTTGCATTCATTGTCAAGAATTGTGGAACATCAGAAGCAGGTTCTGCCCAAATGTGCCAATCTGGTGTTGGCAATGAACACCAGATGCATTCATATCTTAAAATATTGGGCATGGTAAATCTGCTCTGATCCTGAGCCAGGATTTCAAGCCTGTATTGCCAGTATTGCCCTAATAACTATCCACTATACACATGTTTTAATAATCTTCATGACTATAGCATGTGGGTAGACATATTGTGTAAAGTAATAAAAACCTGGTTCTGGACACTTAAAAACACTCAGTCTGTGTTTAGTTCGATCTCCTAATCCGGTATACTGGAGGAAAAAAAGGCTGGGTTCATGTTATCATCAGGACAACAGTGGTCTACCTATTTATATTGAAGTTTTGAAGGCATTCTTATTAATGCCAGATATGTGTTACAGTTGCTCTCTAAATTTAAAATGGCTTTATGTTAACTTGCTTCCTCATGTCACTGAATACTTCTCTTTGTATTTTCAGCTCCATTGTGCTGTTATAACAACACAATAATTATATAACTAATATACTGTTGTGTTAGTGGGATATTATTCTCTTTTAAAGTTCAGTGCTGACTGAAACTGGTGCAGCAACGAGACAAGGATTACTCATAACCAGATCCTACCAGTGATTATAACCTCTTCCATGTTTGTTTAGCTTTGTTTGCTAATGCTTCTCAGTGAAAAGACCCAGTCAGTATAAATTGTGTTTTAGGAGCAAGATTTTCATACAGGAAGCCAAATAAATTGAAGATGTTTATCTAGACCATAATGTTCTTGGGGGGAGGGGGTGGTGAATGTCATGGAATGTTTGTTTCTATTTATAGTCTTATTTGTTGTACTTGGGGGGAAAAGAGAGAACAACTTGAGCGTTTATTAGGATTCTGTGTTTTTCTCACATATTTGGTTTTAATCAATCACCTTGTGTTTATAATTATTAGTGCATTGGGCAACTGCAAATGGAGTGTTGTCTTAAAGGAAGAAGCAAAAGGACCTAAGCTTGAACGTGTGCTCAAAAACCTGCTGTTCAGTTTAGGATCTTTTTAAGTTCTTGGCACATTCACAGCCCTAGTTGTGTTAAAAGCATGGGCTTGTGTTCTTCTGGTGGGTGAAGGTGAATGCCTCTCTGTCCAAAGCTACAGGAACCTTAGTGCTGTGTTTACACCATCATTGCTCAGATGTGTTTGGTCTTACTGAGTAAGCTAAGAGAGCAATGAGGGAGAAAATTTGGTTTGGCACTATAGTGAATTGTGTGTTTGTGTAAAACTTCTGCCCTGTAATCTCTCAAAATAAGTCTTTTTTTATTCCCACCACCTTGTTTTTCTCATCTTTTCCTCCTGTTCCTCAGTTTAATGGGAGTGCTATAATCCAGGATTGGAGTTATGAGATAAGCAGCCCATTCTGTGAATGACCTCAGTCAGCAGGCACCAATGTCATTGCTTTCCAGAGCTAAAATAACTCAATAAGGCCCGTCCTGCAACTCTCTAATGCTTCCTTTCCTCTTTTGTATCTATTTTCTCATTTAGGAAAAGCATGACCCACCTCTTGGCTCATCTTGTCAACATGACTCATATGAAGTCATACAGACATGCAAGAGGAATGTCTTTTTTCCATCCTTGGAATTTTTTTTTGCTCCTAACTTGATTCTTTGGTTGCCACTGTTGCTAGTAGACGAGTGCTTCACATATAAAAACTATAAAAACATTGCTTCTGAAACAAGTGGTTAGAAAGAACAATTTTTAAACACCCTTTCCTTAATCATCAAAACCGTTTCCTTTTTCAGCCTAATAAACACCGTATGGATTAGGTTCCTTAAACCAGCATTGCACGTTAGTCTGAATTGCACGTTATTCTGGCAAAGCTTTTTAGAGGGTTAATAAGAAAGGATTAAGGTAGCATGGCAATGCTGTTGTGGTTAAATACAGTAAATTAGCTACAGATATAAATGTGTAGATGTGTTTGGGATTGGCACTGATCCTCCACAACTCCAGCCAGGATTAAGCGTTTACTAAAAATGTATCATGGTTCAGGGATGAGGGAAGGGTATGTCTTCTGGGTTTCTTTTTTGTACAAGTGACCATTCAACAAGTGATAGTTATAATGATTATCTGTTATCTCAACCCCACTGAGCACTGAATTCAATTTATCAAGGAAACATGAGGCATTTTAATTCTGATTTTAGACTATTTTAAGTCATCTGATAATCTGCAAAGGCGTATTGTGGTGAGGCCTCAAGCACCAAGTTGTTTGCCTTGAGATGGCCTGATTGTAGTCACAAGAACTTCACATGGTCTCAAACCAAGTTTAGATCCGTTTTCACTTCCAAATCCAAACTCAAACATGCCTTTGTGTTTTTCTTATTCAACAGAGTGTGGTGGCTCTAAGCTAGGTTACTTTTTATATAGAGTGAATTGTATTTAATTTATCACAGAAACATAAAGCTTTTGCTTTTGAACAATTTAATGTTTTATTTAAGCAAGTATTTTGCAGTGAAAAACATATATTTGTCTTAGACCAACATGTACCTCCTACACATTTTTAATTAACACATCGCTTGAAGTTAAGTCAAGAAGTCCATTTTATTGTCATTTTAACCATATATATAGCTGAAATGAGACGTTTCTCCAGAACCCTGGTGCTACATAAAACAACATAGAGCTACATCACACAACATAGAGCTACATAGAGAACACAGAGCTAAGGAATAAAGTAAGTTGTCCTGGCCACGTGTGCATCGTGTGCAACCTGGTGCAAACAGTGCAGACAAAAGACAGTGTGGGACAGATACACAAAACACAAAATAGCGCTGCCAGTAAACCATCTGTATAATGTGTTAGAACAGTACAATGTGCAAAAAGAGAAATATAACCAAGTGTAAATGAAAATATAAAAACAAAATATTGTGCAGAACAGCATGTTCAGTTATATATTTATAAAAAAAAACAATAATATAAATTGGGTGGTGCTGAAGACATGTGTGAAGTGATAATGAGTATTGTTGGAGTATTGTTGGAGTTCAGATTTGCAGCAGTTCAGTAATACAAAAGTTATTGTTACACTGTGTGTGTGTGTGTGTGTGTGTTTTGTATAGTCAGTTTTGTGTGTTGAGGAGCCTGATGTTTTGAGGGAAAGAACGAACGTGGTCAGGATGGGGGAAGGGAGATGGGCTTTCCTCAGCCTTCTCTAGAGACGCTGTTGGGCTTTCTTGGTTATGGAGCTGGTGTTGAGTAACCAAGTGAAGTTCTCTGCCATATGCACATGAAGAAATGTGGTCCTCCACGGAGGATCCATTGATGGTCAGTGGAGAATGGCCGCTCTGTGCTCTTCTGAAGTCTCTTTAGTTTTGTAAATGTTCAGAGACAGGTTGTTGGCTCCACACCACAGGGAGAAGGTGCAACGACTAACAGCCTGGTAGTCGTTGCACCTTCTCCCTGTATGCTGACTCGTCATTCCTGCTGATGACACCCACCACGTTCATGCCAACAGCGAACTTGTTGATGTGGTTTGAGCTGTGCATTGCTACACACTCGTAAATAAAGTGAATAGCATGGGCTGAGCACACAGACCTGAGGGGCCCCAGTGCTCAGTGTGCTGGTGCTGGAGATGGTGGTGCCCGATCCAGACTGACCAGTCAGGAAGTCCAGGATCCAGTTGCAGATGGAGATGTTCAGCCCCAGTAGGCTCAGCTTCTCAATCAGGTGCTGAGGGATGATTGTGTTGAATGCTGAATTGAAGTCTAAGTACAGCATTTGTACATATGTGTCCTTATTGTACAGGTGGGTGAAGGCCAGATGAAGGGTTGTGGTGATGGCATCTTCCATGGAACAGTTTAGACGATACACATAGGTTCCAAAATGATGGCCCAAGTGTTCAGGTGTTAGTTAAATACATGCGAGTCCTCAACTTTTCAATCCCAATTTCTGATCATTCATTTAACTTCATTTTTCTGCTCTACATACTACAGGGTTATTGTTATGGGAACACATTTGTCTAGTCTCAAAGGTTAAAAAACAGGCTTTTATTAATATTTGTTATTATAAATATGTTATTTCTACCTATAAATACAATTCACAAGTAAGATTTTTAGGCTTTTGGATTCTTTTAGATTCTGTAAAAATTTGAATATTCTGTGTGGGTTTAATTACATGTGTGATTTTGTGTTGCATATTGTACCTACAGTAAACCTGTACAGTAAACCTGTACCCTGGAATTTGCATTTATGAATATCTGTAATGTGATCAGTAATTAAATTTGGCTGTTTATTAGCTAATGGTGGTATGCAGTTCATACATATAGTTTGTTAATTGAGGTTAAATACATTTTTATGTGCTCAAAGTAAAATCTGATTATTGATCAAATGTTGTTTAAGTTCAAGTCTTTACATGACCCTATTATGTGTATCTCTTTTTAAGGGCTTCAAATGCAGCCTAATAATCTGTCAATAATTTGACTAGTGCACAGTCTGAATAAAAATATTCATGTATACACCTCCATAAGAATAGAGTGAATTGATTGAGGCCAGGCTGTATGAAATTTCAGTATGAAACTGTCCAGTATAGTTTCCAAACACTATAGTAATACTGGATATTAGATTATCTTTGCTTTTTAAAGCTTCAAACCGTCAGGGTATTAATTTCACAAAATGTAAAAGAAAAAAAACAAGATTCTTGTCCACATTAGCATGATTACATTATGCAGTTCTAAGAGATTTTTAACAGGCACTTTCATGCTGCGAATCTCTGGTTCTAAAACATCACACAGATGTTCGTTTGGATCTGGTGACTGAAAAGGCCACAAAAGGACAACAAACTCATTGTCATGTTCCAGTCTCTGTTGATTTTTGCTTTGTGACGTAGTGCATTATCATGCTGGAATTAGCTGTTAGAAGATGTTAAATTGTGTACGTGAAGAGAGATGCAAGTTTTTGAACAATACTTAAATAGTCTGTGGCATTCAAGTCATGATTGCTTGGTATTAACAGGCAAATGTGACAATAAAATATTTCCCACACCAACTCCACCTAATAAAGTGCTCAGTGAGTGTATCTTATTCTTTTCTATTTTTTTAAAGTTGTTTTTTAAAGTCTTGTTCCAAACTGTCAGACAACTATCAAATGCTGATCAGCTTTACTGTGGATACACTCTCTTCTTCTTCTCTGTTTATTTAGGAGTCATATCTGGGTAACAATTTGTGAAGTAAAAATAGATGCTTATAACACGGTCTGAAAGACAGAACAAAAATGTGAGAGTCAAAGCAACACAAATGAACAACCATGTAGAGTTTTAGCATGATTTTGTCTGCTTAACATTATTAATGTATATGTTTTTTTTATTGTCTCTGCTTCATAGTTTCTGTGTGCTATCACCTCTGAGCAATGACACTGGGAAGGAGAGAAGCTCTGAATATTACATCTTTATTAAAGGAATATTTTTAGTTGGCAGAAGTCTTTGCTTCTAATATTAATGTATTTTAACTCCAGTCTAATGTTGGTGTGAAATTGAAATTTCACACATTAAAAAGTTTCCCTCTATTTCTCCATTAATGATACTATACTCCACTATATAGACAGAGGTTTCCGGACACGACTTTTCCAAACAAATGTGGTTCTTCACCAAAATGTTACCACAAAGTTGCAGGCACACATTTGTATCGCATTTTTTGTATAGGGTGCAAAGGATTCCATATTCCCTTTACCTGAACTAGGAGATCCAAACCCATTCCAGCATGACAATGCCCCTGTGCACAAAGCCAGCTGCATGGTTTACATACAGTAGGTTGGAGTTGAAGATCTTAAGTGGCCTGATAAAAAGCTCTGAATTCAGACGTATTGAGGCCAACACGTTTGGGATGAATATGAACACTGACTTTACTCCAGTCCTCACTGCCTGGCTCTTACTAACACCCTTGTGGCTGAATGAGTACAAATATCCACAAGCATGATGTTAAAAAATCAGTAGATTTCACTTGACAGTATGGCAGTAAAGTGCAAGCATGGAGAGAGATCATAGATTAGTGTGTGTGTGCACATGTGTGGCTTGTCTCCACTTGCCTCATGCTGGAAAGCAGCAGGCCGCATTGTGGAAGAGATGTTTGGTAGCATATTTGTTGCTATGAGATGTGAGGAGTCAAGTGGATTTCATTTTAATTGGTTGTAGGTTAAGAATTGATTATTACAGTGTGCTTTACTGATGTGGTGTCTTTGTAAAAACAGACAGAAAAGAAGAAAGTGACAGGCTGTTTGGAGGCACAGAACTTTTGTACTGTTGTACAGAATTTCACTAGGTAACCATATTGTACAATTATTTTCCTGTAAAATATTATATGTGTAAGAGTCACCCCATGTGTTTAAAACAGGAAACGTCTCACTGCTGTGGTGAGGTGAAGGTCACATATCTTACTGGACTTCTGGTGCCCTCTTGTCTGTTATCAGGGGTGTGTAGTTAGCAAATTTAGAACAGAGCTCTGCAGGACACACATACACACACACACACACACACACACACACACACACACACACACACACACACGCCTGGTCTCACACATCCTTTTCCCATCCCATTCTGACGTGACTGGAAAGGACATACAAAACACAAAGGATCATCATCCACTTTCAGGAAAAATGAAGCCCCTTCCTTCGGTTCCTCTCAGAATTTCTCTGTGTTGTAAATATGAAAGTATTTTAATATTATATAGTGGGGTTTTACACTCTGGTCTGGTTCTTTTATCTGATTCCTCTTCATTGGGAAATGTGGAACAAACTACTTTGCTTGAACATATATTTTATATAAAGCTTGTTGCTTTGGCCTGGCTGTGAAGGGAAATAAAGAGTCCCAGTGTGTCCCTCCCTTTGCCTCTGTGTAGACCTGAAGGCCTCTGCATTGTTGGGGTGGCAGGATTTCCTTGGTTGATTAAAACAAGAGTTGTTTAAAAATACACTCCCACCTATTTTGGGGGAGGAGGTTTGCCCGTGTTAATAGGAAACACACATGGTGCATTTTGCTTATTTTCTGTCCATATTACATGATCAGCCATGTAATTCATAGCAGGTCATCTTAGTTATGCTGGTAACTGCATGTGGGTTTGGATCAGGAAACCTATGTGTCTTATCTAAAAGATACAATTATTGAAATAATTAATTTGATGAATTAATTAGTTAATTCCCTAATGCAGTCTTTCCATTTTGTTGCTTCATCTGACCTTTTTAAAGTGAGAAGCCATTTACAACTTGCTGAGTGATAGATCTCAGCTAAGAGGTCTCGGCTATCTCCGCTAGAACCTAGGAGACATTAAATTCTGTTAGTACTCTCTATCTTTCTCTCTCTCTTTCCCTATGTTTTTGTTTCTCTCCATCTCTTTCTCTCTTTTCTGCCAGACTGAATTACAGGACCTGTTAATATTGAGTTGTTATGTATGCGCTTATTCCTCTTGGCTTTCTTACCACTGCTAAATGCAGATGCTGGCAAAGTTAACTGGCAACAGTCAATATTTCATTTTTCCTCCAATTTTTGGGAAAAAATGTTTAGTCAATCAGAAACCCTTGCTTGAATAAAACAGTGAAAGTGCTTTATTTTATTTTATTTTATTATTTTGAAACATTGAATCAAAGTTCAGTTGATTTATATTAGAGGTCTCGAATATGGAATATTCAGAAGAGGTAAAAAAAAAAAGATGTGAAAGCACGGACATCTAAAGATTAATGCTGGGAAATGGTTATTAAAATAAGACGGTCTATGAGATATAATCCAGTGCTACATCCAAAAACACACACTTTAATACAAAATGGTTCCACTCCATAGTGGCATTGTGTTTACACATTCTGTATATTGTAGTTTGATTGTTTAAACATGTGTGGTTTATCCTCTTTGGTGTTTTATTGGAGTTCAGCAGTATGTTGTTTAATATGTGTGTTTTTCAGGCACTTCTTATAGATTAATTCTACTGAAAACAATTGTCCCTAATGGTCAACAAAAGTGACCATTAGCCAGTCATGCTTTAGAACCTGTGGGTAGATGATGTTCTTATTGTCCCTGAGCACTAGGGCTGGAACTATTTTAGTCCTTCAGATGAGCTCAGGGGCTTTTTGTTTTTAATGACCAATTTCACACCCAGCTCCTGGGCTGCAGCTGTAACAAGGTGTTAATTGCTACAGTCCAGACACAGTTCCTCCTGAGGTCTCTCAGCACCTGGAACATTCAGTATCATAGGAATTCAAGGCCTGTATGCTGTTAAATACAATTCTAACCTATTAGGATAACTAAATTCACAATAAGTAAAAAGCAATCCACTTTAGCTTTAATAAAGGTGATATAATACACATTACCCTTTTGTAGTTTATGAAATAAAATAGTATGTGACATTTTCATTTTATCAAAAATCAACTTCTTACATTTGTTTCTTTAAACATCCCTTTGTGTTGCTACCTCTAAGAGGTGTAAAGTGCATGGAAACAGGAGTAAGGAAGTAGCTGTGTGTCCCTTTACTGGTAATCTTACATTTTCACACGAAGACTTCCATTCAGCCTGCTCTCAAGACTAACAAGAAATGATTGTGGTCAATCACATTCACTGGGTTTAGTTAAAAATAACTCCAAGGGTGGTAAATATGGCACTTCTAAACAGATTTTTCTCTTGTTTCTTGTATATGTTGTATGTAATTTTTTGCATGTACCTACTATAGGTGTTATGAATTAAGATTAAGTTAACATTCCCAGATGCTGATGAAACAGGCATTTAAAAAACATACTGTTATACCAAATTGACAGCTTGTTGCTGCTAGGATTTGACCACATGACTTTCAGATCTGTCACTCAAGACCCTAAGTCCTGATTTGAACTGTGCAGGTTAGGGTCAAGGATATTGCAGCATGTAAATTTTGCAATTCTTTATCCTGGCTTTATAAAAAAAAATGCACATGGTGAATACCAAGTGTTTTAAGCTATGTGATATACAACACATACAAGTACAACACAATGTAAGCATTCACATTAAAATCTATAGTTTTCCTGGAACAGACTGTTTTCAAGCAAGGCATGAAGAATGGTGAGTGGAGAGAATTTATAAGGGTATATTTTCCAGTTGAATAATCCAGCATGACTGAGACATATGAAATCAGTTGTACATGTACCAGCATATTTTACAAACGTGCCCCTTGATTTGTACTGTATTCATTGTTAATCTGAGGTAGAAAACCAATATATAAGTGCTGAATTTCATCCAATCAACATTATTTACATGCGCCATTGTAACAGCTTTGAGCAATACTGACAAACTGGATCTATATAGACCTTAAAAGAATAAAAAATCCCAGTGCATTATAAGCTCTTGGTATAAGCTCTACGTAGTCAATGGCCAGGCCTGTTTGAAATTCCCAACAGGAAGATGATCGTGGTCGATAGTGGTGAGCGCAGTGTGATGTGAATACAAGAGTTTTATTTAGCTCTTTACAGTGGATGTGCATTTGCAAATAATTTAACTATGACAGCACTGTTTAGAAATCCTATTGCATTTTACTATAGGTATTAGCTCTACTGTATGTTTATTTGGACTCCTCAAGACCTCTAAAGGTGTGTTGTGATATTTGGCACCAAGACGTTTGTAGCAGAGGTGGAGCTTCCATAGTTCGGATGTGTTTGTCCACCACATCCCACATTTGATTGAATTGTGTGTGTGGAATCTGGAAGCCACATTAGTGTCTTGAACTCTTGTCATGTTTCTCAAACCATCGCTGAACAATGTTTGAAGTGTGACAGGGAACATTATTCTGCTGCCACTGAAGGGGTGTACTGGTCTGCAACAACATTAAGGTAGACTGGTCTGAGGCTACGCAGCCCCATACGCAACAAACTGCTATGCACTTTGTATTCTGACACCTTTCTATCAGAATCAGCATTACCATATTTTCCAGACTATAAGCCGCTACTTTTCCCCCACACTTTGAACCCCGCGGCTTAAACAATAAAGCGGCTAATTTATGGATTTTTCCGGGGTTTTTCCCGGTTTCACAAACTTCATGCCAAGAAACTGAGCCCCATAACATTAGACCAATGAAATTGCCGAACAGGTTCAGGGGAACCAATCAAATTCTATATATTTAATTGGGTCCGCTCCCACTGAATCGGGCCGCACCACATCATAAATATGGATGCTGTTCCTCTGACGTTTGACCTGCCGCTCACTCGGACTGTCTACAGGAAATGCGAATAATTCGTCACGCTGAAAACAACCGGGCATGAAAAAAAAAACACTTCACCTGTGTTCTGAGCTGCACAGCATCGGGAGAAAAGCTTCACCGCTGGTGATTTTTAATCACACAACGATGCCAAAAGATAAACTCTCGAGAGAAATTGTTGTGAAAGGAAGGAGGAAGACAGTGAACAATGACTTTCTTGGTAGGCTACTGTTTAGATACAAGCCGTGTAACAGACCCTGTCTTTCGTTAAAGCCTGTGTAAAGTTCATTAGTTTCAATGTAGACACCTGCGGCTTATAGACAAGTGCGGCGTATTAATGTTCAAAATAAAAATCTTTGTAAAATTCAGTTTGTGCGGCTTATATTTGGGTGCGCTTAATAGTCCGTAAATTACGGTAATTTCTTTTAGCAATTTAAGCTACAGTATCTTGTCTGTTGGATTAGACTACACTGCCCAGCCTTCGCTCCCCACGTGCATCAATGATGATCCTTGGCTGCCCACAATGCGCTTGTTAGCTGGTTTTGGTAGCCGTGCCTACCTGTAGC